>NC_044326.1:58105218-58414631 GCF_007399415.2 Gopherus evgoodei
TTTGGACAGCCATAAAGAATAAATCTGAATAAAACTAAATTCTATACAACACTTCACAAACAGTATTTTATGGTACATGCATGCTTCAGTGTTTAAAGGGCAGGAAGAAAATACTGAATTTAAATGTAGAGCCACAGCTATGGAGCATGGGTGAAAGTAAGGGATGGGGAAGGGATGTGTGACAGAACTTCACTGGCAAAGGCTCCCTTAGGCACCTAAGTCTGCTCTAATTTATCTTGAGGCCAGCACAGACCAGCCCCTAGAATCAGGAAACTATAACTGGCTCCCTGGTGCCCTCCTAGCTGCCCTCGAGTGTGGAGCTCTAGCAAAAGAGAGTATCTGTCTTTCAATGTCCATGCAATCTTGTGTGTCATGTGGTCACCAACTTCCAGTCCAATTTTGGACAGAGCCCCTTCAGTGCCATGCTGGCTGTGGTTTAACATCAGGGACACATCTACACAGCATTTGGGAGTGAACCTTCCACCCGGAGATGACAAACTGGGGAGTGCTCTGAAAATAGCTGTATAGGCAACACTTTGAAGTTGTGGCTCTGGCTGGAGCCCGGGCATAGGCTTCAGAGCCCAAGCTCCAGCCGGAGCTGCAACTTCAAAGCCCTGTCTATACAGCTATTTTTAGAGTGCTAGTTCAAGCCCCCTAACCTGAGTCTGCTGCTCAGGGCCGAGAGGCTTGCTCTGCAGTACTGTGTATACATACCCCTTATCATAGATTATTAGGGTTGGAAGGGACCTCAGGAGATCATCCAGTCCAACTCCCTGCTCAAAGCAGGACCAATCCCCAAATCCCTAAATGGCCGCCTCAAGGATTGAGCTCACAACCCTGGGTTTAGCAGGCCAATGCTCAAACCACTGAGCTATCCCTCCCCCCTTATAGCATTTGAGAGGATTCATGTTCTTATAAATGACCTAATAATAAATATAGGAGCTGATCTCACTCCCATTGAAATCAGTGCAAAACTCTAGTTCAGGGGTAGGTGACCTATGGCACGCGTGCTGAAGGTGGCACGCGAGCTGATTTTCAGTGGCACTCACACTGCCTGGGTCCTGGCCACCGGTCTGGGGGTCTCTGCATTTTCATTTAATTTTAAATGAAGCTTCTTAAAACATTTTAAAAACCTTATTTACTTTACATACAACAATAGTTTAGTTATATATTATAGACTTATAGAAAGAGACCTTCTAAAAACATTAAAATGAATTGCTAGCACACGAAACCTTAAATCGGAGTGAATAAATGAAGACTCGGCACACTAACTGGAGCAGGGGTCGGCAACCTTTCCAAAGTGATTTCAGGCCTGCTTCTACTACAAGCTCTGCTTTGTTTTGTTTCCCCTAACCAGCAGGAGAAATGCTGCTTTGTGCTTGTCTCTACTTTTTTTTTTTTAATGGATCTGTTAATAACAATAGTCACAGTATTACATATTTTATAGCACTTCTCATCTTAGGATCGTGAGACTTTTGTCATGTAAGCAGAGTCAGGATAAGCTCTACCCTGACATCTGGTGGAAAGAATTTCAGAGAGTGTATTTGCATAGGCACGCCTACCCTATCCCAGACTGCTGAACTGTGGGACTGCTTGGTGACAAATGACTCACCCTCAGTTGGGTGGTACTTGCTAGACAAGGGACATGGGTTCCAAAACCCAGTGAATTGAGAGAGGCTGGGGACAGGTATCTGTGCCTGCTGGTGCAGTCTCCTTGTGGAGCCAGAAGCACCAGTTCCACCCCCTCCTCTCTCCACTGTGGAATGTCAGAGTTGATTTTTTTTATTCCCTCAAGAATCTAAATACAGGTTACTGAGCCGAACTCACTTTGGGCTAATGGTGCACTAGCACTGGGGCTCCCTCACTAAGAGCTGAGATCACTAAGAGTTGAAATCACTAAAGAGCTGAAATTACTGAGCTGAGAGCACTGAGTACTGTGCTAACTAGTGGGGGAGCCTGAAGCTATACTGTGGAACAGAGCGGCTGGCGGAGTGGAGCAGTTGTGAGGACGGCTGGAGCGGATCACGGGACAGCTGGTGGCAGCAGAGTGGCTGGCAGAGCGGAGTAGCTGTGGGACGGGTGGAGCGGCCCACAGAGCGAGCGCAGCCGAGCAGTTTGCAGAGAGAACTGGAGCAGCTCATGGAGCAGAGCAGCTGGTGGAGTGGAGCAGTTTCTGAGGATGGCTGGAGGAGCAGCGTGGGGCGGCTGGTAAAGCGGAGCAGTTCGTAGTGAAGGCGGAAGCAGAACCCACGGAGAGGCAGGGCAGTTGGCCCCGGACCACGTAAAGTGCCCTTTTCTACCCAGGCTGGGGGGAGGGACCTCTACAGATAAACTCTCGAACTCTGGAGTGGCATTGACCAGAGACTTTTGGGTTGTTGGACTTTGGGGTGATTGGACTTAAAACTCTAAGGGGAAAAAAGGACAGTGCCAAATGTACTTGGAGGTGGGTTTTTGTTTATGGTTTGTGTTATAACCCTGTTTGTGGTGTTTCTCCAATGGGATGCCGCATTGATTCCTTCCTTTTATTAAAAAGATTTTGCTATACTCAGACTCCGTGCTTGCGAGAGGGGAAGTATTGCCTCCTAGAGGCGCCCAGGGGGTTGTGGTATGTGAGTGTCCCAGGTCACGGGGTGGGGGCTCGAGCCGGTTATGCATTGTGTTACTGAAACGGAACCCCTGGATACTGAACCCGGCCCTTGTTACTGCCAACTCAGAGCGGCAGAAGGGTTACAGTCATATATTTCTAAATCTCATGCTTCAGGGCTTCAGCTGGTCACCTGGAGGGGTCAGAAAGGGATTTCATCCCTCCTCTCTTCCTCTCCAACTATTTTCTGGGGTGGGTTTGTTTGTTTATTTTTTATTGGGTCACCTTCCTCTGAAGCATCAGAGATGGTGACAGCTAGAAATGAGCCATTTTCAGGTTCTCAGTTGTGCCATGCTGTAACCTAATCTGCATGCACGAATCTGTGTTGCCGGTGTTTAAAACATTGCTCTTGGGGGACTTCTGCACCACTGCATGTGCACGGAATTTATATCTACCCTGCACTCCCGAATTCCTTTGTGTCCCCACAGAAAATAGTGGGGAAGCAAAGGGAAGTTGCGCTGGGGTGTGTGTGTGTGTGTTGGGGATGCCTGTGGTTGTAGTTTGGGGTGGTATCACCCCCCCCCACCAAACAGCCATGGGGAGGCTAATAGAGTCACATGCTACTGCCACCCTTCTCTCCATTTCTGCTAGCACAGAGCTGCCTGTCTGAAGGAGGCTGCTTCTCTCCTCACCGTAAGCCACCTCCTGGGTTCTAGTGCCAGTCATACTCTCTTGTGTGCTGAGAGCCATACAACAGTGAGTGCTTGCAGTGGGGCATAGTGAAGGGGGTGGGTAGGTGGGAAGGAAGGAGGGTGGGAGAGGGAAGGGGGATATGGGAGGGGAGGAGGGGGCAGGGGACAGTGGGGAAAGGAAGGGGGCAGTGGGGAAAGGAAGGGGATAGGATAAATTGGAGTGGGGGAGCAGGAGCCCAGCATGTGGTGTTCCCTGAGCAGGAGCAGCAGCAGCTGGGGCTCCCCCTTAAGCAGGCCCATCAAACCCCCATCCTGATGAGCCCCACCCGCCTCCTGCACCTTGATCCCCATCTCAATGAGCCCCAATCAGCTGCACCTGGACACACCTCACTGAGCACCCAGACCCCTGGACATCCACTCCCTCAGCACCCAGACCCCTGTGCTGAGCCTCCCACACCCAGACCCCCTCCTGGTGAGCACCATCCTACTGGACCGTCCACTGAGCTGCCCGCACCCAGATTTCCCCACACCAGACCCTCTTACCCTATACCTGGTGTGCCTGGCCCAGAGGGGCAGGGCCTCGGGGTATTTCTGGAGCAGCTCTTGCCCTGTGTCAGGGTCTGGTGCAGCCTCACCACCAAGTCTCTATCCTGGGAGACTGGGGGTCAGGGGACCTGCAGGGTGATCTCCCACCTCCACGTAGCCCGGGCTTGTGCTCCTCCCTGCCATGCTGGTGGCTCCACCTTTGTTTACTGCCAAATATAATTCGCAGAATTTAAAATATTGTGTGCAGAATTTTTATTTTTTTTGGGTGCACAGTTCCCTCAGGAGTAAAACATGCACATTGAAATTTAGAGGCAGTTTTGAAAATTTGGTGTATGATGTTTACAGATCACATACATTCTGAAATGTATGGTGATTACTTGATTTTAATTAACTGAATTTATAGAATCAGCATAATGAACTAGCTTGGTCACTTTACGTTAAACTGTTCTGAATATTTTGAATAAAAAACATTTAGCTCATTTGGTGTGGAATATAGCAAATATTTGAATCTTGATTGACTTTCACAACTCTAAAATCCATGCAAGTGAAGACAGCACATAAAGATTGTCCTGTGAACTCTGATCAGTTATATATCAGTTGTCATTTATAGTTTGTTTAATAAAAACTCCTATTTATTCTACTGCTGTTTGATAGTAATGTTACAAGTCTCAAAGCTTTAATTATTGCAGATATAATCAGATTTTAGGATTACATGTTTAATGTTGGCCATCTCACCAGGAAACTTCCATTGATTACTGGATAGCTTATAGGCAATTAAATAGAACACATTGTATCATGAATTAATTAACTTTGACCTTATTTCTTTTGATTGGCTGGGATTTCCAGCTGTATTTGGCAGTCTTCATTAACTGGCAGAGATAAAGTTCCTCTGGCATAATTGCTTCTCGGTACTGTAAATGTTTAATATTGAATATCTTACAGTTCATATGTTTATGTAATCACAAACTGTAATCAGTTGTTCACTACATCTCTAACTCTGCAACAGAAATGTATAGTGTCTGACAATGGCTTAATGCAAATAATTTAATTCAGGCCTGGTCTACACTTAAAAATTAGGTTAACCTGGCTATGTTGCTCAGGGCTGTGAAAAATTTTGCACCCTGAATGGTATAGTTATGTAGACATAATCCCTGTTGTAGATGCAGCTAGCTCAATAGAAGAATTCTTCTCAACCTAGGAACTGCATCTTGGAAACCTGGATTAACTACATCAGTAGAAAAACCCCTTCTGTTGATGTAGAAAGTGTCTATATTACAACACTGCAGCTGTGCCACTGTATTTGCTGTAGTGTAGATGTGCCCTAGAAAACGAAAGTTCAAAACTAGCGACATAATTTAATACCCCTCCTCTTCAGCACATGTATATATGTGTGTGTATATTTATGTATAAAATCACACACAGGAAGGCCTGGTGTGCCATAGGGAGTTTACTTTCAATCAGAATAACAAACATATAACTTGACTTTTTGTGTATATAAGAGGTATTAGTTCATTGGATGTTAACAGTAACTCTGTACTACTTTTCAATTATGTCACTTAAAATGTATGTTTTCTTTTGCCACCTTTTGGTAGATTATCACTTCACTATTGCCAGCCCCAAGTATTCAGAAGTAATGAATTGGGCCCCATAAAAAAAAAAATGAGAAAATGACAGTACCTTCACTGTTAATATCTGTCTGTTTTCATAATACTTAAGGGCTCTAAGTACAAGTGCAGCTAATGATTGCACCAGACCACAAATAATTAACAAAAAGAACTTTTCTGTTTTGATGTCCCACTTCTTCACAAAACACTAGACTTTCAGCAGTGACTACTGGTGTCTTGAGCAACCAAATAGAATGCAGGGAGTGAACAGGATGCATCCTGCAATCCCTTTACATAGAAATTATCCTCGCCTTCCTTGTGTGGAATCTCTTGGCAGTTTTATGAGAAATAGCTTCCCCACAGGGATGTTATATCATGGTTATGTAGAGGGTCACATTTTGGAGCTTAGAAATCTTTACTTTCAGGAAGTGCTTGATGACAGAGAATAGTATAGGAGGAATGAATAAAATCTGAATGTTGCATTCTTAGCGCTCTTTCTGTGCCTGCACACTGAATATAGTGTCAGAGTGAGTTGGCCCCTGCAGCAATGTGAAATCAGAAATTAAAAAAAAACCACTAAAACCAAATATTCCAACACCAAGGAGATGTGATTTTGCACATATGACGGTAATGTGCAAACCAGCAAAAATAAATGCTTCTAAAGTCAGACTAGCACCAGATACAAAAAGACGTGGCATCTGTGCACAAACAAGAAATTGAATTCCAACTGTGAATGTTGTAGGCTACAAACATTTCTTCAACATTATGTAAAAGAATAAAGCAAAATTGCAAAGCCAAATTAAAATTATATAGTTGCCTAGTGGCTAAAGCACTGAACTGGGAAATGAGAGCTGGGTTCTATACGTGAGTCTGTCACATGTCTTCTGGGTGACCTTGGGCAAGGCACTTCACTTTTCACTGTGCAGTTTCCCAGTCTGTAAAATGGGCATAATTATATTGATTTTCTTTGTGAAGAGCTTTGAGTTCTACTGATGAAAAATGCAATATAAGAGCACATTATTATTATTTTTATTTATTTACTAATACCACTAGCATAATGTAAATACCAAGGAAAAAGTATACAGGCTGAAATTTCGTATAGTACAAACAACACAGAAGCCACTGCTTAGAGTTAAAACAAATGAATGCATTAACCTAGTGACACTAAACCTGGAGCAAACTATTTGTACAGTAGATGCACAAGCAAAACATCTGGAGCAAACAATGCCCTGTGATGTTCCTGCAGCAAAGTTGCTTAGAGATTACCAAGTTGTATTTGATGGACTGGCTTATCTTCCAGGCATGATAAACCTGGAACTGTTTAAAATTCAGAAGATTAAACCCCAAGAGGAACCATCCCCATATAAGTCTGTCAGTGAATATACAAGTAAACTCAGTCTTTTGCTGTCCTTTGCCACAGTAAAAACAAGTTAAACTACAGTCATCATTTGGATACATCAAATGAACAAACAAAAAAAATTATAATAAACACTGAGCTCTCCAGTTAGAGAATGCCTGACTGGAAGGATCCACCTGTTGCAGTGCACTAATGCATCTTGTACTAATACAGATGGTCGACTAGTTCTAAAGGATTTAGGGCTTGTCCTACAAGGTGTTTGTAAACCCTTAATGTTCAGTTACTTCCATGGGAATTGGAGGTACTCAGCACTTCATAAAATAATCCTTTTAGTAAGCCTGATGTCTTTTGGCTCCTCCAATGGGTCTATGCTCAATTTGCAGTCTTTGCTGTCTGTTCAGTAAAAGCAGCAAAGAATCCTGTGGCACCTTATAGACTAACAGACGTTTTGGAGCATGAGCTTTCGTGGGTGAATACCCACTTCGTCGGATGCATGTAGTGGAAATTTCCAGTGGCAGGTATATATATACACAAGCAAGCTAGAGATAACAAGGTTAGTTCAATCAGGGAGGATGAGGCCCTGTTCTAGCAGTTGAGGTGTGAAAACCAAGGGAGGAGAAACTGGTTTTGTTGTTGGCAAGCCATTCACAGTCTTTGTTTAATCCTGAGCTGATGGTGTCAAATTTGCAGATGAACTGAAGCTCAGCAGTTTCTCTTTGAAGTCTGGTTCTGAAGTTTTTTTGCTGCAGGATGGCCACCTTAAGGTCTGCTATAGCGTGGCCAGGGAAGTTGAAGTGTTCTCCTACAGGTTTTTGTATATTACCATTCCTAATACCTGATTTGTGTCCATTTATCCTTTTCCGTAGAGAAAACTACTAAGGAGAGATAGTGGTATGGTACCTTACCACCCTGGGTACCCCAAAGAGTGAAAAACAGTGAGATCTGGTCAGCAGGATATGGCCGATAAGCAACTGATAGATATCAGAACTGACTCTCAAAACACCCCTGTTCTCTGTAATGTCTAACCCCTCTTCAACTGAATACTCACAGGATTACTAGCTGCACTGTGCCCCAAGGAACAGAACACACCAGCTTGTAAGGTGTGTTTCAGGACCCCCACAGCACTTAAACTTATTCTTGTTTTAACTACAAGTATGTCTGTTATCAAAGAATAGAGATTCAAGTGATCGTGAATAAGAATATTGGAACTAAACAGATAAAATTATTTTAGTCTCTAGAAGGCCTGTTGTGATTTTAACTAACAGGTTAACATCCTCTTTTTGTCTCACCTGAAGTTTTATCTCACTCAAAGTTCTCTTCATCATCTTCAACCAGCATTTCTCATGAAGCAAAATTGCAATCCTTTTGCATCCTCAGTGAAAGGAGCCTAGGTGTCTTCTCTGACCTCCAAATAGAGTCAAGCGAACCTCTGAAGTTCACCGCCAGATAGGATTCCCGCATTCCGCTGCTCCTTTTCTCTTTCTGTTAGATTTTTTTCTCTGAAGTTCTCACAATTCTTAATTCACATTCAGTTCAGACTGGTTATAGGTGAACCATTGTGAATGACACAATACTCAATGTATATGTAATCAGGTAGATGAATAAACATCTTTTGTCTGACAGAAAACCTGTTTCTCACTTTTAGTTGTGCCTTATACCTTGATGCAGATGCTAAGAGCATATTTTCAGTGTATTTTCAGTGTATACACACACACACACACACACACACACACACACACACACACACACACACACACACACACACACACACCATCTTACATAGTATCTGTACGTACATCTCATGATGATACTAATAACCACTGTGATCCTGGCTTTCATTTGAGACCTCACATGACATTCTTTGAACCAGAATGGGTACAATGGAATCAGGATATTCCTGTAACCCCTTTGACAGTTGGCAGTCAGAGGGTTCTTGGCACAAATTCACATCAAGCATTGCACTGGCTGCTATTAAGGTCTTCCATGGGAGTGTTTTTCCTTTTCAAAAATGGCTCATCATATTTTCTTTGCTTTTTGCAGCTTTCTTTAATACAGTCTTAGCAATGTTAGCTGCTGATTTGGCTTCGTCTGAAGCAACATAGATTTGGGATGCCACACCCGCTGAATTCCTTCATTGCTATGTACATGATAGGCACCGCAATAGAGTCTGATAGTTCATCTAGTTCCCAATAGTGGTCTACAATAATGAGGTAGTTTTTGTAGTCCATGGTGGAAAAAGTCCATTCCTAATTTTCTTTAAGGTCTGTTGGAGATGCTGTGTATTTTCATTGTCTCTTTTTGCTGCTTGGCCTGCATTGCCCCACATGTATGAAAACAGGTCTCTGAAATCCTTGGCTATGTTGTCCATTATACAGCTTCTCTGGGTTTCTGGATTTGGACTTCTGTCTAGAATGGCACTGATGTATTCTTGAAAGAGTTTCTGTTCTGTGTGATCTAGGTATTAGGATTCAACTGCCTTTATACAGGAAACTGTCTTGAATGTTTCTATTAGATTGAGTATCTCATTCTTGTTCAATGGCCATATTTTCATGCTACAAAACTGCTCTAGATAAGAATTCAGCTTTGCAAATCTTAGATGTATACTACAAGAAAGGAACTAAGCTGTTGGGTTCTGTAGACTTTCAGAAGTAGTTGCTGAAGCTGTTTTGGGATCACCAGCAACAGCTTTTCAAAAATACCGTCTAGTGATTTATGGTCATTTTCTACTCCAATGGTATCCCAACTTTGAACATACTGGATGAAATTTTCATGTGCACACTATTGCGAGACATTCCTTTTCCATTTGAGCATGTTCCATTGATGATAGTAATCTTGATGCAAAATGTCACTTTTGTCAGTTTTGTAGGAATGATGCCGCATGCACCATCTTACTGGCATCATGTCACTTAGTTCACATAGTGGTATTTCATGATAGGATAGTCAGTCTCTAACTCCTTGGTACATGTGATGGCTGCATCATGTTGAAGTAACCATGTGTAGGCTGCATCTTTGTCTAGTAGTCACCACAGGAGTTCACAAACACCTGAGATTCTTGGAAGAAGTCTTGTCAGATAGCTTACAAATCCTAATAGTCTCTGAACTGATTATATCTTCAGGTATAGGCATCTGTTGCATTAGGGGGCCAGGATGTAGCCCTTGGGAGGTCAGAAGGGTCCCATGTCTGGTACTGCAGTCAATCACAATGCCATCTTATTTTTATTTCACTTTACATTTATTTGCCTGACTTTTTCTAGTAGACAGATGAGGTTATGCTTATGATTATGATCTGCCACAGCCTCTGCCACGTGTCGCAGCATCCATATACCAGAATGTCATCAGATACCACTGTAATCCCTGCTAGTCCTGTTATTATGTCTTGCTGGCAGTGTTGATATTCTTTTGCTTCAGGTTTGATCCCAAATGGCATTCTCAAATGTCTGTTTTGTTTCCCTTCCTTCTTTTTCCCACTCCTTTACTTACTTCCTCATTCCTCACCTCCCTCTAACCTTAACTTAAAACTAAAACCAACAATAGTAATAATATATATAACAAACAAAGCTTTGCCAGTTCTTCATAGCATGTGTTTGCGCTTACATGTTATAACCTCATCCTCCACCCTTGAATTCAGTGGGACTACTCATTTTTTACAAATATTTGCAGGATCAGGGGTTTATGATGCCCATGTTAGGGGGAGGATGCAGTAAATAGCCAGTTACAGAATGAAAGAGAAAAAAGCAAAAACAAATAGAAATGAAGTGAGAAAATGTACAAAAAAGTATATGTATGCTTGGCTGTGTTTTATGTCTCTATTCTCTGTAGCATTAAGCAGCTTGACAGATATGGTCAGCTGATCCTTGCAAATTCTACTGCAGCAGACACTGGTGAATATAGCTGCTGGCTTCTTCTGTGTAATGGCTCTAGCTGCAAGAAGGATGAGTCTAAAACAGGCTCAACATACATCTTTTTCACAGGTAATGGATTCATTGGGTTTATCAACTGAAATGCCTGGGTTGTCTGTCCATAAGGCAGGATTAGGGATACATTACTGGTGGAGTGAGCAGGAAATTAAGCAAAGAATTAACAATAATGTGATTTATGTGTCTACTTCCCTGTTCATTACTCTAAATATATACTCAAAACCATGTCTAGGGAAGCAGAAAGTGGATAGTTTGCAAAAATCAGATACAATATTCTAATTTTAGCATCTGCAATAAAACTTAAACAATGCAGGAGTCCTTTCCTCTTGTTTTATTTCCTTCTGAGAAAACTTCGGTGGGAGAAAATAAAATAACATGTTAAGACGCATCTTCTCTACTAATGCAAATACAGTTTCCCCCCATGCATATTACATTCCTGGGCTGGAATCCTGGCCCCATTGAAGTCAGGATTTCACGCATGTTTTTCGCATCTTACATATGAGCCTTATAAGATGCAGAGCCACTACTATAAATATATGTACTAGCCCACAAAGCTTGAAGTTGATCGCTGCCCTAGTCCTTAGATATTTTATGGTTTTTATTAGGGCTGTTGATTAATCACAGTTATCTCATGTGATTAACTCAAAACTAATCTTGATTACAAAAATTAATCACAATTAGTTTTTTACTGGCACTGTTAAACAATAGAATACCAATGGAAATGTATTAAATATTTTGGATGTTTTTCTACATTGTCACATATATTGTATTCTTTGTTGTAATTGAAATCAAAGTGTATATTTTTTATTACAAATATTTGCACTGTAAAAATGATAAACAGAAGAAATAGTACTTTTCAGTTCACCTCATGGGAGTACTGCAATCTCTTTGTCATGGAAGTGTAAATTACAAATGTAGATTTTTGTTGTTACATAACTGCATTCAAAAACAAAACAGTGTAAAACTTCAGAGCCTATAAGTCCACTCAATCCTATTTCTTGTTCAGCCAATTGCTAAGACAAACAAGTTTGTTTACATTTACAGGAGATAATGCTGCCTGCTTCTTATTTAAAAATGTCACCAGAAAGTGAGAACAAGCATTTGCATTGCACTTTTGTACCCGGTATTGTAAGATATATACATGCCATATATACTAAACATTTGTTTGCCCCTTCATGCTTCGGCCACCATTCCAGAGGACATGCTTCCATGATGATGACACTCGTTAAAAAAAAAAGCGTTAATTAAATTTGTGACTGAACTGCTTGGGGGAAAATTTTATGTCCCCTGCTCTGTTTTACCTGCATTCTGCCATATATTTCATGTTATAGCAGTCTCGGATGATGACCCAGCACATGTTCATTTTAAGAACACTTTCACTGCAGATTTGACAATACACAAAGAAGGTACTAATGTGAGATGTCCAAAGATAGCTACAGCACTCAACCCAAGCTTTAAGGATCTGAAGTGCCATCCGAAATCTGAGAGGGACGAGGTGTGGAGCATGCTTTCGGAATGCTATTGAGGACCCAAAAGCAAGTTATTCCGATGGTTAGGAAAGATAGAAAATGTGGCAAAAGACCACCTTGGCTTACCCTTGAGATCTTGCGTGACCTACAAAATAAAAAGGCGTCATATAAAAAATGAAAACTAGGTCAGATCACGAAGGATGAATATAGGCAAATAACACAGGAATGCAGAGGCAAGATTAGAAAAGCAAAGGCACAGAATGAACTCAAACTAGCTATGGGAATAAAGGGAAACAAGAAGACTTTTTATCAATACATTAGAAGCAAGAGGAAGACTAAGGACAGGGTAGGCCCACTGCTCAATGAGGAGGGGGTAACAGTAACGGGAGACTTGGAAATGGCAGAGATGCTTAATGACTTCTTTGTTTCGGTCTTCACTGAGAAGTCTGAAGGAATGTCTAGTATAGTGAATGCTTACGGGAAGAGGGTAGGTTTAGAAGAGAAAATAAGAAAAGAGCAAGTAAAAATCACTTAGAAAAGTTAGATGCCTGCAAGTCACCAGGGCCTGATGAAATGCATCCTAGAATACTCAAGGAGTTAATAGAAGAGGTATCTGAGCCTCTAGCTATTATCTTTGGGAAATCATGGGAGATGGGGGAGATTCCAGAAGACTGAAAGGGGGCAAATATAGTGCCCACCTATAAAAAGGGAAATAAAACAACCCAGGAAACTACAGACCAGTTAGTTTAACTTCTGTGCCAGGGAAGATAATGGAGCAGGTAATCAAAGAAATCATCTGCAAACACTTGGAAGGTGGTAAGGTGATAGGGAATAGCCAGCATGGATTTGTAAAGAACAAATCGTGTCAAACTAATCTGATAGCGTTCTTTGATAGGATAACGAGCCTTGTGGATAAGGGAGAAGCGGTGGATGTGATATACCTAGACTTTAGTAAGGCATTTGATACGGTCTTACATGATATTCTTATAGATAAACTAGGAAAGTACAATTTAAATGGGGCTACTATAAGGTGGGTGCATAACTGGCTGGATAACCGTACTCAGAGAGTAGTTGTTAATGGCTCCCAATCCTGCTGGAAAGGTATAACAAGTGGGGTTCCGCAGGGGTCTGTTTTGGGACCGGTTCTGTTCAATATCTTCATCAATGATTTAGATGTTGGCATAGAAAGTACGCTTATTAAGTTTGCGGACGATACCAAACTGGGAGGGATTGCAACTGCTTTGGAGGACAGGGTCAAAATTCAAAATGATCTGGACAAATTGGAGAAATGGTCTGAGGTAAACAGGATGAAGTTCAATAAAGATAAATGCAAAGTGCGCCACCTAGGAAGGAACAATCAGTTTCACACATACAGAATGGGAAGAGACTGTCTAGGAAGGAGTATGGCAGAAAGAGATCTAGGGGTCATAGTAGACCACAAGCTTAATATGAGTCAACAGTGTGATACTGTTGCAAAAAAAGCAAACGTGATTCTGGGATGCATTAACAAGTGTGTTGTAAACAAGACACGAGAAGTCATTCTTCCGCTTTACTCTGCGCTGGTTAGGCCTCAACTGGAGTATTGTGTCCAGTTCTGGGCACCGCATTTCAAGAAAGATGTGGAGAAATTGGAGAGGGTCCAGAGAAGAGCAACAAGAATGATTAAAGGTCTTGAGAACATGACCTATGAAGGAAGGCTGAAGGAATTGGGTTTGTTTAGTTTGGAAAAGAGAAGACTGAGAGGGGACCTGATAACAGTTTTCAGGTATCTAAAAGGGTGTCGTCAGGAGGAGGGAGAAAACTTGTTCACCTTAGCCTCCAATGATAGAACAAGAAGCAATGGGCTTAAAACTGCAGCAAGGGAGATTTAGGTTAGACATTAGGAAAAAGTTCCTAACTGTCAGGGTAGTTAAACACTGGAATAAATTGCCTAGGGAGGTTGTGGAATCTCCATCTCTGGAGATATTTAAGAGTAGGTTAGATAAATGTCTATTAGGGATGGTCTAGACAGTATTTGGTCCTGCCATGAGGGCAGGGGACTGGACTCGATGACCTCTCGAGGTCCCTTCCAGTCCTAGAGTCTATGAGTCTATGAGAAATCTTGAAAGAGCAACACTCCAATGCGGAAACTACAGAACCTGAACCACTGAAAAAGAAAATCAGCCTTCTGCTGGTGGCATCTGACTCAGATAATGTAAATGAACATGTGTCTGTCCTCACTGCTTTGGATTGTTTTTGAGCAGAACCTGTCATCAGCATGGATGCATGTCCCCTGGAATGGGGGAATACAGTGCAAATACTTGTAATAAAAAATAAATAAAGTGAGCACTATACACTTTTTGTACTCTGTGTTGTAATTGAAATGAATATATTTGAATATGTAGAAAACATCTAAAATATTTAAATAAATGGTATTCTGTTATTAACAGTGTGATTAATTGCAATTAATTTTTTTAATCGCTTGACAGCCCTAGTTTTTATGCAGGTCTAATAACAATCTAGTATTATTACCTAGTACACTATTGGTGATTAAAGGAAATGGTTAATTTGTTCTTCTAATGGAAAACATTAAGAGTGATAAAAACAAACTTTGCAGCCTGATTACAGCTAAACTGTTTTTGGCTGGCAAATGCTTCAGTGTTACAGCATAAGATGACTAAGATAAGATTGTTTGTAGTAAGGTTCAGAAATAAGTTGGAGCCATGGGATTATATGGAAGCCGTTTATTGAAACAACCTTGGAACACTGACTTTTCTCTCTTTTTCAAAAGGTTGGAATAATCAGATAAGCCACCTTACAACATACAGGCTGGAAATATTAGGGCGTTTAAAAATTGCATTTATTAGCAATATGTGAACATATTAGAATACTGCTGGTTTTTTATGACCTAACAGCACTAAAATGTTTGAATTGTTTAGTTACTTAATTGTTTTTAAACTCTATGTATTTCACGGCCTGTATCTACAATCTTAGGTATTTCCAAGGGACCTTCCAGCTGGTACCCAAGCACAATACAAAATCAAATGCTGTCAGAGGCCATAATAAAACTCCTGGTGATTTTCTACTTTGTAAAAGGGTGGATGAATTTAAGTAGAGCCAGATAACTCATTAGGACTTTTTTAGTCTGCATTGTTTCAAAAGCTGATCCCAAAATTGGTGTTGGTCTTTATTTTTATTTTTTTAAAGATACAATCCCTCCCCCCATTTTATGAAACAGGAAAAGGAGGCTACATTTATTTGTTTTTAAATTTAGTGATTAAAGCCAAACTGCATATTAGTTTGTCCAAGTCAGACATGTTTTTACTTTTTTAAAAAACAAGTCCATGGTGACAGATTTAATTAATTGTAATGTATGTTAAAATGATTGTTGCCAGATACTCTGGACACAGAAATAAATTACTGCTAATGCAAAATCTGAACTTCATCGTTAGTAAATTTCTCCTCCCATACGTTCATTTTTTATATATTATAAGATCATTTACATTTATATTTTCTTATATGAAATTTATAGACATCTTTTTAGCTAAATATTATATTGCATTACCTTCTTATATAGATAAAGGGGAGCTCTTTGTACCTACTTCCAGTTATTTCGAGATTGTCTACCTGAACCCAGATAAACCAGCAGTAATCCCTTGCAGAGTGACCATCCCATCAGCAAAAGTAACTCTGCACAGGGAGTTTCCAGCAGAAGAAATCAAAACAGATGGAACTAATATTATCTATGATGTGAAGAAGGGTTTTATTTATCAACACCCCACCTCTGATCACAAAGGAGTGGTCTATTGCAGAGCAGAATCACGGGGAGCACCTCAGATTTCTATCAAGTATCAATTACTGTATGTGGAAGGTAAGATGAATGATTTCCATAGATTTACATTCAAGCCTATTTCTCTTGCTGGAGTTGCTTATGGGGTAAGATTTCAAATGTGAATTTGAAAAAAAAACCAAACAAACCCTAATTATAATTACTGTCTGATTTTTTTTAAATAAAATGTACTTTTCAAATTAAGTCTGTTTGTAGAACATCTTGCCAGAATGTATGCTAATATAGAAAAGCATAAGGCTTATACTATTAAGTTAAAAACTAGGCGCACACTGGTAAACCATTTTATTATGGCTGGATAGGAACCTGTGGTGCACAATAAATTCTGACAGCAATTAGAGCTAAAGAGAATAAAAGAGAATGTGAAAGAGCCCAGATACATCAAAGCAAAATTTGCCCATAGATAGTTTTGTTTGGTTGGGTTTTTTTATTAACGTTTTTATTGATTTTTGGACATTTATTTCCTTCCTTCCACTCACATCTTTCATTCAGTCCCTAGTGGTCCACCATCGACAACAATTGTGGCATCATCCAACAAAGCAGAAGGTGGTGACAACGTTAATGTTCTCTGTATAGTCCTTGGGGAGCCAGACATAGAAGTAGAATTCAGTTGGAAGTACCCAGGGGAAGAGGTAAGAGACACAATTCTAACGTGGAGGTGCATTTTTTCTTAATAAGAGTAAACTCTCACACTACAACATTTTAAATACCGGTCAGTATTTTCTAGCTGAGTAAGGCAAGGTGGATCAGAGTGCATTGTCTGGCTCTCTGGTAGCAGGGTCACATCAGGAGGAAGCAACATACTATCTGGTGGATTTTTCCAGCCCATTTTCCTCATTGAGGGCCTGAAGTTACTTGTAAAAATGCTCTCTAACCTGAGAGCTTTATCTGGGCTAGTAAAATCAAGCTGGGTGAGGTATGACGGGAAACAGTGAACGCTTACCAGACCACCAGCTTCTCTCAGACAAGAAATGATTTGTCCCTGGCTTAAGAAATTCTCTTGATGATGACAGTCATCATTTTCCTTTGGGGAAAAATTAAGATATGGTGAAGCATAGTTGCATCGAGAGTTCTTTGCTATTAGTGGTCTGTTGTATTGGACTGTATCAAATGCTTCTATGAGGGGCTACCATTGAAGGGCCATTTGGAAATTTTTGTGCTGGTGGTGGTGGTGGTTCTCACGTGGAGCGTATTACATGTTTGTGCCATTTACTGCGAGGTTCCATTCAACAAACTCACTCTGATCTCTATAGTTCTAGCATTGGAGACTATTTATGTTATCAGTAAGTACTCTTTCCCTTCTGTACCACACTGACAGTCGACAATAACTTTTTCACTTGCAAACCTGCCCTTGGTTTGAACTTCAGGTGGCAGGATGTTCTGGCAGTAATTTCTTCCATTGGTCTCACCACCCTGGCCATGAGGCCATGGAGTTAAACGCAGTTGGTACATAATTGTAAACGATCCTGATGCCTCTCTGGCATGATCAGTATGTGATGAATTTAAGCTTCTATAAGGTAAAATAAAAGTTCTCCAAAGAAAACATCCTAAATATAAGCAGCTTCAGTGCTAGGCATAGTTTGCAGATTGACAAATACATGAATTTATCACTCTTGCTTTATATGAGCAGTCATGGTCAGCATGCATCCATGTATCTACTGCAACAAACAGTCTTGCTTACAGCAGTTATATCTGGAGTTGGCAGGGAACAATCCTGTTGTCAGTTTTCTGCCCAAGCAGAATGAATATTATAGATGTGTCTCAGTAGCTCTTATGATTTAGGTTGCATTGAGGTTTACACTTATAGCAGTGTTAACAATATAGCATATTGTCTTAGTCAAATATTTAGTAACTTTTGGCAAAGGAAATATTTTAAGTACAACATTTTTGAATTGTTTTCATTGAGTTTTTTCTTCTTTTGAGAACCCCAGTCCTTACAACCTCCAATGTTTTCAGGGCTAGTGCAGTTTAATTTTCTAATTTAACAGTGTTCTTCCCATTATTTGATATATCCTGTGTTTCCTGAAAGAAAAAGCCACCAGAACTGTTGAGTTCCATCAGTTCTCTCCTCCTGCCAGCCTGTCCCATTGCTATTATCTGCTGAAATTATTACAAAAGTCAAATTCTGCCAACCCTACTTACAGTATTTTCCAGCTGAGATTATTCATTTTGCAATGTTATTGCTGATGTAAGAATCTGCCAGCTAGTAGTTAACAGGTGATGTGCTGGCTCTTAAGCTAATAATTAATGACTGGCTTGATTGACTAGAGTACACAACTTCTTAGACGCTGGCTCATTTTCCTGAGCATAAGTGCAGATTGGATTCTCTTTGGACAAACGTACTGGTCGTTGCACTCCATGACAGTTGCCTTTTTGCAAACTTTCTCCTATTAAACTAATCTGAAGATGAATATGATGTCCCAAGGTCCTGTGTAAATAATCTTAGCATTTGTAAATGGCTACTAAATTAACACTAGAAAGAGAGACTGTCTATTCTTAATCTGCGTGATGTGTCTTTCTTTCCTTCCAAAGGTGCCTCATTCTTATGGAAGAGAGAAGCATACAGTTTGAACATGTTTGGGTTTAATTTTCATTTCCTTTACTTTTTGGCGTAAATATACTGCAGAGCTTGAAAATATTTTCATTTCCTACCAGGTTCATCCTGGTTGCTGAGGGAGCACAAGCCAACATGGTTAAAGTTTTTTGTTTCCCAGCATTGTGGATGCAAGCAGAAAAAGCTGTTGCCTTACAGAAATTTATGTTGTAATCCAACAGCAGGATATCTCTGTGTTGAAAACCCTCCCCCCATGTAATTTGCTACCAGATACTTGTATTTTCAGGTCTTTATGTGCAAAATTTGATGTAAACATTTGGGTCAATTTCTGCCATGTCTTTAACCTCCTTGGCTGCTGGAGGTTGGAGTGAGAGTCAGGGGACACTGGGGTACAGAAATATCCTTTAACATTCTGATTTTTCAAGATAGAATTTCCCTCATCAGATTAGCCAAATGGCTTTTCCAAGTCTCAGCTGTCTGTTCCCATGTATCTAAACATCCTTGCTTTCATTTTAGATTGAATATATCAGAAAAAGCTTAATGAAGGGCAACACGATAACTCTTTTTGATAGTATAATACTGTGCTGTCTAGAAAGTTCTTCATGAATACTGTTTCGGCTTTAAAATTAACACAATGGTCCTCTCTACACTGTAACAGTTTTATCCTGTGTGGATAGAACAAACCCACAGCCACGTTAGGGAACCAGGCTTTCACCCTAGTAGATTCCAAGTCTAAAACATGATTCTCTAAGATAGGTATCGTATCTGTTCACACAGGCATGCAAAAAGCATTAACATATGTGGGCCACAACCATGATCTGACTGATATAAATGTGGCTATTTTCATAGTTTAGATAGGGCCAAAGTTGTAAATGTACTGGATCATCCAAATAGTCCAAACTTGCGTACCTGGGGATGAAAATCTTCCTATCCTTATCTAGCACAAGTGGGTACAAGTGACTGCGTTAACCCTTAAAATGAAGGCATGAATGCAGAGGGAGAATGTGCAGTTTGGCTGTAGCTTCAAGGGGGACAAGATTAAATTCAAAGCGAATTTAAAACAGGGATTTCTAAATGGAAAAGCTAAGGTGAATACTACGGTAGTGATCAACCATGCCTGTAGCTTTTATTGTAGGAAAATTGCTGTAATGACTGCCAAACACCCTCAGCCTCCTCACTTAATCTATCTGACTTTCAGAATAGACTCGTATGACTGAGCATTTGTTTTGGGTTTTGAAATGAAATAATGTACACCTCTATCTTGAAATAACGTGAACCGATATAACACAGTAAAGCAGCGCGCTGGGGGCGGTGGGGGGGCTGCACGCTCCGGCGGATCAAAGCAAGTTTGATATAATGCGGTTTCACCTATAATGCAGTAAGATGTTTTGGCTGCCGAGGACAGCGTTGTATCGGGGTAGAGGTGTACTGTCACTAAATAGTGTCTGCAGGATTATACATCATCATTTCCTTATGTGGGTGTTTTTAAAACAGCTTGAAAGGCCTGTGATTATCCAAGATTCTTGGAGGCTGATCAAGAGAGGAATTGGGCATACTACAAGAATCTCCAAAAGTGTTATTGCCATTGAAGATTTCGAAACCATTGATGCTGGCAACTATATTTGTACAGCTCAGAACCTACGAGGACAAACCACAGTAGCCACCCGTGTTGACCTGACCTGATATGTGGAGTCTGTGGACACAGAATGAACAAACAGTATGTTACTGGACACATTAACCCTTCAGTTTCTTTTTATTAATTCTGAGGTGGAGGTTTCTGTTAATATCTCTCTCCTCATGTCCTTACATTCCACTTCCATTACAGAGCAGTAGTCCAGAGCAGAGATCCTAATGCTTACCAGTACTCAAGAGAATTGGTTTGAAATCATATATTAAACCTTTTCTAGCCTGATTATGCATGTGGCTCCCAAGTGCTCCTAATACCGTGATAAATCTTGTATATAGACTCTCCCTGACAAATAACTTCTTTGTTAGGTAAATATAACTACTTGTAAAAATGTTGATTGTGCGTTATTTTCATGAATGCTGAGAGGAGGATATAAAATAACTTTTAAAGTAGACCCACCAGCATAGATATATTTTCTTCTTTGTCTTGGTGGTGATTTTAATATTTTTTACATGTACGTGTTAAAACTTTGTCACTATTCAGTAAATAAATGTAATCCAGGTCTACCAAATCAGAGAAGAGTAATCACTGTTGACTAATTTTCTATAAGAAGTGAATCATGACTAAGTTGTGTAAGTGTGTGGTTTTACTGTTTACTCTCATACCTGAGAGAGGGTTAGGATTGAGTACATGCGAACTTTAAATTGTGGTAGCACTAAACATTTTTTAAAGGTAGGTACTTTAAAAAAATTAAAAGATAAAATATTTTGCATTTTTGTCTTAGAATATTTCCAGTTGTATATCTTGCTTTTGCCCCAATGTAGTTAATTTTAAAATGCCCACTGCCTTTAGCATGGGAGTTTAACTATTGCTACATAGTAGAGAGATGACTTGGCATTTACAAGCAATCTTTCATAGGAGAATATAAGCAGAACACATTGATTTACAGTACTGATTGAGAAAAGATCCTGTATCGGCCAGGTTGGTAACTACCTTTGACTGTATTAAGTGAATTTACTCCAATCTTAGTATAACTGAAACACCTGAATCAAAAATGTAAACAATCAATCTGTAGACTTGGGTAGTTTAGTAGAGTGAGGAGCTTAGCAGCTTCTCTCTCTACTATGGAATGAGTTGCCAAAAATCAGGCTGTATAATAGAATAGAAAAAAGAAACAGCCAAAGTTTGGTTATCCCATCCTAATCAATACTGATGGTTATGACATTGTTCAAGAGTGACATTTCAATAGCTGGTGCCTTCCTCGGAGCCCACACAGACTGATATAAAGCTACAAACCAGCCACACAAGAACAACCCAGTAACATAACTGATTACAGTTGATCAGGATTAACCAAGAATTACATTAAACAAACAACATTTACATCAGCAAGAATATAATTGCTTGTACAGTGGAAAAGCCCACTCCTTAATGAGGAATAAAAATCATCACTATAGGATAATTAACAGCAGACTAAGTCAGAGGGGAGGATAAGACATTACAGTTAAGCAGTAGTGCTTTGCTTTTTCAGTCAGTGAACGGCAGGAAGGAAACCCTCAACTGCCTGAAGAAGAGCTCTGTGTAAACTCCAAAGTGTGTTTCTTTCACCAACAGAAGTTGGTCCAATAAAAGATATGATCTCTCCCATCTTGTCTCTCTAGTAACATTGATGGCTACTGCCATCTTGGGAGACTAGTCACACCTGTAAATTGGACATTAATATTACAAACAAAATACCATTTAAATATAAAAATTGGACAGTACAACTCAATTCACAATCTCAGAGAGGATACTGCATAAGGGATATCCACCAAGGGAGAATATGATAAAGAAAATGCAAAACACTAAGATGTATCATCTCATCAGAAATGCTTGTTTGTAACCTTCATTAAGATCAGCTAGTAACATAAGTAAGTCTTAATTAAATGCACCTCTGCCCCATCCCCTTTTCTAGTGGAAGGGCGCTGTTTGATTTTAGACTGGCAGGGGAAAGATAACCCCCCTGCTCTGAGACCTTCTGCACTCCCCTCTCAGAAATGCAGTTGAAGTTCATGGCCAGGTGGAGGGGGAAAGACTCCTCTGTCTCTCGGTGCCATAGGCTAAGCTGTGTAAATGGAGGGAAAGTTAATTGCCTGTTGGGTGCCTGCCCTTCCTGTATGTTTGAAGCGCTCAGGGCAGGCAGCAGCTTTGCTACTGTGGCGACTGACCCATGCATCCATCCCTACAGTGGACGTATAGGTTGAACAGTGCTCCATAACTGCTGTGGGTCTGAGCCATTTTTAGCATCAGGAAATAATTTTTCCCTCATCAAGATTAACAAGATACCTAGGGGGCTTATCCTCCACTTTCCTTGAGGCCTATGTTTAGGTTAATAAGGAGCTATGCCAGGATTTACCAGCTGCACCTGTGCTTGTAATTTCATTGCAACTTGCTGCCTATGTCCAGCCTGAGTGAGAAGCTCTAAAGGGCCAGGGCTAGCTCCAACAGGTAACTATGAGACCTGGAAGATGGCTGATACACCCATCAGCTTGGAGGGAAAACGGAATAGCCTCACGGTATGTCCATATTACAGGATTATTCTGATTTTACATAAACCGGGTTTGTAAAACAGATTGTATAAAGTCGAGTGCACGCAGCCACACAAAGCACAATAATTCGGCGCTGTGCGTCCATGTACTGAGGCTAGCATGAGTTTCTGGAGCGTTGCACTGTGGGTAGCTATCTTGTAGCTATCTCATAGTTCCCACAGTCTCCCCCGCCCATTGGAATTCTGGGTTGAGATCCCAATGCATGATGGTGCAAAAAAGTGTCGCAGTTGATTCTGGGTAAATGTCATCACTCATTCCTTCCTCCGTGAAAGCAACGGCAGACAATCATTTCGCGCCCTTTTTCCCTGGATTGCCCTGGCAGACGCCATAGCATGGCAACCATGGAGCCTGTTTTGCTTTTTGTCACTGTCACAATATGTGTACTGGATGCTGCTGACAGAGGCGGTCCTGCAGTGCTACACAGCAGCATTCATTTGCCTTTGCAAGGTAGCAGAGATGGTTACCATCCCTAATGCACTGTCTGCCATTGTAATTTGGCAATGAGATGATGGGTTTCAATCATTTTGTACCATTTGTAATTGGAAATTGATGATGGTGGTTACAAAGCATTTTGTACCATCTGCTGCTGTCATAGGTGCTCCTCGTTGGCCTGGCTGAGGTCAGCCGGGGGCGCATGGACAAAAATGGGAATGACTCCTCGGGTCATTCCCTTCTTTATGTTTTGTCTAAAAATAGTCAGTCCTGCCTAGAATCTGGGGCAAGTCTACTAGAGAGTCAGCGAGCACAGCCGCTCTGGGTCAGAGCCCCAGAGATCCCGCAGAAATGATGAGCTGCATGCCATTCTAGGGGGTTCCCCTGCAACAACCCCAACCATTGCCTCCCTCCTCCCACACCCTTCCTGGGCTACCGTGGCAGTGTCCCCTCATTGGTGTGATGAAGTAATAAAGAATGCAGGAATAAGAAACACTGACTTTTTAGTGAGATAAAGTGAGGGGAAGGCAGCCTCCAGCTGCCATGATAGTCCAGACAGGACGTTATAGAGTGTGGGGGAGAGGAACGCAGCCTCCCGCTGCTATGATAGTCAGGAAGTACAGAATCTTTTCTTTAGACATGAAAGGGCGGGGCGGGGGGGGAGGGGGCTGCTGATGGAGCTCAGGCCCCAGCTGCTATAATGAAGACGGTTACCCAGCATTTTGCACCATCCGCCAGGAATGACAGTGTGTCACGGAATGATGACGAGGATGGCTATCAGTCATTTTGTACTGTACTCTCTGCCACTGGGGAAGGGAGAGGAGAGGATGCTGCTGTTGAGCGCTGCAGCACCCTGTCTACCAGCAGCATCCAGTAGACCTACGGTGTCATTGAAAAGTGGCTAGAAACGGGTTTTTTCCCTTTTCTTTGAGGGGGGAGGGGGAGTAAATTGATGACATATTTCTGAACTACTGGTGACAATGTTTTTGAACCTTCAGGGATTGGGAGCTCAGCCAAGAATGCAAATGCTTTTCAGAGACTGCAGGAACTGTGGGATAGCTCAAGTCCTCAGTCCCCCTTCCCTCCATGACCGTCCATTTGATTCTTTGGCTTTCCGTTACACTTGTCACACAGCACTGTGCTGTGGACTCTGAAAAAAATCTCCAGGTTATGATACAAATGCTTTGTCATTTTGTCTTCTGTAACGGAGCTCTGATAGAACAGATTTATCTCCCCATACAGCGATCAGATCCAGTATCTCCCGTACGGTCCATGCTGGAGCTGTCTTTGGATTTCGGACTGCATTGCCATCCATGCTGCTCAGAGCTCCACGCTAGGCAAACAGGAAATGAAATTCAAAAGTTCATGGGGCTTTTCCTGTCTACCTGGCCAGTGCATCTGAGTTCAGATTGCTTTCTAGAGCACTCACAATGGTGCACTGTGGGATACCACCCGGAGGCCAATACTGTCGATATGCGGCCACACTACCCTAATCTGACATGGCAATACCGATTTCAGTGCTGCTCCTCTCCGGGAGGAGTACAGAAACCAGTTTAAAGAGCCTTTTATATCGATATAAAGGGCTTCGTTGTGTGGACGGGTGCAGGGTTAAATTGGTTTAACACTGCCAAATTCGGTTTAAACGTGTAGTGTAGACCAGGCCTCAGGCTGCAAAGACATAAGGTATGTCTATTCTACAAGCTTTGGCTGTGCTTTCCAGCTTGTGTAGATTACTCATGCCAGCTCTCATTGGAAGTAGCATGCAAAAATGTAAGCATAGTTATGGGTAGCATGACTTGTTGCACTAAGTATGTACCTATAGGGTCCAGGTGAGTTGCAGAGCAGCTAACTTGTACAACTGTGGCTCTACTACTATTTTTAGTATACTGCTTCAGATGAGAGCCAGTGTGTGTATGTGTACACCAGCCTTCCTGTGTGTCATCATTTCCTTTTGTGCACAGAGGGTAAGAGAGGATTCAGAGGTAGGCTGAACCCTAGGGGTTAAACTTGAATACTGGTTATTTGGCATGGAAAACATTGATTGCACTGCACTCCAATTTCGTGTGGGTGTGGGGTGGGAGGAGGAGGTAAAGTTCCAGCTTCTGCTCTAAAAATCCACCAAAGTCTTCCTTCTCGTCCCTGTTCCCTCTGATGAATGCTAGAGGTTTCCACCTTTTTAAGTTCAAAGTCGTTTCAGTACCTCCAAACCTTGTCATTAGATAACACTGCTCTACAGCCAAAATGCTTCTGAAATAAATGTAGTCCAACTTTACTAATTCTGGGTCACTGAGAACAAAAATGATGCTTAAAATTGTTGATTGGCTCTAGTTTTCAAGATACATACCGACCCAATAGCATACGACCCCTGACTTGGGAATGGCAGAGGATAAGTGAGTTATAAAGGGAAGGGATCTCAATTTAAACCAGAAATGACTAAATTACATCTTTGACTGGATCTATGAATAAATCTATGACTGGGTTTGGACAGTACTTGCTTTTTAGGCAAAACAATGAATGCTGCAGTCTGAAGCTGGTATTGCATCATGTTATTCCTAGAAGTCATGGATGATGCAATCATAACGAAGCTTACATCACTCTGCTGAACAAATTGCCCTATAAAAGCAGCAAAGAGTCCTGTGGCACCTTATAGACTAACAGACGTTTTGGAGCACGAGCTTGTGTGGGTGAATACCCACTTCGTCAGATGCATGCGTTCACCCACGCAAGCTCATGCTCCAAAACGTCTGTTAGTCTATAAGGTGCCACAGGACTCTTAGCCTGGATCTGTAAAAGCAGCAAACACGGCTACCCCTCTGAAAATTGCCCTATATCAGCTCTAGAAATCAGAGTGTCATGCTCTCTTATTTGTCAGTGTTTGATTTTGCAAAGGGACACATTTCTGTTTAGCCAAAGTGAGCAGAGATGCCTCGTACTTGTGTGAACAGTGCAGATAACTTCTGCTATGTTTGTGGTGAAGTGACTTTTGCATCACAAAAGCGCCGTATAACCACTATGGTTAAGAAAGCCTATCACCTTTATTTTGGCTGCAAAATTGGAGATCAGGACAAGAGGCGGGCCCCGCACATATGCTGCAACACTTGTGCAACAAATCTTCGCCAGTGGTTGAACAGGAAAAGGAAATCTATGCCTTTTGCAGTGCCAATGATTTGGAGAGAGCCAACAGATCATCCCAGCAATTGTTACTTCTGCATGGTGCCTCCAGTTGGGAAAGGTGTGTCAAAGAAGAAAAAGTGGACTGTGCATTATCCAAACATTCCATCAGCTATATGCCCAGTACCCCACAGAGAAGGACTGCCGGTTCCTGATGCACCAGAATCATTCTCACTTGAGTCAGACGAGGAAGAGAAAGAAGATGAAACTTCTGGTCCTGAACGATCAATGTCACAGGACCCACATTTTCTCCCATCCTCCTCCTCTGAACCACATCTCATAACACAAGGTGAACTGAATGACCTTGTCAGGGATTTGCAACTACCCAAGAGTAAGGCAGAGCTGTTGGGCTCCAGATTACAGCAGTGGAATCTCCTGGCAGGCTATCAGGGCAAATGGAGCCCATCAATGCTTGCAGACTCTTGCTGGACAGTGACAAGAGATGCTCCATTTAATGAATATAAGAGACAAGCCAAGAAGCACCGAGTAGACACTGAATAGGACTAAACTATGTACATAATAGTTTGCCTCTTGTTTCATAATAAATTTATACCCTTTTGCTGATTTTTAAAGTGTTACATAAACAGGACAGGTGAAATATTTTGTAAAGCAACCATAAACACATGAAGAGACCTAGGTTTACAATTTGATTAAAACTCTATCTACATAATATACATAGACATAAAATGTAAAAACTTAAATATCTTAGAAACAGTAGCCAATCAGTTGTGCTGAATTCAAATATGACAATTAAAACATCAAAATACATAATAAATATCACATTTTATCTCTGAAGCAGATGACTTCTCAAATTGTAGACCAGTGATAACTCATTTCCTTAAAATGTCTAGCAAGTGAGACAGCATCACCTATCTTAAATAGTATCAGAGGGGTAGCTGTGTTAGTCTGGATTGGTAAAAAGCAACAGCGTGTCCTGTGGCACCTTACAGACTAACAGATGTATTGGAGCATAACCTTTCATCAGACGTATTCACCCACAAAAGCTTGTGTTCCAATACGTCGGTTAGTCTATAAGGTGCCACAGGACTCTTTGTTGCTATCCTAAATAGATTTGTGTTCTATAACACATTGAATGGTATGGGAGCACCACCTGCCTTAGGTGACAGTTCTCCAGGCAATAAGAAATAAGATACAAATCCTCAAATACAGCAGCTGTATTGTTACCTAAGTAAGTGCTATATAGCACCTTTCATAGGAGGAGCTTAAATTGCCAGGCCACATTGGTGAATTAAGCCTGACACACCCTTGTATGAAGTAAATACATTCTTGCCCTTTTATCTGCTGGGAAGGTGAGTCATGGAGGGCCTAATCTTTCTGTCTCGCCCTGAGAGGTGTCCAACTGAAATGAAGAGAATCAATCAGCTCTCCAGAATTAAATAAGTAATTTGTCCAAGAATACATCCCCAACTCTGCCAGCATGTTACCGCTTCCAGTCCTATGCCTCAACCACAAAGCAATTGTTCTTCCCACTCTTTACCAAATGTGCAGTCACTGACATTAAAGAGCAAATATGTTTAAAAAACGCAGAAGGGAAAAAAGATAAAACGGTGTAATACTTATTAGTGCTTGGTGTTTTTCTAAGATGAGTATCCAACCTAGAGAAGAGATTGGACAGCTGCTGCACTATAGTCTAAGGTATTCTTTCTTTCTCTCTTTAATTGGTTTGACTTTCTGGTACTGTTCTGTTAGCTTTCAACAGACCATTTTTATCCAGTGCAGCCCTAGATGATTTCCTGGCTTGCCATACAGCAATTGTAGGTTTAAATGCCAGCACTTATCATCCAGTGACACACTGTGCTGTCTGAATTATGTGATACTCATTGAAGATGAAATGTCTGTGGTTGGTTAGAGAAACTCAGGCAACTGAAGTATTTCTGAACATAAACGTCTTCTATTAGCGTAGGTGATACTCTTCATGATGACAGTAAGCAACATAACGGAATTATTCATTTTGTTAGTAAATGTGACAAAACCCAAACTAATGACAGTTTATTTTAACAGAAATTTTAGGGGTGATGTCACCCAAATAGTGTCATCTATTAGCATGAAGATTACAATGACGTTCATCTACAGCAACTGTTTTTTGTAATCTCCTGTGTTTAGAATTTTCATTATGGGAGTGGCAGGCAGACAGCCTAAGCATAGAAGTTGCCAATGCTTTCATTTATAAAAGATTGAATGTGCAATACCTGTAGTAGGCTTTTGAAATTCAGCAAGAGGCAAGCCCTGATGATAAATAGAATTTCATGGATTTAATCTGAGGTACTATATCCCTGCCATTGCCAATTTTCCTGAGAAATGCAAGGGACTTGCCACAGAGAATTGTGTGAGCATGCAAGAGTTCTGGTCCCACACTGCTGTAGCAGCACACTTTATTGCCAGAGCAGCAGCAGACTTAACTTCTGAGGACAATTAAGGTAGCAGCAACTCTCCCCCCACACTCAGGAGATGGAGATTGAGAGGGTAGAAGGACCTCTGACACATGGTGCTAGTATCTCATCTGCCCCTACATAATGGCCTTCTGCTGCCAGCTGAAGTGATAGTCTTCTGAACTATAGTGGTAAATCCTGTTGATGCATTGCTTGGTGAGGTTAGAGAGAAGAAGAAGTGAGAGTTGTAATATAGAACATAAGCATTTTTAAGTCTCCCTTTAGGGTTTTGTTTTTTTTTTGGTAATGTCATTAAAAGATTAGGGTGCAAAGTTAAACACTCAAAACTTGGACTATGAGCAACCTAAAGTCTGGCATTTCATTTGTGTGGATGTAGTATATTACTAATGATCACAAACTTTTTTACATAGTGTACCTGTGTTATTCAGCATAGAGATTAGCTGCATGATGGCGAAGAATTGTTTATTTTTGTGGCACCACCACAACTGTAGTGTGAACATACCACCCCTGTGTAAGTACTTCACATACTGCAGCATGTATTTTTCATAGGTTTCTCTCTGATTTGTTAACGTTGCTGTGAAGAGTGGCTTTGTCTCCAAAATATAAAGCCCCTCATTTTTACTTCTGGAATTTTTTCAGATGTGAAGCTACAGTGCACCTCTCCCTTGATATAATGTGACCCAATATAACACAGTAAAGCAGTGCTCCGGGGGGCGGGGCTGCGCACTCCAGTGGATCAAAGCAAGTTCGATATAACATGGTTTCACCTATAACAAGGTAAGATTTTTTTGGCTCCTGAGGACAGCATTATAGGGAGGTAGATGTGTACTTAATTAGTGTAAAACAATACTCGATCACCTGAGGAAGACCTCACTTCAAGCATTAGATTAAGAGGATGATTATTACAACATATGCTAATATTTTGATTGCTCTGGCTTTATTCATAGAGTATCAATAGGTGGCAATGATTTTAGATTGTAAGTTGAATCAGGTAGCTGATTTTTAGAATGGAATTTTTGCTAGTTTTTATCCAATTGTTTTGACAAATTATGATTAGCAACAACGGAGAGACAGCTCATCAGAAAACATTCAGGTTCCATGCATCTGGCCAGACTGAAGTTCGGACTTATTAGCTACTGTGTACATTTTTCCTCCCTTTTTTCTACAGTAGATTGACTGTTTAACACAGAACAGTCAAATTTTCACAACTGACTTATTGACTGGAAAGATGAAGTTCCATTTTCAAAAGGGGCTTGGTATTGAGACCTACCCTAAAGGAGGAGGGAAGGAGCCTCTTAAAATTCAAGTACGTACATTTGCTCCTGTAAACTGTTCTCTGGAGCACACTCAACTCTGATGTAGAAAAGAAATGTTTTTGAAACTAAACTTCAGATAATGTTTTACTCAATCTTGGCAAGTTGAGACGCAAATGTTTTCCAATAAAGCCAAAACTGTCATGTGAGAGGGAACACTGTCAAATCCAGAGTTCTTGGCTATTTACTTATGAACAGGCTTCTAGCATTCATGCTAGTGATTTTTTGCCTTTAAAGTTACTGGCCTGGAGGCAGTTATGGCTAATCCTGGAATTGCTACATGAAAGCTGGGTCATCCTCTTTGGGGATTGAACCTGAGACCTCTGGATATTAACACACCTTTTAGCGTAGGCAGTAGAGGCTCATCTTTTCTCTCTTGGCCAAGACTGCGGCAGGCTCATCAAGCTTGAGTTGGCCTAGCCAGTCATCAGAGTAGGACAGAGCACCACACTAAACAGACATACTTTACAACAGATGCAGGCTGCGTTAGTCCTTTTATGGCTAACAGTCAGATAGAACTTGACTCTAAAAAGAAAAGTTAGTTATTCTTTTCTAGGATCTGCAGTTTGATTTTTAAAAGTCACACACACAAAACTTTCCCACCTCTTCATAACAGATAGGAATAAGAGCATGAAATTGTTTAAAAACAGTTACGTTTTTGAGAATATCTGCTGCATTGTTGCCTATGTGAGAAACTACATTCAATTTAAATAGAATAATTGTTGTCTAGGATCTAATCATAACACACAAACTTTACAGTTAGCTCAAGTTAAGGTTGGGGTCATCTTTCTAAATGTCAGCTAAAATCTCCATTCTGCTTCCCTCTCTATGTCAAGAATTCCTTCACATGAACCATGGTGCATTCTGAAGCCACTTGCTAGAATGACTAGAGATAGCAAAGTCTTTGGAGGCTATTAACCTGTTATCCAAGGAGTTTGAGAAAAGTCACTAAATGAAACCAAATGCTAGACTTTAAATACCTCTGCTCTTGAGAAAGTAAAATAGATCAATGCCTGAATAAGTTACCAAAACATTTACTTTTAATAAGGCTAGAAGGGCTCCTTAAACACACAATAGTTATAATTGGAAGTCAACATTTGCCCATCACTTACCGTTCGAATGTAACTACTTCCAGCTGAGCTAAAAAATAGGAATCTAGTGTGGTTCTTAACCCTTTCTGAAGCATTATTGGCTAAGTTCTTCATGGACAGATTATGTAACCTGGCTATTTTTAGATATGTATCTTCCTGTACATATGTTCAACCTGAAACTGAGTAATCAGGATTCTCCTGGATCCAATAATCTTCTGCAGACTACACACGCAAAACTCAGTTTGCTATCCTGAGTTCTGTCTGTAATAGTGGTGCAGGTTTGGGATAAAAAAAAATTAATAAGTTAGCTGAACACTGATGAAAGCTCTTCTGTGCATGAAGGAACAAGCTAAAGTTTCAATATTTCAACTGTTATTAGACTACTTAGAAGGAAAGTTTTCCAGGGGCTTAGTTTCAAGTTTTTTAGATTTACACAAGCAAAAAGTCAAACCAGTAAAAAAAAAAAATTTATTTTTTAAACACTCATCTCAAATACACATGATCCAATTTCCTTAACCTTATCAAAGCAAAGAATGCTCTAAGAAATATGTTTAAGCCAACTTTCAGCCCACAGCAGATTTTTACAGTTAAATTATAAATCTGTGGAAAACAGTATAAGTGCCGACACCACTTGGACTACAGTGGCATGTACAGTGCCTTAAATGGAATAAAAAGAAGCAAATTAAGTAAAATGTTCCATAGAGGAGTCAGACTTCACTTGTACATTGTGTAGATTAAATTTAATTACAAGTTTGAATATATTACAATTTCATAGTTACAGAATGAGCACTGCTACAACTTTATTTGTACACCCAGGCACTTTCTGAAGTGCCAGCATTTTCATATCCTAGATGAAACGTTTGGTTTGAGGTGTTTTTCAAGTTTAGTTTCCCTACTCCTCCTCTCTGCCCCTCCCATCCACTGGACTCCTTTTCCCAGTCTGCTGGAAAAACACTATGAAGCACAAGATTTACCATATTGCTAACACTGTTGACAAGGTAACAGTAGAATATTCCTGGTTTAAAAACAATCCCTAGTCAGAAGTGCAGACATTATTCTGTAACCATAACTAGAAATTGAAACTGTACTCACAGAACAGGATGCATGGGATCTTTAAAAGAAGTGTGGACCAAAACAGTAACAAGACCAGAGACACACTGTGACTACCTTAATTCGAAACAGTGTAAAATGTTACATCCATCTTCAGAACAAAAACGTGTGTCTTACTAACTCAAGGGGAAACTTCCGCCAAGTGAAATTTGGAAACTTTGGGGAGACGAACCACTTCTTCTCCCCACCCCTCCATACAGTTATCTTGGCAACACTGCTGAAAGTTAAAATAAGGGCACATTATAAAAAAAACAAAAAACTGTGTCAAAATCAGAGAAACTGTATTGATTGCTTTTAAAACTCTTATGAATCTTGCTGCATTTCTCATTCCCCTTTCAAAGAATGTTTTGTCATCCTACTTATTTTTCTCTTTTTGGCTTTTAAATCCTGTATCTTCGATTAGATCAGGACCCTCTAGATGGTGGCCTTGGCAATGACCAGGCTTTTCATAGGAAGTAATGGCTCCTTGTCTGGGAGTTTGTTTTCAGTAGACAAGGGTACTGGGTCCGGTTGTATGTCTGCAGTATCGAGGTTTATGCTAAACCTAGTCATTTTAATGTTTTGACCTCTGACTACAGTAGAATTAAGGGAGTTGCAGAGATTGTCAATTTCAGTGTTCCAGAATCATCATCTTGCTTCTCCACTTCCATTTTAGCAAAACGCGTTCTAAACTTGACTGTATCCTGAAAAACTGCAATGCTACCATCTTATTAGACTGTGATATGGTTACCAGTGCTGCATATGAATGGAAAAGCTAAAAATTCATAGACAGCATGGCTGCAGTTTCAACTCTGACAATCAGACTGAATTTTTTAGAAGAAAAATCACTCAATTGCACTATAAAGGTAGGTAGACACACTGACAAGTCAACAGATAAAACATTTCCTGCCATCGTCTTACTAAACAGAAGCAGAAAGATGAGGTGGAAACTAGCCTATAATACAAATGGCAGTTTCTCCTCACCCACAGTTAAGGGTAACCTTGGATAAAACATGCATATTGACAACATTATTAATGAAGTACATGTCAATGTATATTCTTTAGCTTTTGTCCTTTATTACATACACGGCAAAGAAGGCAGCATCTCTCTCTCTCTCACACACGCACACAGTGTGTTACATCCACGTCATACACATCCACAGTCTCAAAGAGGTGTCTGTGATAAGGAACACATTATAGAGGTTGTGGTCTATATCTATAGCCCCTGAGCTTTTTTTCTTAGAGTTAGGTGAAAAAGGCAATGAACAAGACTTCCCTTGCTCTGTAAGTGCTTTGTGCAACAATGTCTATAGTCATTATATTTCTCCTCCAAAAAAGACCTCAGTAAAGTCTTACTCTCATATTTTCAGTATCTTAGAACAATTTTCCACACCAATAATTCCAGTTATATTTCAGTCATCACACTCAGCTAATATAGCTCTTGCTCCCATGATTGGAGTTAGGATCAGTTCTGCAGATCACAAGTGAAATGCTTTTATGGGGTCTCCCCCTCATTTCAAAAGATGTCATCTTGGTGCTACTGTAGGAGCAGAGAAGGAGCCGGAATTCCTTGGTGACTGAGAAGGCATCGGTGGAGAACTAGGCGACACTTTCTTAGGGCTGCACAGGTCCCCATTGTGTAGTTTCCATAGAAGTTCTTCGTTTTCCATTGATAAACGTTTATTTACTTTTGATTCTTTCTCTAGAGACTCCTGTAAAACTGCCTGCTCTGTGGAAAGTTGCCTGAAAAAAGAATTGTAAGTGGACATAATTCCATTTGAAAGTCAGAGCATCTTATAGCTTTTTAAATTCTTTTAAAATTATGTAACAAATCCCTGTCCAGATATATTCATTCCTTATCAGGATTTAGTGCATTTGTTCTCATGGAGAATATTCCCAAGAAGTAGCAGCTGGGTTCTACAGGCTTGCCCTCACTGCACTGTGAGCTGGAACTATAACTTTGAGTTTTACCCCAACTTGACTCCCATCCACACACAATTCTCTAGCTTGAATTAAGAGGTATTTTAACCTCAGGTTGTTGAAGCTGGAGTGCTGTTAAAGCTAGAGCTAATAATGCAGTGGAGATGCAATAGCTCCAGGTACCACCGCTGATTAGCTCCAAATACAATCACACTGCTATTCAAGCCACTGTGCAGCTCAAATGCAGGGCTGGCCTTACCATGAGGCAAACTGAGGCGGCCGCCTCAGGTGCCAGACTTTTGGGGGTGCCACTAAGACCCAGAGTGTAGAAAATTGTGTCTGCTGCTGGTGCATATGTATTCTCTCTGCTCTGGATGCACAGAGATGGTGGAGTGCTGTGCTGGAGGAAGGAGGGCACAAGCGACGTAACAGGCAGGCAGGAGAAAAGATGAGGGAATAACAAAAGCTGCAGGGAGAGAGAGAGAGAGAAGCCTCTTATGTACCTTGTTAGCACCCCCAGGAGCCTGGACTGATTAACACCAGCTTCTCAGGAAGCTTCCTGTTTCCTGCTGCTTCTCTGAACCCACTTGAGGAGAACAAGTAGTCAACTGAAATAGTAGGAGCCAATTAGGCCCTTAAGACACTGATCTTCCTTCACTCAGGCCCTGCTACCAGCCTGCTTATGTGTCCTTCAACTGAGTATTGAGAGCCACTATAGCTGGCACAGAACAGCAATCATGAGTGAAAGAAGAAAACGCCCCTCTTGGGCAGCATTCAGAAAAAGAAAGCAAGCAAAGGAAGCTTTCCTATCTAAGCAGGAAGGAGCTCTCCTGAGATACATAGACACAAATGTTCACGGTGAGCCTTCCAGCACCAGTGAGGAGGTGAGTGGTGAGAAGACGTCTGATCTTCCAGTTAGTCAGAGTGCAGGTGACCTGGCAGCTACTGCAGCATCCATATCTCCATTTCAAATGGATGTAACCATGCACATTCCTGAAGAAAAAAGTGTAGATCAGAGAAGACTGTGGTGGAGGTCTAAGTAACAGCTGCTGTTGCGTTTCGTTCCTTAAGTCTAGATGATCCAGGACTGTGGACCCACTTGAGCAGTAGCCTGAGGGACTTCCTTGTACTGCATGGGCCACAGCAAGTGAAAAACTTCATGTTCCCCAAAGACAATGAAAATAGAAGTTTCAATCCAACACATTACTGGCGTGAAATCCCAATGGTGACAAAGTGGAGAGGCCACAGCTTATGTACTCAAAAACCCAGAATGCTGCATACTGTTTTTGTTGCAAACTCTTCCAGTCTAATGTTCCAGCCACATGGGTTCCACAGGAACAAAGGACTGGAGAAATCTGGCATGCCATGAGAAGGCAGCAAATGACCCGAGAGCATTCCATAGGTGGAAAGAGCTTGAGATGAGACTAAGGTTAAAGGCCACCATAGATCAGCATCAAGAGAAGATTGCATCAGAGTCTCTTTACTGGCAAAATGTTCTGAAAAGGCTCATTGCCATTGTGAGAATGCTTGCTGCCCAAAACTTAGCAATGCATGGCACTTCAGATCAGCTGCATGTGCCAAACAATGGAAACTTCCTTAAAATTGTGGAACTGATGGCTGGGTTTGATGCTGTACTCCAGGAGCTTCTAAGAAGAGTCACCACCCAAGAAATGGACATACCCTACTACCTTGGAAAAACAATTCAAAATGAGATCAATCAATTACTGGCAACAAAAGTCAAACAGAAGATTGTGGCAGATCTGAAGTCAGCAAGATATTACTGTGTTATTCTGGACTGCACACCTGACATCAGCCATACTGAACAAATGACTTTAATGGTGTATTTTATAACAGAACCTAGTGAAAATGTCCCTGCAATGGTGACTGTCAGAGCATTTTCTAGAATTTATTGACATTCATGATACTACAGGAGCTGGTATGACAAATGTGCTTCTTAAAAAGCTGGAAGACACGGGAATTGCGATAGCTGATACGAGAGACCAGGGCTACAATAATGGTGCCAACATGAGAGGAAAGAACAGAGGAGTGCAGACACAGATCTGAGAGTTAAACCCTCGAGCGTCTTTTGTCCCATGCAGTTCTCACTCATTGAACTTGGTGGTTAGTGATGCAGCATCAGCTTCTAGTGAGGCTGCTGAATTTTTCAATGTATTTCAAGTATCTGTGTATTTTTCTCTGCATCAACTCATTGATGGCAAACTTTGAAGCAACATCTGGGAACATCCTCTCTGACACTGAAACCACTGGGTGCCACACGATGGGAAAGTCTAGTGGAGACGATAAAGCCTATCAAACACCAAATTAGGAAGATAGATGATGCCATAATTGCCATTATGGAGGATAATGCTATGACAGGAACTGTTCATGGGAGAACAGTGGCAGAGAGAAATGGAATCACCAGAATCATACATAACTTCAAATTTTTATGTGGCTTAGTGTTGTGGCATGACATACTGTCTGAAATAAATGTTATAAGCAAGAGACTCCAAGGTGTTGACTGTGATATATCTGGAGTGACGGAACAGCTGGACAAAGCAAAATCAAACCTACAGTCTTACCAGTCAGATGAAGGATTTCAAAACGTTCTGAAGAGTGCACAGCAATTGGCAGAGGAACTTGACACTGAAGCTTTTTTCCCACCCGTTCAAGAATACAAGAGTCACCAAAGATGATATTTGGGATCTCTTATGGGATTATCCCATGCCTCGAAATCAAAACAATAATTCAAAGTTGAATTCTTTAACCAGGTGCTAGATTGTGCAACACAGTCAGTTGAACGTTTCATGCAGCTCAAGGAACACAGCAGTATATTTGGTATGTTGTATGATATTCCAAAACTCCTCACTATACCTGAAGAAGACCTACACCAGCAATGCAGGGCACTAGAGACCGTGTTGACACATGATGACGTACGCTATTGATGCGAGTGGTTTAGGTGATGAACTGAAAGCCATTTCAAGATACATTTCAGCAGGATCAACTCCAAAGGCTGTTCTGGAATATATGTGCACAAATGCTTTTGTTGCTCTGCACATACTTCTAACACTTCCTGTAACGGTAGCCAGTGGAGAACTCAGCTTCTCCAAGCTGAAGTTAACAAAAACACATCTACGCTCCACAGTGACAGGGTTGCAAGGCTGACCAGCCTCTCCTATCTCAATAGAGCATGAGCTGGCCTACGCTGTGGACCGTCAGCAGGAAGCAGTTGAAGTCTTTGCAACCAAGAAGGCACAGAAAGCACCACTTTGATTATTCAAACAGATAAAAATGCCAGTGTTTATTACGCAGACAAGAAAAGTTACATTTGCTGTTTCGAAGTTTGAAAGTTGTGTTTAAAATTTTTGAACAAGGCATTTTAAGTTGTTTGTTCTCCTTTATTGGGGTAGGTAGCAGAGCAGTACCATGAGAGGAGAACAGGAAGAACGCAGAAATGAGACCTCTCAAAGTTTTAGCCCAAGCGAGGGGGGACGGGGGCATCATTTGAGCTCCCTGCCTTAGGTGCCAAACTATTGTGAGCTGGCTCTGCTCAAATGTTTCACAGTGTGATCATTCAACTTGAGCTAGGCTAGCTCTAGTGAAGGAGCTCAAATGTACTAACTTGAGCTAACTGTTGCAGTGAAGACAAGCCCTAAGCTGGCAGCTTAGGCAGAAGATAGGATGTCAGATGTAACAGATGTGCCCTAGTCAGAAAAAAAAATCCTGCATAAAAGCACCCACCTATTGTTGCTTGCATTACTGCATGAGCCAGTCATTCTACAAAGTTCTGGGTAGTTTAAGGTCCTCTTAAAATTCAACTCTTATTAATGAAGGCTGCTGAAGAGTTTTCACATCTTCCCTGTTAGGAGTCATGTCATAGCTCTGTCTCCTTGCAGTGCAAGACCTGCAGTATTTGTCTGAACTTCCTATTGTCCTTTATTGTATGCTCTACAGTGGTTTGCCCATTCATTTCTTGCAACATATGCAGAATTAGGAGACCTGATTAACAGTCAGACCCCATTTGTGGATGGATGTACTCTGCATATCTAGAACCAGGAAGATAAACACACTGCCCCTTTGCTTAAACAAGCTTTTTAAAACTATGCTTAACTATTTATTTTCAACATTTTACTATATAAAACCCCAAGCAGTTCTTATAAAATCAACAGCACTTCACTCTGGGGAAAAAGAAAATCTAGCAACAAATTGTAAGAGATGGTGCTCCTGAGTAGCCTTTACTTTCCTGGTAACTGTGTTAATGAGCATTCAAGACAGTAACGTGGGCTGTAATTTCCAGGGGAACAGAGCTAGCCTTATTTGATGTCAAGAACAGTCATTTTTATACACTGCCCCCAGCTGTTTCAAGGAGCATCCACCCCCACACAATACCCATTCCTACTCAGGTGGGATTTCAGATTTGCACACAGAGAGGATAGAAAAATGCGTACCATGCTTCCATATTCCAGGCATGATATCTAACAGTGGTAAGGGTTTTTTAAAAATCTACAAGATGCTGATTATTCGTTTACAGAATAAAATGCATGTTTTCACAAATTAATAAAAATGCCTGCATTTCATGGATTATGTTTTACCTTGAAAGTTGCATGTGTTTGTCCATCCGAGCTTTTAGTTCTTCGTTTTCCTGCTGAAACTTCTTCATTTTATCCATTAAGACTGTGTTCTTTTCCACCTTTAACAAATGAAAAAGTTGTTGGGGTTTATGTGTGGGTGTCCGTTTTTTAAAAAAAATACAGAATAATTGCATTGGCAAGTACCCATTATATGCATTACTTACCTAAAATTGAATTTGTTTCACTAAGTACACGTTAGATTATTTTAAAATACATAGAATGATCTTGAGAAAATGTAAAAGTGATGTGAAAATGATTTATTGCTCATCTTTAGTAGGCAAGTCTACTTTTTCTTCTTCTAGAATCAGCATTTTGCCACTTTTGCTTGATTAACTGCCCACTAAAAGCTGAATCTGCTACTTGAATTTCTGGGCTGGTGGCCGCAGTTCTCTTCACATATAGCATAACAGATGGTTGACACACTAGATCACCATGTAATATATAGTCTAGGAATAACTTGATGAAAGGTAACAATCAAAAAAAATATTCTCCATGTATAACCAGATCTCCCTCAACCTTTACAACCACCCACAAAATCTATTCTGTATTAGCAGAAGTGATCTGATCCCCATCTAAAAAAGCCACACTCCTGCATTTCCCAATTAGTATCATGGGGAAAAAAAGCTGCTTTTAAAAACAAAACAACTTTAAAATGAGTTAACATTCAGTGGATTTCCAAAAGTCAACATCTTTAGTCAGAAGCAACCCTGTGGGCACCAACCTTTAGAGCCCATGATTACTCTGAAGTGTCTAAGATTTTATAACGACTTGTAAATCATCACTGGTATATAGCAATAGTTGGCTCTCAGACAAAATGTAATAGCTGACTGAGACCCTGGTCCCTGTTTTTTAAGCCTCTCTCCTCTGCATTAAATGACAAGATTTCCATGAGGACAATGGCTGATGTATTCCAGTAGTGCTCAATTGCACCAACCAGGAACAAGGCTTCCATCATTCTACATGCCCTACAAACATTATAGGAATTTCTGTCCCGAAGAGCTTCCACTGTTACACAACAGAAATAGGAGGGGGTGCCAAGGAGTGGTAATTTAAGAAGGCCGTAGTATTCAATACATCAGATTGACAGACTTTATGTGGAAAGGAAATACTTAATTTACTCAGTCAACATATTCAGATGATTTTATTTTTCTGTACCATGTTGAGTGGGTTACTTCCTTTCTTGTTTCAATAAACTCAGTTTTGTGACCATTAACATTTTTTGCCTAAGGGGCATTGTGACACAGTGCAAACCAGGACTATGTAAGCTTCCCCATGAGGTTCTGCCATGAAATCAGAATCTCTCATGTCGCAGATATATAGTCCTGGTGGGCAAATGCTGCGAAATTTAACCTGATATTCGTCAAGAGTGGGGACTGCATATTATGGACAGTTACTAACTAGTACAGATTTTTAACAACCCAAAACAAAATTGAACAGAAGTCTAGAGGTTAAAACGTTAATTATGCCACCTGAGGATTCCTCTCTTGCCTCTCCCACTTGAGTCAAAAAGAGAATACTAAATAGCTAGCATTTTACAGAGAGCCCCTGGAAAGTTATCATTTACAGGATTTACAAGTTAAATTGCGTGTAAAGTAGTAATGTGGTTCAGAAAATTGGCTGAAATTTGATTTGTTCCTCTGTTCCACTGTTTCTTTCTCTTATTGTATCATTCAGGAAACATCTCTCCCCAGACTGCAGGCCAGCACAGGTAAAATTGTACTTGTGACAGTAACAGGTACCGTGTGCTCCTTTGTAAATTTTTGTTTGCTTTTCATGTATACTATTAACTTAGTGTTTAAGCTTGATCAGCATGAATTCACTCTCAAAATCTGATAACTAAAAAACAGCCCCCACAGAAGCTCACCAGTTTTTCTGTCTTCATCAGCTTTATATCTTGCTGACGTAGTTTCTCATTCTTGATCTCCACCACTGCTTTCAAACTTTCCAGTTCCTGTTCCAGATACATAATCTGAGGGTTTTTCTGAAAGGATTTCCACAAAAGTTTGTTTATTTTTAAGAATTTCAAACAAACAATCTAAATAGCATTTAAAAATGTACATAGTAAACACTTGTAAATTACGTGTTTGTAATAAATGTATGAAATCGAGTGGGACATGGTTTTGAGTCAGAAGGAAAAACTAAGATTTTTTTTTTCCAACTCCTGAATATTTATTCTCCCCTCTCTTAATTTCATTTGTCCTTCAGTACAAAGATCTGAAGATCATTTTGCTTTTGTATAAATGATAAAAACCCTTGTGGATCAAATTGATACATTATTGCTGGCGTAAAATGAATCAATTTTATAGTAGTCCCGAGGCCCCCTAATAGATAAGGCTGCCAAGAATTCCAGAAACCTCCTATTTCCTCTTAGTCATAACTAAGCCCAAGAGGAGGTTAATTAAAATATATGTATTTATATGTATACATGCATGCACACAGAGTCACTCGGATATTTTGTTTTTACCCTTCTTGAAGAGCTCAAACAACTTTTCTTGCATATGAGTAACTCAAAACCTGAACTTCAAACCTTTGAATTTTACATGTAGGTAATCCTCAGAGTTTCCAGTTTGAAAGCAGCACTTTATAATTCCACTATGCAACTTTCATACTACTTCTGGCCGCATAACATACAGTTGCATATTCTTAATCTATACGAACATTGTCTTTGCCCTATGGTATGACTTGTATCTGCTATAGCAAGCTTAATATTTACTAGTTAGTAAGTGATGTGGATCTGTAAGGGGTTTTTAGGGCTGTCAAACGATAAAAAAACTTAATCGCGATTATCACTGTTAATAATAATATACCATTTATTTAAATATTTTTGGATGTTTTCTATGTTTTCAAATATATTGATTTCAGTTACAACACAGAATACAAAGTGTACAGTGCTCACTTTATATTTTTTATTACAAGTATTTTCACTGTAAAAAACAAAAAATGTATTAAGTGAATTGAAAATACTAAATACTGTAGTGCAATCTCTATCATGAAAGGTGAATTTACAAATATAGAATTAAGTACTAAGAAAATGCATTCAAAAATAAAATATAAAATTTTAGAACCTGCAAGTCCATTCAGTCCTACTTCTTCAGCCAATTGCTCAGACAAACAAGCTTGTTTACATTTGCAAGAGATAATGCTGTCTGCTTCTTGTTTAGAATGTCACCTGAAAGTGAGAACAGGCATTTTCAAGGTAGCAGGCATTGCAAGATATTTATGTGCCAGATGCGCCAAAGATTCATATGTCCCTTCATGCTTCAACCACCATTCCAGAGGACATGTATCCAGGCTGATGATGGGTTCTGCTTGACAACAATCCAAAGCAGTGAAGACAGACGCATGTTCATTTTCATTATTTGAGTCAGATGCCACCAGCAGAAATCTGATTCTTTTTTGGTGGTTCAGGTTCTGTATCGGAGTGCTGCTCTTTTAAGACTTCTGAAGGCATGCTCCAAACCTCATCCCTCTCAGATTTTGGAAGGCACTTCGGATTCTTAAACCTTGGGTCCAATCCTGTAGCTATCTTTAGAAATCTCACATTGGTACCTTCTTTGTGTTTTGTCAAATCTGCAGTGAAAGTGTTCTTAAAATGAACGTGTGCTGGATCATCATCTGAGACTGCTATAACATGAAATATATGGCAGAATGTGGGCAAAACAGAGATGGGGACTATCAGGCCCCCACACACACACTGAACTCTGTGTTACCCGCATGAAAGACCCCCTAAGCTTATATTCTACCAGTGTAGGTTAGAACTTCCCCAAGGCACAAATTCCTTTCCTTGTCCTTGAACAGTATTGCTGCCATCACCAAGTAATTTACACAAAAATTCAGGGAAGGGTTACTTGGAATCCTTATCCCACCCAAAATATCCCCCTAAGTCCCTTCACTCCCTTTCCTAGGGAGGCTTGAGAAGAACACACCAGCCAATTGCCTTAGTAATGTGAGTACAGAAAATCAATCAGGTTCTTAAAAGAATAACTTTATTTAAAAAAAGAATCATACCTGCAAAATCAGGATGGAAGGTAACTTTACAGAAAGATTTAAAAACACAGAGGATTCCCCTCAAGACTCAGCTTCACAGTTACAAAAACAAGAATAAAACTACCTCTGTAGCATAGGAAAATTCACAAGCCAAAACAAAAGATAACCTAATGTATGTCCTTGCCTTACTTACACAAGGTACCAGAGATATTGTACCTGCTTGACTTCTCCCTCCATCCAGGGAAGGAACAACAGAAGAGAACAACAACAAATCCTCCCCCCACCCACCCACCCCCCCGATTTGAAAGTATCTTTCCTCATTGGTCCTTCAGGTCCAGTGCCAGCTAGGTTATTTGAACTGCTGAACCCCTTACAGGTAAAGTAATCCAGTACAGCTGCCAAGAAGAGATTTTATGCTACTACATACATAAAGGTTGCTACCCTTCCCCCTATATTTGTAACAGGGACATTCAATTCTCCCCCAAGGAGTTCAGTCACGAATTTAATTAACACATTCTTTTTTTAACGAGCGTCATCAGCATGGAAGCATGTCCTCTGGAATGGTGTGGCCAAAGCATGAAGAAGCATACAAATGTTTAGCATATCGAGCATGTAAATACCTTGCAAAGCCAGCTACAAAAGTGCCATGCAAATGCCTGTTCTCACTTTTTGGTGACATTTTAAATAAGAGGACAGCATTATCTTGTGTAAATGTAAATTAACTTGTTTCTCTTAGTAATTGGCTGAACAAGAAGTAGGACTGACTGGACTTGCAGGCTCTGAAGTTTTACACTTTTGTTTTTGAGAGCAGTTATGTAACAAAAAATCTACATTTATAAGTTTCACTTTCACAACAAAGACTGCACTACAGTACTTGTATGAGGTGAATTGAAATATACACTGATTTCAGTTACAAACAATATATATGAAAATGTAGAAAAACATTAAAATATTTAACAAATTTCAATTGATATTCTATTGTTTAACAGTGCAGTTAAAACAGATTAATTTTTTTAATCGTGATTAATTTTTTTTACTTAATTGCTTTAGTTAACTGAGATTAATCCACAGCCCTAGTTATTTTGTAAAGTTAACCTCTACCAGGCCTCTTTTTCCATGGTAAAAGTGTTTATGCTTCACAACTGAAGTCACAGGCAATAAGAAAAAGACCTATTAAATCCAAGTCAGTATGTAGGTAAAAACTGGAACAAGAAGAGAAAGAAGCCAACACCATTGAAACAACATGTCCATTATGTGTATTTGGTGCAAACAATCGTGTATTGAATTGAGTAGTATCTTCATTATCACATCAAAGAGAAAATGACTCCTCTCCCTCCCTCCCACCCCCAGACGACATGCACCTTTGTGGGATACAGCCCACACAGACAGAGGGGCAGGTTGAAACTGAGGTGACAGCCTTATAGACTAAAAATGGAGGGCTTTGGTAAATTCAGGGTCTTCAGGTGACAGCCAGTACATATTGCAATTAAGGTGAAAGCCTAACTGGCCATCATATGTTTGAGTGACTGGTGCAACTGTGTGTTTAATGTTTGTTCAATTTGTGGTTCTCTGTTTGGACCCTTGGACAAAAAGTAAGCAAGACAGAATTTGACTCTGATCTTGGAGGCGGCCAAGTAAGGAATGAAATAATCTGTACTCAAAGGACAAAAGGCATAGTGATCCCTTCCCTAATACTACTGGGGGAAGCTGGGAGATAAATGACAAAAACCACGTCAGTCTGTCTCCCTAAGTTTGACTTTTTTTGTTTGTTTGTGAGGGAGAACCAGAAGTCTGGGTATAAAACTTAAGTTATTAAACCACAGTCATAACCATGTGTGCCAGCAAGTAAGTTTTCTCCTCTCCTCCCCTCCCCCCAGCAGATTTATAAAATTAAATGAAAATAATAGTTACAAATATGCCACAGAAGAAAACTGCTTTGGCCAATTAATCCTTCTCACTATAAAATCTGAAGCGGGGAAGTCTCAAGCCCATGGTTCACCTCATGAATTACTGCCACTCTCTCCTATTCAGGCTATCAGGCTGGGAGAAGCATTTCCAGCTGCATAAGACACACTGAGCCTACTACCCTTTCAAACTACTCTGTGCCTGAACATTTGTGGAAAAATATGGTCCCAACCCCAGAGTCCATCCATGCTGCCCTCTGGTCTGCATTACATCTCTCCCTCCCCAGCCACACAGCTCAGGAAATGTGCCGTGACTGGTTCCTCTGACTGCACTGGTAGGAGGCAGAGCAAGAGAGAGGGAAGGAAGGAAATAAATGTGCTGTAAGTGACACTGATTTCCACTAGAATAAACCAGCAGTATTGATGCACTTTGCAAGAGAAAAATTCATAGAAAATCCTCCTCTGACCTACTGACTCTGACTCTTCCACAACACTGTTTCTCTATGATTTATTTGTCTTGCTAGGATGCATGTTGCTTGGGCTTCACTCCCCTCAAACATTTTCAGGTCTTCTCTCACCATACTTTTCTAGTCTTGTGGACTCCTGAACAGTGTGTAAAGGGAGGGCAGCATCTGGCCCTTTAACCTTATGTTTAGCTTTCATGTTCAAATAAATCTTAACCAGGACAGACAAAACTTTGCAAAAAGCCAAACACTGGAGATAGGAGACCATCCATTGACTAGAAGTCTCTATTCCGTGTCCATAAATGAACTATGGATGCACATACATCAGTAGCTGCCGGAACACAGCATATTCACATGCATACAATTGTGTAAAACCTTCAGAAGCAGGCCTGTTAAAAATAGCAAGAAGCAGACAAATTGATAGTGTGCTGCAGCTAAAGTGACAACCAGCGGAACCATTCCCATAGAAAAGACGGAAATGTCTGAGGTCTACCACCATTAGTGTAGCCTGAAAAACCTGGAGTCTGAATTGGTCTTCTAAGAAGAAATGACCATAGGCCAAGTTGAAAAAATGCCTATCCCACTGCAGGAAAAAATCTCATTCAGAGCACACTTCTTATAGCAGGAACATCACAGATTATGACACCAGCCACAGGAGAAAGGGCAAAGGAAAGATGCTGATATATCATGGTTGTGTATTTTACCACAGACATGATCATTAAGCAATGCTTATACTTCTCAAAGAATGAGCTCTTAAAGGTTCATTCTTGTAGTAGCTTTACTCAGAAAATTCTTAAGACGGCCTTTCTTGGAGATATTTTATATTGTCTGTAATGAGACTTTTGTATACATTTTTGTATTTAGAATTCAACCATAAGTACAAGATCGCTTTAAGTATGCTTGATGTTTTCATATCCTGATATTAAATTTAACTTGTTCCTCCAACAGTAATGTTTTCCTTAGTTTAGAAACATTTCAACCTTTAATATTCTAGTTAACTGTTTGATAAAACCTGCTTCACCATGCTCTGGTTGCTGTCCTTCTGATCAAGCAAGGGACACTTATTTAACTCTGTAGCTTCTAGGACATACATTGCAAAACTATGGCTAACAACCCCCCCCCCCAAACAACTCATGCAATGAATAAATTACAAGAATATTAGAATGTTGAACAAGTCTATCTCATGACCACTTCAAGGAACACCAGTGTGACATTGCACCCCATATTCATCATAGAAATATGGTTATGATATGAATATGGCATAATTAAGAGATACTTTATGCAAGATGACTCATGTAAGGTATCATTGGAAAGGCTACAATTTAATGAATGTGATTATCCAATTTGTACACATGTATCATTTCTGTATCTAAAGTTAGGAATATTGACTATGTAACAATTACAACTGTGTGTGTATTTGGTAGACACCTACCAGACAATAACCAGCCAGCACAGCCTTGATGGGCTGTTAGGAAGAAACAATAAGACTGTGAAGATACTAATCCCTCTCCCTCAGAGAGAGGCGTACTGGGATGTAGCTGTGACACTTCAAGGTCAGGTGATAAGATCACCTGATACAAAATATCACCTTGGACACTGCTGGTACTTTTCATCTATAGGGGGATGGGGATCAAACAAAGGTTTCCTGCCTTAGGTAAATCCTTAAGGCTGGGGAGGGGACTGATTTACTCTCCTCCATTACCTACCCAAGAAGAAAGACTGCTGAAAATACCTGAAGGGACAAAGGAACTAACCTGAGTGGGAAGACTGGGGTCAGTCCAGACTGAGGGCTTGTCTACATTACACAGCTTTTAGTGACATGGCTGTGTTGCTACAGCCGTGCCACTAAAAGTCGGGCAGTGTAGCTGCTGTTTGTTGGCTCTCCTGCCGACACCGCACTGTTCACACTGGCACTTGTCACGGCAAAGCTTGGGTCTTTCGGGGGTGGGTTTAACACCTCTGAAAGACAAAAGTTGTCGGTCAAGTGCCAGTGTAGACATGAGACAAGGATCCAGTCTGTAAGAAGAAATAACTGGAACTCTAAGCTACAGGAACTCTGTAGCTTGCCTAAAATTACATTTAGGGTGAGAAATTACTTCTTAAAACCTCTCTCTAAGATCTTAAGCTTAGTATGTGTTCTATTTGCTCAGTAATCTGCTTTGTTCTGTTTGCTATCCCCTATAATCACTTAAAATCGGCTTTTTTGTAGTTAATAAATTTGTTTTGTTTATTATTAAACACAGTTTGTGCAATTTCTAACTGGCGGAGCAGGGGAGCAAGAAGTTGTGCATCTCTCTCTTCAGTGAGTGGGTGAATTTTTATGAGCTTGTGCTGTGCAGATCTTTCTATACAGCACGAGGCAGTATTATTTTGGGTTTATTCCCCAAAGGGGGTGTGCACATCAGTGCTGGGTGAATCCTCTCACACAGAGCTGACATCAGTCTGTGTCTGCAGCTGGGTGAGGCCCTACCTGTGTGTGTGTGCTGCAGGAGGCTGGAGAGCCTAATTCAGCAAAACAGGGAGAGGGAATCCAGACTGGTGGAGCACGAGGGGCTCAGTGAAACCCCAGTACATCAAATGGCATCCCAGAAGGGGGTCTAACCCATCACAACCAGTTACTCAGTACTTTTAGGAATAGTCAAGCAGGTTGGACCTTAAGCTGGAAGATGTATAAGGTGGTCCTACTTATACAAAACAGTTCATAATTCTGACAGTCAACTTTGTAGGAACTAGAACACCTAGTGCTACTTGTGTTCAAATTATTATTATTCAACAATTGTGTACCTTTGAATGTGTTACATTTTGATTACTATCCATGTACCCATCTAATTTCAAATATTTCTATTGGCATATGTACCTTTGCTACTAACTGATGACTTGATAGTGACCCTACCTGTAAGCAACCCTTAGGAATACCCTTTCCCCCAAAAAAGAATTATAAAAATCCCATATATATTTTCATTAACTTTTGGAAACTAAACCAATTTAGTATGTTTCAAGATCCATCCAGAGAGATGGAACCATGTAACAAACAGCAACATAAATTCCTTGAAAAGTGTATGAAGTCAGTTACTGTATACAAGCTAAAATAGACTTGATCATGCTGGGCATTTGAGAATTAAAAAATTAAGCTCAATACTTACAAGATTTGCTTTTTCTTTGGCTATTTGTTTTTGCTCTTCCAACTTTTCGTTTAAAGAATCATTTTCCCTTTTTAATTCATCAATTCTTTTCTGAAACAAAAACACAGTGTAAGAGTGAGGCTAGAAATTGGGTACGTCTCTCCTCAAAAATATCTGTCCCCTGGTTTTGAAATGGTTGTAAAGTCTTGTAAATCACACCCCTAACAAACCTCTAATGATTCCTGTTTCTCTTTAAATGAGTTTTCAAATGAATTCCTTTCCAATTCATGGGCATTCTTGAGCTCTGAAATAAATACCAAATTTGCAGATTGTTAAAACATTGCATAACAAGTGAACCATATTTTAGAGAATTCATAGTTAAAAGGTGATATATGCACTCATGGTCAATAGGAAGAATGTTGAATGGAGCTAGTAATATTAATCATCACTACTCTGGCTTGAAAACAGATGACATGTCCAAGTTATTTGCCTTCTAGGCATTTATAGACTGGTCCCCCACGTCTGTTACACTATATATAAGTTTGCTCACTAAAATATCAGCTTTGAAAGTACTTAGTGTATGCAATTCCAATAGCTTTTCATTGCATATAGCTGAGCACATTGTTGGCACTCAACTAAACATGCATATCTGACAAAAAAGCCGAAGTTGTAATGGAAATATTTGTCTATGAGGAACTCCTAAAGGAAGAGGCTCATTACAATATTTTACAGAAGTATAAAATGGTTCAAAGAGAGATTCTTTTGGCTTGTTCCTGCTCCCTTTGCACTCAATGGGAGTTTTATCACTGATTCCAATGTAAAATTGAGCAATTATAAAATGGGTTAAGGGATGAAACACACTTACTGTCTTTTAAGGACTAAGTTAAGGTTCAAAACTACTTCGTATTGCAGCTTATCTTAAATAATTTCCAAATACTGACCAGACATTTATTTCCCCCTCAGAAAAACTGAATTCCAGACATAGTTTCTGAGCTACTAGGGAGAATAATGCTCAGCCAAAGAGAGGCCTCTCCGGGTCAGAGAATAACTGTCTGTCTTCACTTTATCTGGATTTTAAAGAAAGACAATTTTATGGGGCTCCTTAGCACTTAGCAATAAAAACTATAGAACGATTAAGTTACTGAATCTGAAATTTTGAAAGCAGCCTAGAAAATTTAGACACCACTTTCATTAAAGAATTGGAAAATGTGTCTTTAAATCTTTTAGACTGCTTTCAAATCTCACCCTAATTTTTAACTCAATGAGATTTATTTTACATATAGGAATAACAAAGATTACGGAGTTCCAAAATGAGTACTTCAGATGAGTAACAGTTTCAAAGGTTGTTTATTATCAGGAACAGTGGATAGTGAATGGATGTGTTTGCTCTCAAAACAATAAAATTCATATGACTTTTCTTAACATACAGCACTTTTAAAGAATTATTTGGTAGTGTATGCTCCACTTCATGAAGGAACACAAAGCACTTGCCTGAAAGAGATGATTCATATTCCTTTTTCAGCTCTTCTATTTTTTCTGCATGGCTGTTTTCGAGTTCTAACTTGAAGTTTTCATGTGTAATATTTAAGTTGTCCACCTGCAATATGATAGTAAGTTAAGATCTCTCGTATCCAACTATGTAATCCTTCATTAGAAAAAAAAGTCATCTAATACCTTCCCCCTCCCCCCTGTCACCAAGTAAATAAAAACATGTCTTCTTAAGGGAACCTGCTTTAAACAAAGCCTAACTAAAATCAACCTTGGAAGGTGCCATGAATGTGAAAAACTGTCAGACCAAACAGAGCAACGAAATTCTGAAGCCAACAGGCCCTTCACTTAGAATAGCCCCAACTTCAGTTGCCAAATCAAATCAAATCAAATCAAATCTGGTAACTGAACTAGAATGTCCCAGCTATTCTCAACTGTTGCAATAGCATATAAAATGGTGTATGTAGCACTAAGGCTATGTCTACAATGCAAAAAAGTGTGTTCTTAACTTGGATTAAAATAGCATGGAGAGCACAACTTTTTACTCAGGTTGGTAGCTCAAGTTAAACCTATAATAGAGCCTGGGGATGAATTTGATCTGCTCACCTGAGTTAAAAGCAGAGATAAATAGTCTAAGATAGCAGGAACTAAACCATGCGCAGTGCTTTGTAGGTAAGACCGACCTGACATTTGATCAAAGCAGTGAGGTGTTTAGCAAGCTTAGATACTTTTGCCAGCTTGAAAGTATAAGTAGTTCAGATGACACTAGATCAGTTTTACTGCATCTCAGAGCTTTAATCTTTAAATGACCATTAAGGCTACAAAAGCCGGATATTGAATTTAACATATTTCTAGTTATCCTATGTATTTTAAGTACTTCATTAATATTTTAATATTTAAGCATTAAAAAACATTTTAGAGACACATTTTGTTAACAAGATCAAGTTGAGTTTAATCTTAGATGAAGGTAAATCATCTAAGTGGTAACATTAATAGAATAAAAACATGATTGTTTTGAAACTTGTTTACCATAGAAAGGAATTTGCAGCTTCTGTTAAATTGTACAAGATGAAATGATGTAGCTGGGTTACTAATATCTCTTAAAGGAACTTCAAAAGCCCCAGAGAACTCTTCTAATTCAAATACCACAGACCTGCTCTTGGAGCTGTGCTTTATATTTTTCAGCTTCTTCAATACAGATACTCTGTAGTTTCTCACACTCTCCAGTGTAAAATTGTTTAAGTCTTTCCTCCAGTTCTGTCAGATCATTTTGGTGTTGCTGATTTAGCTTCTGCACGAACCCTTCATAAGCAGCTTGTAATTCATTCCTGTCTCTCTCCAATTTCTCACAGGCTGCAGAAGTGGTTACTGAAGAATTAAAAAAAAAGTCAGTAATTTGACTTGTTAAATCCAATAATAATTTCACAGAGCTGGTCTACATTATAGGTACTAAAGATAGCAGTGGAAATTCCACAGAGCAGGATTAGGATACAAAATATAATTTACTTGTAAAATGAGTGCCACCTCTAAGGCTGCCTAAAGAAGCAATATGCTGTCTGTTAGAGTTCTTTGGAAGTATTACACTGACAATTCAGTGTCTCTCAGGCTGAGGGTTAAGTTTAGAGTTAGATGTCAGTGTAGACATAGCCTACGTTGGTAAAATTTACATTGTTTGGGGGGAGGGGAGTGGAATATGCACATTCCTGAGCCACGTAAGTTATGCTGATGTTAGCGCTCATGTGCACAGTACTATGTCAGCAGGAGACCTTCTGCCCACACAGCTTATGCTGCTCAGGTGGTTGTTTTTTTATGCCAATGGGAGAGCTCTTCCCCATTGGCATAGAGCATCTTCACCACACACGCTGCTGCAGCTTTGTAAGTATTGATGGAGCCCTAAAATCAGAGAGAAAGGGGGAAAGCACTTCATTTACAGTTAAAAATGACAGTGGTTCACAACAGAAAATTTATCATGACATGTTTCTCCCTACAGAGACTGGAGTGCCCTGTGAAGATTTTAATTGGATTTACCACTTCACTTAATGGGATCTTATTTCACTACTGGATTCCTCAAAGTAATATGTCAGTTCAAACTCAGCTATTTATGCTTTCCATTGTATAAACGGAAGCGTTACAGTCCTGTGTCCCATAAGATGAATACCTGTTTAACACGTTACTTACACAGAGATAACAGACAAGAGAAAAGTGATTTCTCCACAATATCATCAAAATGCTAGTTGGACAAGCTTCTGTATGCTGCTCTTCCAGTGTACCCACTATTAGCCTTTTGTCCCCTCAGAAGTCATTGGTAACAGTCTATGAATCATTTAAGATACATTTTCCAGCAGCTAATATGCAGTTTCCCAGCAACACATGCATTACCACTATACCACGCCTAGCAACGGGTGTGTAAACGCTTTATGTTTCCCAAGAAGAAATGAAATGTGAGAAAACTGAATTTAGAACATACATTCTTGTGTACTTTCAGCAATGGAGTACTGTGTTGCTAGTTATGCTCACTGTTACATGACCGCTTTAGCCTGTCAATCCAGGATTTTTGAAACCCATAGTATACTAGGCTACATTCTAAAGAATAGAGCAGAAATACAATAAGAATATTATGAGATAGCTGCAGGCAGCATGGAGAATGGAAAATAATATTTTAGAGAATACAGAATGTTTCTTAAATGTTTCCATTAATCCAGTTTAACCAAACTAAATTGCTCTCTCCCCCACCCATATAAAAGGTACTTTGAATTCTGATTTGCATTCCAGTATCTCTACTTATGAATTCCACCATAGCAGATTTGTATATAAATGTTCACAACTCAGAGCAAAAGGGCACATACACCTCCCCCCACACACGCATTTTTTCATTGATAGCATGACCAGCGGAACAAGCCCTGTACTATACACCTTCATCTGCATACAAGTAGTATGACTGATTATAAGAGAAAATCCAGTAGTACATTTGAGTCATGGCAGCAAAGTATAGTTCAGATAGCGAAGGCTGACCACTGGAGACTGTTGTATAAGGTTTCATTTCCATGCAGTCTCAAGGCTTATTAAAGAAAATTAAAGGCTTATCTAAGCTATTTAAACAGAGACCTAGCTAAAAGGATACTATAACCTTGGATTAACTGGAGGCAAGAATTGTATATCTTCTTCAACTATCCCTCAATGTGAGGATGTCGTCTGCCAAGGGGGTTCAGTGGTGGGTTTTTAAGTAGCTGAGGAGCCCAATTCATGCCTTGCAGATTTTCCCACAGAACTGACAGGTGTAATCTTGGACGAGACAGTTGTTGGCTGGTGACTTGTGCCCTTTCTTTACACACACACACACACACACACACACACACACACACACACACACACAGCTTAGCACAGAAATTGAGAAACTGAATGACAGTGTCTAGAAAGTATACTTGATTTAAATACCTTCTTTCCCCAAAAATTTGTGCTCTTGGCAGAGTGTGTAACAGCAGCATGGGGGTTATAAGTGTACTACTGGCCCAATCACTAAGTACACTCTACCCCCGATACAACACAACCTGATGTAACATGAATTCAGATAGAACACGGTAAAGCAGTGCTTTTTACCTTCAGACAGACATTGCCACAAACTCACCTGAAGAAGATCTCTGTGTAAAATTGAAATCTTGTCTCTCTCACCAACAGAAATTGGTCCACTAAAATATACCACCTCATCTACCTTGTGTCTCTAATATCCTGGGACTGATATGGCTACAACACTGCATAATTGCCCCACATGGACAAAAATTCCTGATTATTGCTTGCAACTGACCCTGATTTCACATGACAACTTTCTTCTTAAAAGTAGCATTTACCAGCATTAGGGTTCTTTTAAATCTGTCTTTATTCCTCCTGAGTTACAAAATAGCCCTTTCCTTTGGCAATCCAAGCTAAACATTTCAAATTTTTTTCAATATCATGTCAGCTGCAAGCCACTGAATGTATTTGCCTGCCATAGTTGTGTATTTTGAGGGAAGGGTAAGCAGTGATGGTTACTGTCATTAAAACAATACAAAGTTCAGGCAGAGAGCCAGTGGATAACATCACTGGTACAGCTGCATGCAGAACTCTGATCTCTGTTTATAGCATGGTGGTGAGAGATATAACCGTGAAGCAGTCATTGCTAACAAGGATTATTTAATTTGAGAGCATCATTGCAAAGCATTTCAAATGATCCATTGTTTTGGTTTTTCCATTACTTTTAACACTCATTCAGCTTGATTATTTGAATGGTCCGGAGTATTCATTTGTCTCTTTTTAGGTAAAGAAGTGGTCTTCACTTGCATATTATCAAAAGCATCCATACATTTCCTTGGACATGGTGTTTTAAACTGCCACCTCAAGTATTTTAGATGATACATACTGTTTAATAAAACAGAGGAAGTCAAAGAAAACCCCCACGCCTTTAGTGTATAGCCACACGAGTTCCTGTTCAGCCAGTTTGTAATTTGGATTTAAGAGAGAATCCTAGTACTAGAGTTCTGGATTTCTATGACAAAGTAACCTTTGGAAGTTGCATTAGTTCACTTGGTGTAAATCTCTTATGCTAAGGTCGTAATAATTTTCTAGGGTTGCAGATCTGACACTACAGAAGCAATCAGAAAAAAATTTAAGATATGGTGAATACATCCTGAAGTTCACTCTTGAACACAACTGATTAGTGAAGTGGAAGTGCCATAATATTCACCAGATGACCAAGAGCTCACACTGAAATTTGAGATAATCCACAAATGCACATTTGTGGATTATGTTTGAATGAATGAGATACATACCCCACATAATGCAACTTCACTTTACTTCCAGTGTCCAAGAGTTGTTTAGTAGAGTAGGAGTGTGTAGGTTTGTGGGCAGGAAGAAGTGGGCAAGATAGGCATATATTAGTCAGTAACAAGAAACATGACAGAAGACTACAGATCAATCTGGACACCATGCAGAGAATTGCATGTGATTTGAGTTTAGGGACATGCTGTATTTTCACCGCCACAGGTTTCCAACTGTTATCCCAGCTATTTGCCAACATTGCAGTGATTTAGAAGCCAAATACCTATTTGCTATATATGTACCTTTTGTGTTTGTTTTCTGCAAACCTTCACAGGCGTGAAGTTTTCTTTACATAGGTTTTGTGAAAAAAGTCTAGGATTTTGTTGGGTTCCTTACAAAAATAAATTTCAGGCAGAAGCAGTGCAGCAGCCATCCTAAAACTGACATACCTGACAGAAGTGTTCACTTCTGATGAGGTAGAGACCTTAGCCATACAACCCCTCTGAAAGGCAGGTAACAATGAGGATAGAATGGGCACCTCAAAATACTGGGCTCTTTCACAAGTGTGATCTGGAGGCCTTGGTAGAGGAAACATTTACCAGGAGGTAGAGCAGCCACCCCCAGAACAGCAGCAGGAGGAAGGGACTGGGTATTCATTCCCTGAAGAACTCTAGGACTTTTCCTCTGCTCAAAGTGTGCCGTAGAAGGTAAGGTGACCTTGGAAGAAGGGGACTCACAGAAGTGCAGTGCTTAGTGAAAACACTACCTTTGTTGATGGGAGAGCTTCTTCCATCAGCATAGGCATTTCACCACCTTGAGAAGCAGTAGCTAAATTGATAGGAGAAGCCCTCCAGTTGACATAGTGATGTCTACACAGGGAGTTAGGTTGATCTGTTACTCAGGGGCAGGGATTTTCCACAACTCTGAGCAATGCAGTTATACTGACATAAGTTTGTAGAATAGACCAGGGCAGATACTGCCTGTTTTAATTGGATGAGAAAAGTGAAGGCTAGCCTCTCTCAGGCTACAATGTTTTCAGTCACAGTATAATCCCTGACTGTGGTCTTTTAGAGGAACAGAAGTACCATATGATCACGGTGATCAACCAAGGTAATAATGCATTGAAGAGTGCATATGAAACAGTGTTTCAAGAAATCCACTGATTGAAATTTATCAAAATTTTAAAACTAGTAAATTGTTAAAAATTTAAGTTTGCTAACAAGACAGGCAAGACTTCAAATTGTTTGGGGCTGGTTTGCACAGCCCTATTACCTACCGTGTTAAAACAAAGATTAAAAAATACAGAGTTCTCCAGTATATTAACTGGCAAAAGTAATACAAGAGGCACACTGTGAAAAAGAGCCAATTAATTCCCCAGCCTGACATAGAAAAAAATTGTTTATTAATTCAGACGCTCTAGGAAAAGTTTGTTCAACTCAAATGTTTTGCATATTCAAATGGTGTTTAAAGGTAGATTTGAAGAATAAATTTTCATTAACTGAAGGATGCTCTCTTTCGGTAGAATAAGCTTCAGCATTAAAAATAAATGAATAAAAAATGCCCATTTGAGCACTCATACCTCCATTGTTCACAGCAAGCTTTTCTTGCCCCTTTCTTTCACACCACCTAGATCCAGTACACATCTCCAGCACTGTATCCTATCCCTCTCTGAGGCATTATGTGGGGAAGGAGTTTCCCACTTCCTGGAGGTCAAAGAGACAGGCTGGGCCAGGCTCCCGCCAGCCACTATCTTAATCTAGCACTGACAAAAGTAGCTCATCTGCTCCACCTGCAGGATAACTGAGGGCCTGACTCTTGCATTTTTAAATGTTTGGGACTGGCAGTACTAGAAAGTAAACAAACTATTTGGCTTTATTCATGGCATCTTGTTTCCAAGAAGGGAGTTTAGAAGGAAGGACACATGAAGCTCAGAGCATGAGGAGCCTCGTATTCTGTTTACTTATGGATGTTTTTCAGATTTTGGCAAGAATTGGTTCCTCTACACTTCCTCACGGCTGTATCCCACGGGGTGTATAAGCTTGGGGATATGGCTACTGTTTTTGAACTGGGTTTCTCAATTAGTGGTTCATGGCTCTTTTGAGTCACAAAAGGCAACCAGGCAGGTCACAAGGCTTTGAAGAGATTATAAGCTAAACCAAAGAAAATATTAACCCCCCACACACACACCTTTCAAGGGTAAGCATTCTCTGCCAACTTGTCTCTAAACACATCCAAATTATATAGGTTTATGATGGATACTTTTTTTGTTTTGCTCTTTGATAGCAAATGTAAGGGAGATGTGAAAGTTTACTTCATTTAAGGTGTTGGCAACCTGAAAAGGTTGAGAAATGTTATCTTGGAATATCAATCCCAAGGTTCCAACTAAGCATTACACACTTAAGTGTTTTCAGGATGTTCCCTTCCCAAATGAATATTGCCTACTAGAGGTGACAAGTGAATCAGATAATCTGCAGCAGCCATTATGGATTTTACATTAAGAAAGTGTTGTGAAAGCCAATGACTCTTCTTCCTTACACAGAGATTCAATTCATGTTTTCAATGAAAATAATTTAAATAATAAATGCTTACAAATTATGTACTGGATCCCCACATTATAAAATCTAATTTGCCCTCCATATATATCAGACCATAATAACTGAACTTACTCAGCTATTGTGCCTAAGTCACAGATGTTTTCATGCAAGTATTTTTCAAGCCTCTCTTCTAGTCCCAGTAAGAGCCAATATGAGCACAGTTTTAAGTATATTAATTCATGGATTAATTAAGGACTAAAAGCTATCAATTTTATGACTGAAACCAAAAATCATTTTCTTCAGGAAATTATGGTCATTTACTGGTTTACTTTACTTAATTCTCATGAGGATCCACTACTGTGCCAGATTTATAGGTACTCAGAGAGCTCCTTAACAGGCAGTAACTAAAAGCAAGAGACTAGCATAGTGAATTAGCAGCAAAGAATCCTGTGGCACCTTACAGACTAACAGACATTTTGGAGCATGAGCTTTCGTGGGTGAATAGCCACTTCGTCAGATGCATGTAGTGGAAATTTCCAGGGGCAAGTATATATATGCAAGCAAGCTAGAGATAACGAGGTTAGTTCAATCAGGGAAGATGAGGTCCTGTTCTAGCAGTTGAGGTGTGAAAACCAAGGGAGGAGAAACTGGTTTTGTAGTTGGCAAGCCATTCACAGTCTTTGTTTAAGATGTACCTAATTCACTCAGGATTACTAGGTTTGTTAATGGGAATGAGAGCAAATGACAACAGCAAGTACTTAATAGAATGTACAAACATGAAATTTCATATTTAGTTGCTGCTTTGAAGTTTATTTTTTCATTTAATGCTGAAATGCGTCTTACCTGAAGACTTATTTCTACCTTCCTGTGACCCACACAAATGTGCTGAATCCAGATGTGCTCAATTTTTTTCCCCCGCACTGAGTAAAAAAATACTATAGCATAATTAATACTTTATGAATTTTAATTTTTGCTCAAGCTGAGTGTGATGCTGTGTATAAGAAAGGTAACCCTCTATATCACTGTTACCACTGTTACACAATTTCCATAAATCTTATACAAAGCATATCATGTAAGGTGTCAATGGAAAAGTTAGTCTATCAAATATGATTATGCTGGCTAAATCCAAGTATCATCTTTGTATCTGAAGATATGAATATTGGCTATGTACACGTGTTGTATTCCTGGGTAAACACCCCGCCCCCAATAGAATTTACATCAAGGCCAGACAGTTATTTTGATAGTCAATTAAGGACACTCAGCTCACAATGGGCCATTGAAGAAATTCATCCTTCCCAGTAAGCCTTTCCTGTAGATGTCTCAAAGAATATGGGCAGTTGCTGCCTCTGTGAGTCAAAGCATATCAGGGTATATGATATGCTCATGTGATCCTGGACTCATCTTGGGCCAATAATTTTCCATGCATCTGGGTTGTGGGCTTTATTTAAGACTGTAATATTCCATGCACATGTCCGAGGATATAAAAAGGCATTTGAGACATCTCCATTTGAAGACATTAGTCTTCATTTCCTGCTTCACTTCTCTAGTCTGGATTAATAACAAAAAAGCTCTAAACAAGGACTGACGACCCCAAATCTGTTTGGGTGATTCCAGAGAGTCTTTTGCAAGCTAGCAGTTTATTCCCAATGCTTCAAACCTGATTTAAGGACTTCATAATCATTTGTATGTATATGATCTAGTAACCATTGATAACTCTTCGTTTCTTTTATTATTAAAGCAATAGTTTTTAGGATTGGCATGTGTGTGGGCCAAGAGCTGGAATGCGTAAGGAGACAGCATTTTTGAGTTCTTGTTAACCAGTGTGATGATACAGAGGTTCACTACAAAACACCCTTTTAGCTGAAGCAGCTAAAATTGCCACTGAACACTGTCAGCAGAACATTAACACTGAGTTACATGTTCTTACTGCTCTTGGACCAGCTGAGATTAGACATGTTAACCAAAATCATCTTGGCCCTCATACAAGGGCGATTATGTTCAAAGAGCAGGTGTTGGAACACCTCATGCAAATAGAGAACCTCAAAGAAGGTCATATATTCTACCCTCTTCTACCCAAGGCATTACAATGGCAGTGGCAATTGGTCAAGAGTGCACCAAGCATAATATGGGATGAAAAGAGGGAAACCTGTGTGCAGCTCCTGGCAAATTAGAAACTACAAAAATCTCCATTCATTGAAACAGCTAATAAAGATCTTTAAGATCCCCTGGTAATGTCCATGTGTTACGTGAGAGTCAATATAAAAAGAGCACTGAAGTTAACACAGCTGTTATGGTTTCAGAAGTACCATTATGTACTTTGGGTATCATATGTAGGACTTCATGTGTCATGGAAGTCACGGATTCCGTGACTTTCTGCGACCTCTGTGGCTTCTGCATTGGCCAGTGTAGCTGACCCCGGGCCACCCAAGCAGCTGGCCACAGGAACCAGCTGCTCAGGCAGCCCTGGGGATAGCCACAATGGCCACCACTCAGGTGGCCCCACAGCCAGCCACACCAGCATTGCTACAGCATCCCTGGGGCCAGCCGCATCGTCCGCTGCTCGGGCAGCCCTGGGCAACTGGCCCTGGGGAGTGCCTGAGCAACTGCCAGTGCAGCTGGCCTGGGGGACCCCCAGAGCAGCACCCCTCCCCCTGCCAAGATTTAGTCAGGGGTATACAGTACAAGTCACAGTCAGGTCACTGGCTATGAATTTTTGTTTATTGCCCATGACCTGGCCATGACTTTTACTAAAAATAGCCTTAATCATATATAATAAAAGTTGCTTAAAAGGATACATTGTTTAATTGAACATAGAGGTATTACATGTACCTATATGCATTTTAACTTGATTTCATCAGAACACTCTTTGGTCTTATTCACTCCTTTTTAACAAAGGGATAAAGTACTAAAGTTAGTTATGAGAAAGAATTTAAGAAGGGGAGCTAATGATTTGGGGGGGGGGGGGGGAGAAGAGTCATTTTTCACAAACAAAATAGTTTTTAAAAATGCCATCATCTGACCAAGGAAGAATCCGACAAGTTGAAAATTGTGTGAATTCTGAAAGATGTGTGTTTAATTATAACATTTGTATATACTGTCACAAAACAGATTGAGGCTACGTCTTCACTACCCGCTGTATCACTTAGACGCGATATATCGATCCCCAAATGTGCTCCTGTCAACTCTGGAACTCCACAGGAAGGAGCGGTGGTAGCGGAGTCGACAGGGGGAGCCGCGGACGTCGATCCCATGCTGTGAGGACGGTAGGTAATTCAATCTAAGGGCTTGGCTACACTGGAGAGTTGCAGCGCTGGTGAGGGGGTTACAGCGCTGCAACTCAGGATGTGGCCACACTTGCAAAGCACAGCCAGCGCTGCAACTCCCTGGTTGCAGCGCTGGCTGTACACCTGGTCTGCCTCGGGTGTAGCGATTCCAGCGCTGGTGATGCAGCGCTGGTCATCAGGTGTGGACACCAACAGCGCTTTTATTGGCCTCCGGGGTATAAGGAGGTATCCCAGCATACCTTTTCAGCCACTCTGGTAATCGTTTCACACTCCATTGCCCTGGGCTCAGCTGACCCCCCCTTTAAATGCCCCGGGAATTTTAAAAATCCCCTTCCTGTTTGCTCAGCCAGGTGTGGAGTGCAATCAATCAAATCAGCGACCATGCCTCCGCGCCCCAAACGAGCCCCAGCATGAAACAGTTCCGAGCTGCAGGACCTCATCAGTGTTTGGGGTGAGGAGGCTATGCAATCACAGCTGCGCTCCAGCCGGAGAAATTATGATACCTATGGGCAGATATCAAAGTCCTTGCTGCTAAGGAGCCATGAACGGGATGCGTTGCAGTGCAGGGTAAAAATAAAGGAGCTGCGCAGTGCCTATTGCAAAGCCTGTGAGGGAAATCGCCGCTCAGGAGCTGCCCCCACGACCTGCCGTTTTTACAAGGAGCTGGATGCCATAATTGGGTGTGACCCCACTGCCAATCCGAGGAGCACGATGGAGAGTTCAGAGCAGAGAGAAGTGGGGGAGGGTGTAGAGGAAGTGGAGAGTGAGGCTACTGGGGTGGAGGGAGACACCCCAGAGTCCCAGGAGGGATGCAGCCAGGAGCTCTTCTCAAGCCAGGAGGAGGCTAGCCAGTCGCAGCAGCTGGAAGTTATTGGTGAAGCAGCAGCAGAGGAGCATGTTCCGGGTAAGCAGATTTTATGTTTTGGGAGAGGAGGGTTGGGGTTATGGCTGCCTGCATGCATGCCTAAATGTGGAATAGCCCATTGATTTGCTCCATCACATCTCTGTAATCGGCCTCAGTAATCTCTTGAAAACTTGCAGCCAGAGTGTGGGCAATGTGCTTGCGCAAGTTTATAGGGAGAGTCACCGTGGTCCTTGTCCCGGTAAGGCTAACTCGTCCGAGCCACTGTGCCACGAGGGGTAGGGGGACCATTGCTGCACACAGGCAAGCAGCATAGGGACCAGGGCGGAATCCACATTGCTGTAGAAGACCCTCCCTCTCTTCCCAGGTAACATGCAGCAGTGATATATCTGGCAGTAGGAAACCCTGTTGAGAATGCAGGGATACTGCTCAGTGCAGGGCGCCAGGTTCGCGGTCCCCCCTTCCTTGCAGGTCGGCAGCTTCCCGCCCCCCCCCTTGTAGGTCGGCAGCTTCGCGGTTCCCCCCCCTTCCAGGTCCCAGCTTCCTGTTCCCTCCTGTCCCCTGTGCAGGCCCCCAGCTCCCTCCTCTACCCAGTGCAGAGAAACCCCAGTGAGCCATCAGGCAGTTCCCCTTCCCAGGTGAAGTCGGGGCAGAAACACTCGCCCCATTGCTCACCATGCCTTTGCTTCCGTGGCCTCTCTGTGCTATGTTAGGTATGTGGGAATGATGCTACAAAAAGTCTACAAACTCCTTCACTGTGTGATAATAAACAATGTAGCCTCTGTGTATTACTTGTTTCTATCTATGTTTTTTTAAGTGACCTTGAATAATGCAGCCGGATCACTGCCTGCCTGTTGCTTGCAGAACTTGAGGAAAAATCCACGAAAATCAAAAGAAGAATTGATCAAAGCAGTTATGAATCAGTACGCCAGAGAAAGTAGGAAGACGCAGGAATGGAGAGAGAAAATGCATGAGTGGAGGCAAACAGAAAGCAGGAGAAAGGAATTGGCTACCAGAAAAACCTCGAAGCAGTTGATAAGCCTCCTGGCTCGCCAAACTGACTCTTTCCAGTCTCTTGTAGCCATGCAGGCAGATCTGTACCGTGGTAACCCACACCCCTCCCAAAGCTCTCTTTCTTGTTCCCCAGTATTTGCACAAAACACCCTTCTCCAGCAGCCTGTTTCTTACTACCCCCAGCTTCTCCCAACATCTGTACGATCACCTACCAGCCCTGATAACTACAATCCTTACCCTGTGCACTCCACCCCCATGACGCTGCAGCATATTAATCCTGAAGTGCAGCAGACATTGAACAGCAATCCAAACAGGACATATTCAAACCTCTGAATGTACAGTCCACCACCCTACCCCCTTGCCCTTTTATGTACTGTATTTTGAATAAAGGATTTCATGGCTTTTACAATAGTTTTTATTATTGCAGAAAATGGTAAATACTGTACCCCAAGGGAAAAACGAGCACAGCAAAGGCACCAAACATTACTGTTGGCTCTCAGCATCAAATTGCTCCCTTAAGGCATCCTTAATCCTTGAAGCCCTTTGCTGGGCCTCTCTAGTAGCCCTGCTCTCTGGCTGTGCAAATTCAGCCTCTAGGCGTCAAACCTCGGAGGTCCATTCCTCACTGAATCTTTCACCCTTCCCTTCACAAATATTATGGAGGATACAGCACGCAGATATAACAGCGGAGATGCTGCTTTCCCCCAAATCTAGCTTCCCATAGAGACACCTCCAGCGACCCTTTAAACGGCCAAAAGCACACTCCACAGTCATTCTGCACTGGCTCAGCCTGTAGTTGAACTGGTCCTTGCTCCTGTCAAGCTTCCCTGTATACAGTTTCATGAGCCATGGCATTAAGGGGTAAGCGGGGTCTCCAAGGATCACAGTGGGCATTTCGACGTCCCCTACTGTGATCTTGCGCTCTGGGAAAAAAGTCCCGGCCATCAGCTTCCTGAACAGGGCACTGTTCCGAAAGATGCGTGCATCATGCACCTTTCCAGGCCATCCTGAGTAAATGTCAGTGAAACGCCCACGGTGATCCACAAGCGCTTGGAGAACCACGGAGAAATACCCCTTGCGATTAATGTACTCTGATGCCAGGTGGGGTGGTGCCAGAATAGGAATATGCGTCCCATCTATTGCCCCTCCACAGTTAGGGAAACCCATTTGTGCAAAGCCATCCACAATGTCCTGCACGTTCCCCAGAGTCACAGTTCTTCTTAGCAGGGTGCGATTAATGGCTGTGCAAACTTGCATCAGCACTATTCCAACGGTGGACTTTCCCACTCCAAACTGGTTCGCCACTGATCGGTAGCCGTCTGGAGTTGCCAGCTTCCAGATTGCAATAGCCACCCGCTTCTCCACTGGCAGGGCAGCTCTCAGTCTCGTGTCCCTGCGCCGCAGGGTAGGGGCGAGCTCAGCACACAGTCCCAGGAAAGTGGCTTTTCTCATCCGAAAGTTCTGCAGCCACTGCTCGTCATCCCAGGCTTGCAGGACGATGTGATCCCACCACTCAGTGCTGGTTTCCCGAGCCCAAAGGCGCCGTTCCACGGTGCTAAGCACGTCTGTTACTGCCACAAGCAATTGAGTGTCTTGAGCGTCAGGCGTTTCAATATCATCGTCTGACTCCTCACTGTCACTTTGCAGCTGAAGGAATAGCTCCACTGCCATGCGTGATGTGCTGGCAACATTCATCAGCAAGGTCCTCAGCAGCTCGGGCTCCATTTGTAACAGAAATCATGCTGCAGACTCACAATGCCGCCAAACTGCTCGGAATGTGTAGCAAAGCACCACGGGGCGTTGGAACAGGAAGCGGAAAGACCCGCACCCTTCCGTCCCCTTCCCACAAGCCACAGCGCCAAAATGGGACGAGGTGCTCTGTGGGATAGCTGCCCACAGTGCACCACTCCCAACAGCGCTGCAAGTGCTGCAAATGTGGCCATACTGCAGCGCTGGTAGCTGTCAGTGTGGCCACACTGCAGTGCTGGCCCTACACAGCTGTACGAACACAGCTGTAACTACCAGCACTGCAAAACTGTAAGTGTAGCCATGGCCTAAGATACTTCGACTTCAGCTACGTGAATAACGTAGCTGAAGTTGCGTATCTTAGATCAATCCCCTCCCCTAGTGTAGGCCAGCCCTGGGATTCTCAAGCTTCAATATTTTATAACCCATCTTAGGAGATATTGTGAATGGAAGGGAGGTGGTTCATGTGACACTGAATGGGACGGTTTCACAAGGCAATCAAGTACAGCAATTAACTACTTAGGAAAATATCAGAAAAGTAATTAATATTCTTTTCATGCAATGTAGTAAGGGGCAGCAAAGGGAGTGAGCACCATACGTTCAAGCAGTTCTCTATGGACCGTTAGCAAGTGCTTGGTGAACTACCAATTGAGAAAATAAATGCTTTACCTATCTGCTACACTGTTTTGCAGAACTTGATTAGAAGTTACTTTTGTATTCTTAGGGTATGTCTACATTGCAATTAAAAGCCTGCAGCTGGCCCATGCCAGCTGACTTGGGCTCACAGGGCTCAGGCTGCTGTTTAATTGCAGAATAGATGTCCAGGCTGGAGTCTGGGCTCAAACCCTGTGTGGTGGGAGGCTCCCAGAGCTTGGGCTGCAGCTGATGTCAGAACATCTACACTGCAATTAAACAGTCCTGCAGTCTGAACCCCATGAGCTTAAGTCAGCTGGCACAGACTAGTTGCAAGTGTCTAACTGTAGACATACTTTAAAAGGTTTGACGTTTCAGATGATAGCAAAGTTTATCAAGTTAATATTAATTGCATTAAACAAGTGCAAGTAATATACCATTATCCTGAGTATCAAAACATATTCATTAAATCCTTCACTAAAAGAATGCCCTTTTTAATTGCAACTTTAAAAGGTCACTTGTTCAGACAAATTAGCAAATATTAATTCTAAGAGAATACAGTAAACTGCCGGAGAGTAACTGTGAAGGACAAGATTTCTACCAAACACCTCTTATTGTGCAAGAAATATTCAAATAGTCCTCCACATCAGACACAAAGGGTTCTTGAATTGCAGCTTTCAAAGGGCCAATGATAATGTTGAGTCAGGTTCATCCCATACTATTTTGGAGGGAGCATTCCAGTGGAAGAGGTCTTATTCAGTTACAGACAGAAGAGTAAGTGAAGATATATCTTTTGTATTGCAGGAGAGCTGCATATTTCAGAGGCAAATTAGCCGGTGTAAGATTGTTTATTTGTTATATCTTGTTCCAATATATCTTGTATTACAGGTGAAGAAAGTTAGCTTGTGTCCTTAGCTTGTGTATTGAAAAAAAAAAAAAAAAGAAAAGTGACATGATAACTAGCTTAGTATGACTAACCTAGGCCCTTGGAATGAAGAGATCTACATTTTAAGTTTCAGTGTTTAGGCTTTCAGGCTGTGATTTTCAAAGAAGGCTCAGTTAGGTACCCAAATTCCATTGAATTACTATTCCTTTGAAAATCATAGCCTCAATCTCCATGACCATTTCTCCAGAAACATATTTAACTGCTACAATTGCATAAAAGGAAAAAATGATATGTACAACCACCATCCCCTACATGAAAATATGGGATGTTCCATCTACCAATACAGTAGTTATGGGGAAAGTTGCCTCTTAGTATCATGAGTATCATCACCTGCATACCTTAAACAAACTGCAATTACCCTGGAAAACAGAGATAAAGGACAATCTAGAATATGGCCGTTTGCTTAACAAGCTCAGCAGAAAGATTAATTTGGTATTGTAAGACAAGTAAACAGGCTAAAAGTAAATTCAGTTTTAAAGAAGGAAATTCAAGGCTCAAAGTTTTGTTGAATGTGTGCTGCAGGAGTTTTTAGTAGTTTGTGTAAGATAGCAGCTGTCTAAGACAAAACAACACAAAGTGCACATACCACGTGATGCTATCTATCTATCTGTTGGTTCTTCTATACTGCCTAATGTAAACTACTAGGCCCTCAAACCATGCACATTAACAAAAAGTGTGCTTACAACTATAACTCTGAACATGTGTCCATAATGATCACATCAATATCCAAAACTGAGACCATCAGACTCTTTGGCTTTCTAGTTCTAAACTGTGCTTGTAGCATCCTGCATATCAGAACTTCGAATACTTACTTTAAAGCAGCTTAAGTGAGTGTTAGGGCTCGTCTACACTGGGGGTGGGGAGGATGGAGGGGGAGATCGATCTAAGATACACAACTTCAGCTATGCTATTCGCATAGTTGAAGTCGAAGCATCTTAGTTCGACTTACCTGGCCAGCCTCACAGCGGTGAGTCGACTGCTGCAGCTCCCCCGTCGACACTGCTTACTCCTCCTGCCGACGTGATAAATCAATCCATGATAGATCGATTACTACCCACCGATTTGGCGGGTAGTATAGACATACCCTTAGTGTAGTTCAGTTCTATCTACTGAAAAAAATCGGCTTTCTACTACTACTGCTGTTAGTGTTAGTTGATCATATCATCTTATCAATGTTGCTCATACACCTCATCCACAAGTGCTGGGTCCTGACTTTCTCAAACAAAACCTGTTAAAAGCCAGAAGACTTTGAATGTCATGCTAGTTTTCCCATGTAGGTTTTAAATCCTTTCCCTTTCACATGCTGCGGTGGTGGGGGGAGGGAGAGGAGGAGGAGTTTGATTTTTTTCAATCTGCGGGGTATAGAGAGTCACTTTTTAATTCAGGAAGTTGCATTAAGGTATGCTTTGCTGAAAGGAAGATTTAGCCACTGTGATGTAGTGTCCACTCTACACAGAAGTGGAAGGGGTTAAGGGAGGCCCTAGGGTCCTACCATATCCTATCCCCAAGAAGGAGCAGTGGAGGCGAGTCCTCCAAGCAGCACAGTGAGGCTCCATGGAGCTCAGTCAATTAGAGAAGGGCTGCAGGGAACAGCCAATCTGGGGCCAGCAGGCCCATATAAGAGGAGCTGCAGAGCAGAGATGGGACGGTTGCTGCAGGGAGCCTAAGGAGTGAGGACTGTGTTCCTAGTAGGCTGCAGGAAGGTAGCACCTTGGACAGAAAAGCTGTTGGTAGGACTGGGGGAGCAAGAGGGAGCTTCTGACTGGTTGCTGTGACTAGGTAGCAGAATGCCCAGAAGTAAGGCAAAGAAGGTGTTGGGGCTGTGGGAAAGCAGCTCAGGGAATTGTAGCAGCATTGAAGGAACTTAAAGAGGCCCAACAGGAGGCTGCCATCTACAGGGTCCCTGGTCTGGGACCAAGAGTAATGGGTGGGCCCCACTCATCACTGAAGAAGTGGCTGGACTATTACACAGTGATACCTCCCACATCTGGAATGCGGGAGAAACAGAGCAGCCTAACTGGAGGGCTGAGTCACAAAGAGGACGCAGTGGTTCCTGAGGCTAAGAGAGGGGCTGCAGATGGCAAGTCAGCACAATGGTGTGCAAACTGCAGACAGTGGCGTTGGCTTTGAGCAAATTTCCAAAGTGATCAGGAGGCAGCGCCAGCCCAGCAGTGAGTGGTACACCCCATGACAGGCATCTTCCAAAAGGCAAGTGAATCAAGCAGAACCTGCAGTTCTCTGATACTTGATGGACATTAACATTTTGGATCTCACATTAAGACCACAATGAGTAAGAGTAATGGAATGATCCCCTACTGTAGCACTCCCATAATTGGTAGGGGAATGGAGTACTGAAGAAACATTTGTGTGGGAAATTATGTTTAACAATCCCCTACAACATTATACATCAAGATGACTAGTATCTGAAGTTTTCCAATCACTACCCATCTAAAAGGAGTACTTGAGAATGAGATCTGAAGTCAGTCTTCCCAGCCAGAGACTAACCAGACCATTAGTAGTCATAGGGGAGGCAGCTAGAGCCTATGGGAAGAGTCATTTGAGAAGGAGACAACTACACAAGGATCTTTTTTTTTTAAAAAAAACAGTAATTGGCAACAAAAATACAGACCAGTTTTGTCCTCCCAACCCACTTTTCCAAACTAGGTTTTACCATCCCTAATAAAGAGCTGATGATGATTAAAGAAATTCTCTTAACTAAATAAATGTGAAGGGGAAAGGAGGCTGAAAAGGTATGTGAATGGAAGGGCAGAGTGAGAGATGGGTTTTCTTTCCTGTAAGTTTATCTGATAGCCTGTCTCAACTACTCTCAAAAACTGATATGTCATGTCAAGAGACTTGTTTGTGTGAAGCTAAAACTCCAGTATTAAGAGTTTCTCAAGGGCTGGTCTACTTGACAAAGGTAGGTTGGCTTAACTACATTGCTCAGGACTGTGAAAAATTTCACACCCTGTGCAATGTAGTTAAACTGACCTAAGCCCCAGTGTAGGGTGACCAGACAGCAAATGTGAAAAATCAGGATAGCGGTGGGAGGTAGTAAGAGCCTATATGAGAAAGAGACCCAAAAATCGGGACATCTGGTCACCCTAACCCAGTGTACGACGAAGAATTCTTTTATCAACCCAGTTACCGTCTCTCAGAGAAGTGGATTTACTACAACAATGGACAAACCCCTTCTGTTGCTGTATTAAGTATCTGTATCACAGTGGCACAGCTGTAGCATTTCTAGTGTAGATATAGCCTTATTTTGGGAACAGGACTCTTTAGTGTTCATGAATCATAGAACTGTAGGACTGGAAGGGACCTCAAGAGGACTTAATATTACCTAGACCGGGGTCCCCAACACGGTGCCCATGGGCACGGTGCCCACAGGGGCATCTAAATGTGCCTGCGTCCTGGCCGGCAGTTGAGCATTCGCAGAAATGCCGCCAAAATTCAGCGGTATTTTGGCGGATGCTTGACCGCCGCCACGGTCCTTCGTCTGGCGCCCGCCAGACATAAAGGTTGGGGACCACTGATCTAGACCATCCCTGACAGGTAAAGATTGTCTAACCAGTTCTCTAAAGCCTCCAGTGTTGGAGATTCTTCCATCTTAGGGAGGTTATGGAAATGTATTTCCATACTAAGCAACAGGAAGGCTAAAAGACACACGTTGACAATTCTAAATTGTGAGAACCTCTTAAAGTTTGCCATTTTATATTACATTTCATGCAAAAGATGAAAAAGGAAATTTGAAGTTAAAATTTCTGGCATTTATTGGTCAAGATTGCACAGACCTTATACTCAATTCAAAGGAATCTCTCTGTCTACCACATCTGATCAATTTCAAAATCTCAGGGAAAATTCTAGGCTTCAATGGTTAGAGCCATATTAATTATGGAGAAAATCAGAACAAAAGGGGGAAATGGGGGACACAGAGCCCCTCCCATCTAATTAACACAGCCACAGCGTCAAGCTCCTTTGCAACTGCCCATAGATCAAACTGATTGATGCACCCATTAACATCTTTGAGCATAACAATATTCCTGCTCATCCTCTCAGATAACACCCTGGATGACACTCCCAGATAGAAAGAGGTATGGGGGCATGCATTGGTGAAGACAAAATGAGGAATGGGGGCATGCACACACACTTTGGCATGAAGAGGATAGGGCACCCTGATATGGAAGCCCCCCCTGAACCTCTAGCATGAGGGAAAGGGTGGGGAAGTTTCAGGACGTTTCCGAAAGAGGGACAAGGAGATGGCACACAGGGGCTTAAGAAATGCATGGAACCTGTGATGTGTGCAGTAAATTTGGCAGACAAACTATGAAGTATGCAACCCCAGTGTACTCTATTGCATCTAGCTGATGAAGTTGTGCGAAGAGTACCCTAAGGGCAAGTCTACACTTAACACTGCACCCAGGCAGCTGTGCTGCTGAAGTGCTTTAGTGAAGATGTTCCAAGAGCACTCTCCTGTCAGCTTAGTTAATCCACCTGCTGCCAACATAGCACTGTCTACTGGCAGTTAGGTTGGTATAAAACTATGTTGCTCATGGATGGGGATTATTCATTATTAAGCCCTGACCTACACTACAGAATTTCTTCGGTATAATTAATAAAAGTAAAGGGCAGTAAAGAAATAATTTGCTCAATTGTGTACAACACCAAAGAGAGACTGTTGCAGAAAGCTTAATTACATTTTTTAAAACTGTAAGTTAGATATAAGCAGTTGTGACAGATGGGGAAGCCATTTCCTGACAGTTAATGGTTGGAGAGAGTCAAGGGCCCAAGGAAAGCTAAGCTCTTAACTCAGTTAGTTGGTAGCTGCCAACAAATGCCTATCCTATCAGTCACTACTGGAAAATAAGCCTTCAATAATGCTGTTGCTGCAAGTAACGAGAGCTATACACACTGTTAACTTTGACAGACCATTTACAACTTTCGGGTCCTATTTTCACATTACTTTCTAACTTTTCAATAATGATGATGATGTATCTGAAACTGACACAGAGGTGATTTGTGTTTTCAGAATGCTATGGTCGTAGGTTATGACAATAAAAATGTGCTGATACTGTATAAGCATTAGATCCATTTGCCTCAACTGCAGTTACATTTTCATTTCAAACACAAATCTCTGAGCAAAATACCACTTTAAGATCAAGGCAAAACAAACTGACATCACCATTAAACACAGTTAAATGCAATTTCAAAGTTGGCAAAACTATCCCTTGCACATTACAGTTCATTTTCAATATTCTAGCTGTCCACGAAGATGAGTTCTCAAGCATTTAATCTCATGAGATTTATGGCATTTCCTTCTAGTAATTTTACACTCATTTGCCCGCAAGCCAGTAAGAGAAAAAAATAGATTTGTATGACACATTTTAGTTTTAATAGACTTTTGCTAGAAAGTGTCTTTAGAAACCATTTACAAATAATTTAGGTATCAAACAGGAATATGCATACTGTAAGACATCCCCCCCCCACTTTGGAAAGTGAACGTTTTGGTCATCAGATACATGCTTCCTGAGGAGGCCCTGGAGGCTTAGTCAGATCAGCGCCAGGAATTCAGTGAACCCAGGGTCATGCTGTCAAGACTCCAGAGTAATGCAGCATTTAAGCATTTGAACAGAATTCAGCCAGGGAATTAATGACTTCTGTAACAATACCATGACATCTGTCTTTACAAAACAACTCTTGCCGCATTTCCTCCCCTCCCCCCTAAAATTGGGGAAAATAACTTCTTACCCAGCTCTCCTCTAAGGCTGAGGAATTCTTGAGATAGCTCTTTATGCTGTTTTAGTGCTTCCTCCCTCTGTAAAAAAAAAAAAAAAAAAAAGAAAAAGAAAAAAGAAAAAAGAAAAAAACCCACATTTGGTTACTAATGTTTTGAATAGAGCACCTTCCAATAATTAACTCACATTATCTGTAGGAAAACAAGGCAAGAGTGAGAAGCCAAGAAATGAATCATTTAGGGTAACAGCTTTGCTGTTACAAACACACATATGTTCCTTTGTTGTTATGGAAGTTATTCTTTAAACAGCCTCCCTAGTTTTCCCAAGTTAACAATCCAATTAAATCTTAGTTTGCAGCAATTAAATGCTAGTATTTAGGATTCTTCTTCCCTCTCATGGGTGTAACTGTATATTGATCCACAAAGTTTCAACTAATGCATGCATAGGACATATGATGCATGCGTCTTTCAAACACAAACTTAAATATTTATACTATGATCTAGTCATCATACGTACTTTGTGCTGAATGTAAACAAAACTAAACTTTGCTAGAGGCTCAATCTTCTATGAAGGAAAGGTAAAATCCACTTTTAAACTATCGCCATTTTTTCATTAATAGATTTTATACATTCAATGACTGCTAAAATACTCAGATTTAACTTCTAGCTTTAAAAAAACAGAATATAAAGAAAATATATAAAAATATAGCAAGTAGTGCTGGCATTCAGGAAGACTAACTAGAGCTTTTTAAAGCAAGAATCAGCTTGTTATTCAACTTAAAAGCTAGGAAAAAAAATACTACCTCTTTTGCTCCTTATATTCTGCCCATAACCGAAAGACAGCCAAAAAACCTGAAACTAGCTGCTGCATAGAACACAGTCTAAGAATCAGATTCAAGGAGGACAACCCACAGCATAACTACATTAAAGGTATTTCACAGCTCAATGTTCACTTCATGAACAGAATCCTCCAGACGCAACCACTGCTGTGGAGAGCATAATGTTGCAGAGATCATAAGATTCAGGCTTTCCCATCAGGAATTGCTGCTGGAGCCATGTCACCTTCCCTGCAGTCAGCCACTGCCGAAATTCCCTGACATTCTTCCAGAAAAGCACTATAAAACAAATACTAATTACCCTTGTTGCAGCACATTGAGAATAGAGGCACATTTTGCTGCTAGAGCAGCCCATTTTCCAGCTTCTGTCTCTCCACTTTTCCCCCTGCACATGTAACAGGGTATACAGGTGGTACTGGCAACACCACAAACCAAACTGGTCTAGCTAGATATAAGACACTACTAGGAAGGGCTCCATTGGACCTTGCTTCAGCCTTACTTCAAGCTTTGCAGGTTACCGTACTTCTTGTACTGCTCTCTCCCAGCAGAGGCAGATATTGCAGCTTCTGCACTTGGCACAAGCAGCCAGTGATTACTTAAAGCCACAGCCCTTCATTTATGAAAAGCAGACACTAGACTGATCGATTGCCACTTACTCAAATATCAGCTGGTATGGTAAAGGAAAATCTAACCTTCTCCATGGATAATGGGGTGTATTTTTAGCTTTCTGAAGTAGATATACCAGGCCTTCACTTAAATTTGTATACACAAAAATAATTGACCTGAGACCTGAACTGGATAGAAAAACAAAATTATGCACCACTGAGAATGCAATGTAAACACTAAGTTTAACATGATGAGTACCCAAACTTGCATTTCTAATGAACCCATCACTTGCAAAAAGCCTCACTGTGAACATTGTCTCCTTTGCTCTCACCTGTCCTATATTAGAAACATAATACAGTTGTATAAAACCATTCAGATTTTTTTTGCAGTAGCAACTACACGAACATCTATGGTAGTTAAATACAAACATTAACATTGCCATGCTTAGAGCCAGGGGTGGAGAAGTGCTCACAGAAAACCCCACCTTTAGAATACATTTCTCTCCTATTTATTCCTACTGCAATTTAGTTTAGGACTCTTGATAAGAAACCCACTTGTCAGATTACTTAATTAGAGGATAAAGGAGGTGGCAAATATTCCTTCCAAATCTCAATTCCTTGAAACTATGGCCTGGTGTGTGTGTGGGGGGGGGGAGGGGGTCAATGTAAGATATGCAACTTCAGCTACAGAAATAGCGTATCTGAAGTCGATGTATCTTATTTCGACTTGCCTCCCGTCCTCATGTCGCGGGATTGACCACCACGACTCCCCCGTCGACTCCGCTACCGCCGCTTGCCCTGGAGGAGTTCCGGAGTCGACGGGAGCATATTTGGGGAATCAATATATTATGTCTAGACGAGATGCGATATATCGATCCCCGATAGATCGATCGCTACCCGCCGATCTGGCGGGCAGTCTGGACGTACCCTATGAGACATTGATCTTAAAGACAATTAAAGCCCAAAGGAGTTAGATGTAGCCATTAGTTAGGTAGCCATTCATTTAGCATTAAGTGCAACATTTCATCCATCTCCTACTTTGATCACACAGCTGTAATGCCTAGTTTGTTCATGAGTAAATAGTGAGTGTTTTTTCCAAAAATTGTCAACTCATATGGTGTAACATTTGGACTTTTCAAGCAAAGTCCTTCACTGACTATGCTTCATATAAAAACCTACCTACACATTCTCTTCAGATTCGTTTGCCTAAATTATAACAATTTAATACCAAAAAAAAGATTTAGCATATGAAGGTTAGAAGTTTGCTTAACACATCCTCTTTTGATACAAATGGAAAATAAAGTGAGGTTATTACATTGAGCCTAGAGGGACAGGGTAAAAGTGTTGCTGAAGAAGTCTGCTCCTGTCTAGTTTAAATCAAGTGAAGGACACCTATATATGATCCTGAACTATAAGGTTGGCCTTAAATTTAGAGAGATTATGTACTGAGCAGACCGGCACAGCATATGTATACTCACATGATCTATCTTAAAGGCAAAAAAGGTGCAATGCTGTCATTTTAGCTCAATCAAGTTAGCTTAACTCAATTAATTGAAGACTCCTCTTAATGCTGGTTAAGACTCATGCTAACATATTCAAAGGCTTGTTAGATGACTGTTGTAGCCTCATATTAATAAGCATTAGGAGGGGTTTTCTAACTTGTTTGAACAACAGGATTGAAAACTACACTTTCTCCCAATCAAGACAAAACCACAGCCATAAGTTGCTCTTCAGGGTATTAGAATTTCATACTTGTTCAATGGAATTTACCAGGATGCAGTTTTTCCTCAAGAGAAGAGTGTGAGGAAAGGATGAGTCATAGCACTAACATCAGTGTCCACTACAGATCTGACAATTAAATAGTGAATACTGAAGAGTTTATTATCTAAATAGATTTCACGGTAGTGCTGTGTACATAATTAAGTACTATTTACTACTTGTTGAACTATGCAAACTAAGACTTAGTCTACCTTGTATTTTGCTTTCCCTTTTCTGTTTAATTATCCTTGAGGCAGTTTTCCATAGCCACCTTCAGGATCCTTGTTCTCTACTAAATTAAATTTATACTTGCATATATTTGTTCTGTGATTTGTTTTATCCTGAGTGTTTGTTTTTCCTCCTCCCTGCCTCCAATGTTACAAACTTCTCATTTGTAAAACTTCACTCCAATTCTTAGTTAATCCTCTAACTCTGCTTGTGTGACTACCCAGTTCTACTTTCCGGCTACTTTCTCCACCTATGTTTTTCCTTTTTACCTCCATAGGTCTCCAAACTCTCTTGGGCCTTTTCTTGGTGTTACTTCCCTTTCTTCTCCCTTTACTGGTGCTATTTGACTCCTCATCTCCAACCTGGCAGTTTTATCTTCCCCAGCTTCCCAAAGAGACTTAAAAAGCTGTATTGGTACATCTGCACTGATGCAGCTGTGCTGCTTTAGCACTTTAATGAAGATGCTCTAAACTGAGGGGAGAGAGCTCTCCTATCAGCATATTAATCCATCTGCCCCAGAGGCAGTAGTCATGTCGGTGGGAGAAGCTCCTGCCAACATAGCACTGTCTACTCCGGGGGTTAGGTTGGTATAACTGGGTTGTTCAGGGGTGTGATTTTTCACACCCAAGTGACAGCTATACCAATATAGGTCTATAGTGTAGACCAGACTTGAGTCCAGCCAGCTCCGAATACTTCTAATCAATGCTTTTACACCCTTTGCCTTTACATTATGTAAGACGATGTCTACACTGCAGAGCTGTGCTGGCATAGCCTCCTAGTGTAGATGCAGCATAAACCAACAGGAGTTTTCCCTGTTTGGTGTAGGAACATCACCTCTCTGAGACCTGGTCTACACTCAGGGTTGCCAACTCTGACTGAAGCTATTCTGGGAGACTTTTTTTTTTTTCTTCCAACATGATGTAATATCCTTTTTTTAAAATAGCCTATACAAATCCCCCAGATTGCTTTCAGTAGTCACTGGGAGAATGATGCCAATTCCCAGAGACACCAGGTCAATCCTGGAGGGTTAGCAACCCTCTCTACACTAGGAAATTAGGTTGGTATAGATGTGTCACTCAGTGGTTTGAAAAATCCACACCCCGAGTGATGTAGTTAAACCAACTTAACCCTGGGGTTAGACAGTGCTAGGTCAACAGGAAAATTTTCTCGTCAACCTAGCTACCACCTCTCAGGGAGGTAGAGTACCAATGCCAAGGGGAGAACCCCTCTAGTTGGTGTAGACAGTGTCTTCACTAAAGTGCTTCAGTGATGCAGCTGCACTACCATAGTGGTTTATGTGTAGACTTACTCTAAATGATGTTAGCTATGCCAACAAAAGTACTCTTCCATCAGCAAAGCTACTCGACACTTAACATTTTTACTGGCATAGCTATGTCAGCCAGGAATAGGATTTTTTCACACCTCAACCAACATAGCTATGCCAATATAAATTTTAAGTATAGACAAGGCCTGAGAATCAGTATTGGTCACAGGGAGAAGCAATTCCTGGATGGTTAGAGGCAGGACACTCGTGAGACCTGTGTGCCATCTGAAAGGTGAGCAGAGCCTAAGTATACTTCTTGCAATGCCACTACAGCAATGCCACAGGGCAAAGCAGCCAGCCAGCCAAGACTCTGTCTTCCCTCCAAGTTCCATGGGACTGAATGGTTTTTATACTACATGGCAGGTATGCCTTTTATTATTATTTTATTATTTTTATTTATTTATTTTTATTTTATTTATTTATATTTATTATTTTATTATTATTATAAAACACAATGATGCTGAATGAAAAGGAGAGTAAGCACTTCTAAGTCAGCCATATGGGTAAGCAGCATTCTCCTTTGCTAACTGTTTTGGGGCAGGCTAGCCAAGGCCTGCTCGCCTCCTAGAATATCAGGTCCTCACAAAGGGCATTCTATGTACCCACACTGAACTTCCAGGGCCCTAATCTGCCCAGCGTATGCTGGCTCTGGTTAGGTATGTTAGATTTTCAAAAGCACCTAACTGAGCTAGGAACCTAATTCTCACTGATTTTGAGTGGAAGTTGGGCACAATCTACTTGGGTACAAATCCACTCAGTACTGTCACTTGCTAAAAGCCAGCACTGGATTTATCATTCAAACAGTGCCTAGCATAATGGTAAATTTGGGCTTTACCAGTTACCAACACATCCAAATTCAAGTAGCCTGTTTAAAATTCACTGCTGCGAACATTAGCTGAATTGTTGCATGTCAGTTACACTGAAGACAAATAATTAGATTTTCCCAGACACAGATTTATGGAAAATGAAAATTTTGAGAGCACAAGAGCAGAAAATTAAGTAGTACTAGAGCCATGGTTGTTGAACTCTACCAAAACCTCTTCATACATTTATCATCACTAGACCCACTGTAAAAAAAGAAGAGACTTTTTTTTTTTAAGTCTGTATTTAAACAGACAGACAATTTAAGTCAGATAATTGTCAAAGTTTTTCTGGTTCTTTAAAGAATTTCCTTGTTAGTTACAAAACCTTCAAAGAAAACAGACACTAAACATTTGTTTCCAGATGTAGAAAAATAAGGGCTCCTTCTAGTTTCTTTCCAGGCTTTTGTAAAATCTGAATGCAATACTTAAAATGCAAGCATATTAGGTAGATACATGAAACAATAACTAGACCTACCACTTCTGTCATATAGCTTCGTATTAAATGCAATAGCTAGGTGCTGAGGCAACTGTAGTCCTAAACATATGTGGAGTTCTACAAAATAAAACCAAACCTGCAAGACTTGAAACTGAAATGTGATAATATACTAAAGAATATGAAGATGTGATGAAGTTTGAGTGGTCCAATCAAAACTATCATAGGCATTTCAAGTTTTATGCAGTATGACATAGTAGTACTTCAGGGTGGAGCATCAAAGTAGAAATAAATACATGCTTCGCAAGATTTTAATTTAAAATATGACTAAAAATTAATGCAGCAGTTTTAAAAGTCATCTACAAAGAGAAATTAGTTTAGATTTGTTCATTTTTCCAGCTGTTTGGTATTAATGAAAGATCTATGTTTAAGCAAGGATCATCCCACTAAAAAAAACTTCATGGAACACTCAAGTAGTCGTCATTCTAAATTTGTGACATCAGTTATCTCAATGGCAACAGGTAGGCTGTAAGCACAATTATGACCTCATTGCCGGATCAAGTAGGAAGGCTGAATAACTAGTGTCTGTCCTTTTTTCAAACTGATCTGTTTTAATGGCACAAAAATACATAGAAAGTTTGTCCAAATCAACTTTTTTCTTCTAATTTTGAAGGTTGTGTGGGAATGTGAAGGGATTAGGGACTATACCAGAGTATAGTAGTCCCAACTATAGAATGAACAAAGTTTATATAGTTCTATACCTAGTGTGTCTTGCAGCTCTTGAAACTAAAGTCTAAGTCCTGTTTTGCTTTGTGGCATTCCTTGATATGTGTAAAACTAATTCCCTCAACTAGCTATTACAGTTAAAGACTGTATGACAGAAGTGGTAAATCTGGCTTTAGTTAGGCATACCTGCCCAATAAACTATCACTCTAAGTCTGGTACTAGTTACAAGTGCCATGTAGTATAAACTCTAAACAAAATTTTATTTCCTCCTCTGGAAACAAAATCAATTGGAATTGTATTTAAACTGCTAAATGGAAAGTTTCCAAGAATCAGCAATGGAAAAGTTATTTATATATTGAAATGTCTGGGTTTTTTTAATACTCATTTTATATACACGTGTAGTGCTATCCATTTTACATGCACCTTTGGCCACCTCACCCACACTCTGCTCACAAATTCATCTCCATTGGGACTGCCTGTAACATTCCAAACATCTGAGCAGCTTCAGACAGCTGCCATAAAAAAAAACAAAAAACAAACAGCTGCCCAAACCAGGAAGAGAGGTATTCCATCCATGAAAAAGATGGAGTTTTCCAAATTTCCCTCAGAATCACACTAGTTTGAGGCCCATGCTTATAATAGTCTGTACTGCCTGTGACCCAGGAACTTCTTGGTCCACACTGGCAAAGGGCATCGGGGTGCACAGGGTTTTATAGGGATCTCCTGAGTCAGATACATGCATCACAGTTCTCTAAAAGGTGATGAACGAGGTCTCCACCAAGAGCTGTAGCTCGCTGGATATCATGATCATTGCTAAATGTTTGTAAGGATAATATTTAAGAAGTTATACCTTGATGCAGAAAATTATGTTCTTAAGACCTTAAAGGTAAGGCAGGTCACCAGGAGTAACATGTCTCAGATATGTTCCTTTCAGACATGAAGTAACTGATGCTTATCTGCCTGTCTGGTCTTATGGACATTGTATGCCTCTCAATGTATGCCTATTTGCATACTGAGCCGGGGGGAGAGGGGGGAGGGAGGGAGAAGGAGACACTGGAAAATCTAGGGGAGAGGAAATTTACAGGACAAAAAGAGCAAGGAGTGGCCTCTTCCTGACTAAGGACAAAGGATTCTTAGGGGATATCCAGGGGGTACAAGGAAGCACAAAGGATCCCTCACCAAAGAGGCAAGCTAACAACCTCCTTTCATAAGACAAACATGCTAACAGCCAGCCCGGCTATAAAACAGAATCCACAAGTATCTTGTTAATAAAGCTTAGGTTCTAGCATGCATGTTATGAATGTGTACCCCCCACACCCTGTTTTCACTACTTCTACTTGCTATTACTTGAATCTCTGTGGTTGAATAAACACACACAGCACACAACACTTAGATCTGAAACTAAGTGAAGCAGTGATCTGACGTGAAACAGGTAAGCTGGGGGGTACTGTTTCTTTGGAAGCAGTGAAACTAAATACTGAGAGCATCCAGCAGAACAGGGAGATGCTCGGAGGGCTTGAGCTGTTCCTGATGCTAACCAGTACAGAGACAGCAGGGCCTGCAAGGCCTAGAGGGGAATGCTTGTGTTGTCTGTGGCTGCTGGAGTTAGGGGGCTGATGCCCGGCAGGCACAGACAAGATTTCCTCACGCTAAGGTTAGGTGGTAATGAGGTGGCTCAAAACACTGGGTACCTCTGGGATGCGTGTTACCGTCACAGGTTAAAGTTTAATATTGCAACCCATCAGGGCTGGACATGGGAGTTTCAGACCACTTGGTATCTTCCCTTTCAATATTCCAATGGAAACTCTTCTAGCCCTAGAAGGTCCTGTTCAAGTCAAGAGAATATAGGTAAAGAAAAGCTGGCTGGAGGTCATATTTAGAAGTTTCTAAAGTTATGAGTTTGCTCTTGGTAGCCTGCACAGATAACCTCATGGTACTGAGGGATCCTGCCTTGAAAAGCAGACATGAAAAAACAGTACCAATAAAACTGTTAAAATTCTAAATATTTCTAATATATAAAACATGATGTGAATACATGGAGTAGTATAAGGGTTTTATTGACACTTGTTTGGGATGATCTGTATAACACACTGCTTCCCACTTTGAAGCAACAAGGCCATCTCAAATAGGCACCAATATTTTACACTAATGTGGTCCACATTAATGTTGAATGAAATGATATACACATTTCATTCTGTAGTTTTGAGATGCTGGTTGCATCTTGCTAGAAACAGGCATCACAATATTTATATACAGCTGTATTTATCAAATTAAATACCCTTCCTAAAAAGCATATTAACTGTATGATTAACAAATCAGGTCTTGAGACTTCCCGTGTCTTCTCTCAGGGGATTTCAAAAAAAATTTCTTCAGCACTCAATGCTCATAATATCCTGACCATTAAATGTAAACAAAGTTAACTACAAAAACAGAAGTGTCTAGAAGGGCATAAACATCAATATATCAGGACCCTTTCAACTGCTGTAGCTTTTATCTATCACTTCTTGCTGTATTACATCTAATTTGGAATGTAAAATCCTTCAGGTATGGATCTACCAGTTTATTTTTAAGTATCATACACACCTACATTACTCCATAGATAGCATCGAGTAGCAGTTCCCAAATTATGGTCCATGATCTCTGGTGGTCCACAGAGCACTTGCTGGTTACATGGTGCTAAAATATTATCTTCCCTTCTTTTCTGCTGCTAAACCGCACTTGAAGACATCTAAAAACCCACAAAGTTCTTTCCCAATGTAAGCAATGGCTGTAGTCGCTACAGGGATGTTTTACAATGTGGATGGGATATGAAGGTGATCTCTGAAAATCAAAGGTGGGTAAGTCACAAAATACTATTATGATGTAGTCAGCTATGATGAAATTTGATGATCCTTGGCCTGTGGGATAAAGGTAACTGTCATACACAGACAGCATGGTCCAGTGGAGAGGATACTGGTCTATAAAAGACAAGAGAAGTGGGTATTTATTGCTAATTTGTGTGATCAACTCTGTCCACCCTTTTCTGATTTAGTTTCCCTATCAGCACAAAATCGATATTCTTTGAGATACAATGTCCATGTACAGAGTCCACAGTTGCTAAGTGCACATCCAGCGTACACCCATCAGAATGTCCTAGTCAGCAGTATTCCTCAGGGCAGCTTATGACCCCCTCCCTTCCTTATGGGAGGGTACAAAGGGCAGAAGCACCCTGCCACACCCAGTTCCTTCTCCACCACAAGAGCTCATGACATCTAGACTCTGAAGCAGCAAGGGTGGCACATAGGATGTGGAATATGTATATGGACTAACCATCTCAAAGAACATTCACTACTGTACAGGTAGCCAAACTCTTTTTCTTCAAGTGCTAGTCAGTGTGCATATTCCACAGCTGGTGACTCCCCAGCTGTGACCCTCACTCGTGGCAGGGGTATTGGGAGTTTGTGATTGTAGTATTAATCTCCCAAAACCTGCCATACCCCTGGCTGCTTACACCACTGTGTAGTGCTTAGAAAATGCATACACTTTACAGCCAGGTTTCCACTTTGCAAGCATCTTGGCTAGTCAGTCTTGCTAGGGAGACCACAGAGCTGGACTGTAGCAGGACCACCCGGTGGGGCAATTTGACCCAGGCCCCGGGCCCCAACGAGAGTTTTACGGGGGCCCTGGAGCAGGGTCCTTCACTTGCTCCAGGGGCCCCAGAAAACTCTCATGGGGCCCAGGCCCCCGGAGCTTCTTCCGCTCCGGAGCGTCGGTGACAATTCAGCAGGGGTGGGGGTCCTTCTGCTCTGGGACCTGCCACCGAAGTGCCCTGAAGACCCACAGCGGGGGTCCTTCCGTCACTTCGGCAGCAGGTACAAGGGTTGGTCTTCAGTGGCAATTCAGCGGCGGGGGATTCTTCTGCCCCAGGATCCGCCGCCAAAGTGCTGGGTCTTCAGCGGCAATTTGGCAGCGAAGACCCCAGGCCACTGAATCCTCTGGGTGGCTCTGGACTGTAGTCTAGTGGACTGGGCCTGAATCTTGTTGGATGTTTACCTACCTGCTAACTGATAGTATGTTTGGATGCACTGGGCAATCCAGTTTGATATTCTCTGCACAGAGTGAACAGGAGTAGCAGATGGGAGTTTTCTGCAAGGGAGTTCTCCAGGTGAAGGAGGAGAGACTACATGTGGGTGAGTTTGCTGGATGCTAGCTTGCATTCAGTTTAGCATGGTATGCTTTGGAAGCTGTGTACTGCGCCAAGTAACCTGCATGGCTAGGCTGAAAGTTTACTGATGAGAATCTAGCCTATCATTTGATCCTTAATCCCTTTAGGATTGCTTGACAAGCAGGGCAGGGCTAACTGAGGGAGAAAGCTGCCTCTTCAAACCCTCTTAAGCAACCAGAGGAGCTAGCAAATGGGATTTTTTGTGAGAGGATTGAGAGACAGGTACACCTAACATACACACACTAAACTTAGGTTAATCGCCCCCCCCAAACCAAAAAAAAAAATAAAATAAAACATCCCGCAAAATAAAAATAATGGCTGCAGAAGTCTGGGGACTATCCAGTTTATTGCACTGAATGCAGCACGTATGATTGCCTGCCTTGTGGGCAGGTGGCATGTGTGCATATCATAAGAGCAACACATGGCCCTCAGAGACTAAGTACCAAGTCTCTCAGGGAGAGAGAAGTACATAGAGGAGACTTTCAGGAACACAGTTAGTTGGGGATTGGTCCTGTTTTGAGCAGGGAGCTGGACCAGGTGACCTCTTGAAGTCCCTTCCAACCCTGATATTCTAGGATTCCACCCCCAGTCTGACAGTCTATGTTGTTGAGGAGGATGAAAGTTCCTGGGAAAGATCAAACTGGAGCAGACATAAAGATGCCAAAGCTGGGACCTCCTTCCAGATGATGTCATGGTATCCTCTCACACTAAGGATACCCCTCTCCAGGGAAGGAGACCCCAGTTATTAGGAAGAGACAGACAATAGTAATGCAGGGATTTGATTATTAGAAATATAAGTAGTTGGGTTTGTGATAACTAGGAGAACTGCATGGTGAATTGACTGCTGAGTGCAAAGGTTGTGGACCTCTTGGGGCACCTAGATAAAAATAATATCGGGGATAGCCATGTTAGTCTGTATCCACAAAAACAATGAGGAGTCCAGTGGCACCTTAAAGGCTAACATTTATTTGGGCATAAGCTTTCATAGGTAAAAAACCCACTTCTTCAGATGCAACCAGATTGCTAGCATGTAAAATGAAAAAGGTCAGAAGAGTTTATAAAATAAGGGCTAGGGGAAAGCTGACAAGTGCAGAGGAGCGCACAGCTCAGACAGATATTCCTTAGGGATTGGTTTATTAAAGGGGTTTCTGTATATCCTACTAAAGAGAAGAGGATAGACGTTGATAAAATACAGGTAGGAACTGAAGAGAAAGTCAAAAGAGTCCCATTCAATTAAAGCACTTCAAAGCGGGCAACTACACATTGACAAATTTTATAAACATTTGTACACAAATTCAAGGAGTTTTTCATACTAATTCATACTAAGATGGGTGTACCTGAGTGCCTGGTATTAACAGAGGATACATATATAATAGTCATCACAGAAACCTGGTGGAATGATAAGACAGGTACAAAATGTATAGGAATGTACAATGCATACCAGGCACAAAATGTATAGGAATGACAGAAGTAGGTCATGCTGGTGGGGAAGTGACAGTATATGTGAAAGCAAGCATAGGATCAAATACAGTAAAAATCTGAAATGAATCAAACAACTATAGAGCCTCTACGGATAGAAATTCCATGCTTAAATAATAATATAGTAGTAGGGATATACTACTGACCACCTGAACCAAGATGCTGACAGTGATTGTGTAATGATCAGGGAGATTAGAGAGACCCCAAAAACCCCAATAATGGGGGATTTCATCTACACTCAAATGTCACCACAGGATGGGATGCAGAGATAAACACCGTTATTGACTGCTTCTTGGAAGAGCTAGTCCTGGAACCCACACGGGGAGAGGCAATTCTGATTTAGTCCTAAGCAGTGCACAGGGTCTGGTCCAAGAGGTGAATATAGCTGAACCCACTCAGTAATAGCAACCATAAGGTAATTATATTTAATATCCTTCTAGGGGAGAAAATACCAAAGAAACCCACCACAGTAGCACTTAACTTCATTTTTGTGTTGTTCCCCTTTTTGAAGAGGTGAATTAAATGGAAACTAAAAGGAACAGTCACAACAGGGAAATGCTGGCAAGCTGCATGGAAATGTATTAAAAACACCATAAGAGAGACTAAAACTAAACATATACCCCAAATAAAAACAAAAAAACAGGAAGAGTACCAAAAATGCCACCGAGATTAACTGAGTAAAAGAGGCAGTTAGAGACAAAAAGACATCCTTCAAAAATTGCAAGTTAAATACTGAGTGTCATAAACAGATAGCTAAGGGTTAATGTTCTTTTACCTGTAAAGAGTTAACACAGGGAACCAAACACCTGACCAGAGGACCAATCAGGAAACAAGACTTTTTCAAATCTGGGTGGAAGGAAGTTTTGGGTGTGAGTTTGTTGTTCTTTGTCTTGTGTCTGTGCCCTCTCGGCTCTGAGAGTGATTTTTCTATCTCCTGCCTTTCTAATCTTCTGTTTCCAAGTTGTAAGTACAAGGATAGTAAGAGAATAGGTTTATATTGTTTTCTTTTGTATTTACATGTGTGTAGTTGCTGGAATGTGTTAAACTGTATTCTTTTTGGATAAGGCTGTTTATTCATTTTTTTCCTTTAAGCAATTGACCCTGTATATTGTCATCTCATTACAGAGACTATTTTTAATGTCTTTTTCTTTCTTTTTTTTATATAAAGCCTTCTTTTTAAGACCTGTTGGAGTTTTTCTTTAGTGGGGACTCCAGGGAATTGAGTCTGAAGCTCACCAGGGAATTGGTGGAAGGAAAAAGTCAAGGGGAAAATCTCTGTGTGTTAGATTTACGAAGCCTGACTTTGCATACCCTCTGGGTGAGGGGGAGAGATTAGCTCTCTCGGTACTTGTGTTTCCAGGACTGGAAGCAGGGAATCTCCTAGGGTCGTCCAGGGAGGGGAGCCTGGGAGGAAGTAACAAGGAAACAAGGGGAAGGGGTTATTTCCCTTTGTTGTAAGACGCAAGGCATCTGAGTCTGGGGGTCCCCCAGGGAAGGTTTGGGGAGACCACAGTGAGCTAGGCACTGTATAATTCTTAGCTGGTGGCAGCGATACCAGGTCCAAGCTGGTAACTAAGCTTGGAGGTTTTCATGCTAACACCCATATTTTGAACGCTAAGGTCCAGATCTGGGAAGAAATGTTATGACACTGAGGAAAATAGAAAGGAGCATAAAACTCTGCCAAGTCAAGTGTAAAAGCATAATGAGGCAGGCCAAAGAAGAATTTGAAGAGCAACTAAGCAAAACATGCAAAAAATGGGTGGGGGTTTTTTTTTTTGGTAAAGTACATCACAAACAAGAAGTCTGCTAAACAATCAGTGGGACCACTGGATGATTGAAGTGCTAACGGAGCACTCAAGGAAGACAAGGCTGCTGCAGAGAAGCTAAATTCATTCTTTGCATCAGTCTTCACTGCAGAGGATGCAAGGGAGATTCCCACACCTGAACCATTCTTTTCAGGTGACAAATCTGAGGAACTGCCCTAGATTGAGGTGTCAATAGAAGCAGTTTTGGAACAAATTGATAAATCTAACAGTAATAAGTCAGCTTCTATACCAGAGGACTGGAGGAGAGCTAATGTGACACCATTTTTTTTAAAAGGCTTCGGAGGCAATCCTGACAATTACAGGTGGACAAGCCTACCTTCAATACGAGGCAAATTGGGTAAAACTATGGGAAAGAACAGAATTATTAGATACACAGATGAACACAGTATGTCGAGGAAGGGTCAACACGGCTTTTGTAAGGGAAATCATGCCTCACCAATCTATTAGAAATGCTTTGAGGATGTTAACAAGTACATGGACACGGGTGATCCAGTGGATATAGTGTACTTGGGCTTTCAGAAAGTCTTTAACAAGGTCCCTCACCAAAGGCTCTTACGCAAAATAAGCAGCCATAGGATAAGGAAGGTCAGTCCTCTCATGGATTAATAACTGATTAAAAGATAGGAAACAAAGGATAAGACAAAAAAGGGTCAGTTTTCACACTAGAAAGAGATAAACAGCAGGATCCCTCCGAGATTTGTACTGGGACCTGTGCTGTTCAACATGTTCATAATTTATCTGGAAAATGGGGTAACAAGTGAGGCAGAAAAGTTGCAGATGATACTAAATTACTTAAGAGTTAAGTCCAAACCAGACTGTGAAGGGTTATAAATCTCTCTCAAAACTGGGTGACTGGGTAACAAAATGGCAGGTGAAATTCAGTGTTGATAAGTGCAAAATAATGCACACTGGAAAACAATCCCAATGATATGTCCAAAATGATGAGGTTTAAGTTGTCTGTTATCTGCCAAGAAAGATTTTAGAGTCATCATGGATAGTTCTCTGAAAACATCCACTCAATATGCAGTTGCAGGCAAAAAAACCTAAATGTTAGGAACCATCAGCAAAGGGATAGATAATACAGAAAATATAATACCACAATATAAATCCATGGTATGCCTACACCTTGAAAACTGCATGCAGTACGCATCACTCCATCTCAAAAAAAAAAAAAAGATTTAGAATTGGAAATGGACACAGAAGGTCAACAGTAATTATTAGTGGTGTGGAACAGCTTCCATATAAGGAGAGGTTTAAAAGACTAGGACTGTTCAATTTAGAAAAGAGGACTAAGGGAACAACTGAGTTAAACTGTCACCAGCAGGCATTTTGTTAATCTGTGGGGTGTTGAAGACAGACCAAAGGGCAAACGCCAGTGTCAGCAAAGATTGTCTAACGAACCGCAGGAGCAGCCCATGCACCAGGTGAATCATGATGTGAAAATCATGTCCTTGTCATTGAGGGAAATGTACCAGTCTTTCTGGTCCAAGGAGGGAACAATGGATGCAAGAGAACCATCTTGAACCTGAGCTTCTTGACACTGATATCTGAGGTCCAGTATTGGTTGAACCCTGCCCCCATTTTCTGGGGGATATGAAAGTAATGCAAATAGAAGTCCCTTTTCCCTCGGTTGTTAGGAAACAGCCTCAATAGCATCAAGAGTGAGAAAGCACTGCAGTGCTTGTCCAAACAGATTCTCATGGAAAGGGTCCCTGAACAGGGATGAGAATGAGGGACAGTTGAGAGAAGGGAAAGGTACTGAATGGTGTAACTTGTTTGGATCACCTCCAGCACCCAGTAGTCTTGGGGTGATACTGGACCAGACCTGTCGGAAGTGTGTCAGAGGGTTCCTGAAAGGCGATGGTATGCTGTCCTCACATATCACATCAAACTTGCTGCATGGTCAGCACTAATGCAGAATGGTGCTACTGGGAGATGGATCCTATGGTGTGCTTCTTCCTTGAGGCCTGGCTACACTCACACTTTACAGCGTTGCAACTGGGGTGTGAAAAAACACCCCCCTGAGTGCTGCAAGATACAGCGCTGTAAAGCGTCAGTGTAATCAGGGCAGCAGCGCTGGGAGCGCGGCTCCCAGCGCTGCACGCTACACCCGTAAGGGATGTGGTTTACATGCAGCGCTGGGAGAGCTCTCTCCCAGCGCTGCCGCTCTGACTACACTCACACTTCAAAGCGCTGCTGTGGCAGTGCTCCCGCAGCGCTGCCGCGGCAGCGCTTTGAAATGCCAAATGTAGCCATATGAAATAGGAGTATGGCTGTTGGTGCCACTGATCAGGCTGGAACCTAAAGAGGTCTGGGCATACATTCCTAATGATTGAAGGTGGCCCTAGAGTCTGAGGGACTTTATCACCTCATCTAGTCTCTTGTGAAAGTGAGCAGCCTTCAAATGGCAAGTCTTCGTTTGTTGTTCGCAGTTCTCCAGCAATACCTGATGAAATCAGCCAGGAGGAATGCCACATGGCAATTGCTATTGTCTTATCTGTGGCATTCAGGGCCAACTGTAGTGTGGTTCTAGCTACCCAACACCCCTTCACAAGGATAATCTGGAATTCATCCCTGCAGTCCTGTCTAGCTTGTCAAATCGATTGTTGCAACACCCTTGATGTGATCATATTTTGCTAGGACAACCTGACAACTGGAGATCCTCATCTGGAGGGGCTGCAATAGGCGTATGCCTTTTTGGAGAGCAAATAGAGGCATTTTGCCTCCTTGTCCTTGGGGATTGACTTCTGGTAGCCCTAGTGAGTTCTCTCATTAGCTGCTGTCACCACCAGGGACCCCAGCACTGGGTGGGAACAGAACTCTTCATATCCCATCACCGGGACCTGATACTGCCTATCTGCTCATTTTGACATGAGTGCCACAGTCTGCTAGAGGATCCTTGCAGGTTCCAAACGTCCCTCATTGATCAGGATCACGACATGCCTCACGATGGTCAAACTAATGTATTTTTTTTAATAAGATTACAAATTTGGTTGATAAAGGTAACAGTGTTGATGTAATATAATTAGATTTCTCTAAGGTGTTTGATTTGGTACTGCACAATGTCTTGATTAGAAAACTGGAATGAAAATTAACTTTAATTTTGCATTTTTGCACCCATTAAATGCATTAAGAACTAGCTAACTTTAGGTCTCAAATGTATCTGGGAACAGACAATAGTCATCAAGTGGGGTGTTTCCAGTGAGGCCCTGTAAGGACTAGTTTTTGGTCCTCTGATTTAATACTTTTAATCGATGACCTGGAAGAAAAAGTCACTGAAAGTTGGGAGTGTGGTAAATAATGAAGAGGACATGTTACTGATACAGAGCAATGTGTTTTAAGACAGCTAAATGTAAGTGTCTACATCTTGGAACAAAGAATGTAAGCCATACTTACAGGATGGAGGACTCTATCCTAGGAAGCAGTGACTCTGAAAAATATTTGAGGGTCATGGTAGATAATTAGCTGAACATGAGCACTCAGGGAGATGCTGTGGCCAAAACAGCTAATGCAATATGGGGAATCTCAAGTAGGAGTAAAGAGGTTATTTTACTTCTACATTTGGCACTGGTGAGATTGCTATTGGAACACTACCCCCAGAGTATAAGAAGGATGTTGATAAATTGAAGAGAGTTCAGAGAAGAGCTATGAGAATGATTAAAGGATTAGAAAACATGCTAGATAGTGATAGACTCAAAGAGCTCAATGTATTTAGCTTAACAAGGAGAAAATTAAAGGGTGACTTGATTATAGTCTAAGTATCTACCTGAGGAACAAATATAATGAGTTCTTTAGCCTAGCAGAGAAAAGCATGGCATGATCCAATGGCTGGAGTTTAAGCTAGACAAATTCAGAGAGAAAATAAGGTGTATATTTTTAATGATGAGGGCAATTAACCATTGGAACAATTTACCAAGGGTTGGGATGGATTCTCCATCACTGAATTTTTAAAATATTGGATTTTTCTATAAAATATGCTCTAGGAATTATTTTGGGGAAGTTCCGACTTCCTATATAACACAGACCATAGACTATATGATTACAATGGTCCCTTCTGGTCTTCAATCTATGAATTTGAGCAAAAAGTTAAATTATTTCAATTAAGTGCATCAAATAGAATCTCATTAGTATAGCAAGTACTTAAATGATTTTTAACTGTTGTATAAATGGTGATCTTAATTTTATCATTAAAACGGAAAACCTGACAAATGAGTCTTGCTGTCTAATTGTCGTTCCCTACTCCTAAAAATCAAAGGGAAAAAGGCATGTTAAACATTAGGAACTATAGGCAGGTATAATAAATTAAGGTTTTGTTTACTTGCAAATAGTCCTTACAATATAAGCATCCAAATCTGCCAGGAAAAGGTCACTTTAGTCTTCTGCAAATTGATATAGCACCTAGCAAACTGCTAGATTGCAACCATCCTATTTTTAACTGTAAAATGCAGCCTTAGATGGTAACAGTTCACAGCATGGAATGCACCATCTTATCCAAGCAGAGGCTCATTTTATCAAGATGAAGCATCACAAATTGGGACCTGTTTTTTCATGAGACTACACCTCTGATTCAGAGGTAAATTTGGCCACAGGCCACATTGTAGAACCCAGTGAATGACATTTTTCTATAATCTGCTCTTGGGTCACCCATTCTTGCACCATTAACTCTACCCTAGAAGATAACTATTGAGGTTTATGCATTGCTCCTCCAAAATTTGCATATCAGAATTACATATACTTTGATAGTTTGGGTCAGTTTCTGCTTCCTTATACACCCAAGTAGTACATACACAAGTAGTCTTATAGAGCAAGGATGGCATAATTTGACCCTTTATAAATTTAAGTCTCAATATTTGGACAGAAAAGATCAGTTTGGGTCCTAAAGGATTTATGAATAAAAGCAGATGCTTTGATTTGGAACAAAATATGAATTCTAAATGAATGTGGTCCAAAAAGTTTACCTTGAAATATCAGTTATATCTCACCTTATTTAGGAGGCAAAGTGAGCTGGTGAAATCAGCTGATATTCTACTTTTACAAAGTGCTGTTCACAAAACACATTCCAAAATGCATTCGAAACACAATAATGAATAACTATGAAGTGCTAACAGGTTGGTGTATGAGGGCAACTTAGACTAAGATTCCATTGTGGTGAATCTTTAAAGAGCCCAGAAGCAATGTATTTTTTAATTCATGCTTTAAGAAAAAGAGTCAGTGACAGAGCCTACTATCTACCCTACTTCAAATACAAAATTGAGGCAGCAAAGTTAACTATGGGACCACTAAAATACTATTGGTGGTTTTGTTTCCGGAACCCTTTTTGGATTCACCACATTCCTTGGGGCACTAGAAAGTTTTTATACTACAGCAAACAAACTTCTTACAAGACACTCGTTTGTCTCAGCAGTACCTGTCTTCTGACACAATTTTTAAAGTGTTTTCTAAGGGTGGTACTCATCACCTTCAGTTTCTGTTAATGTCCCCCCCCATTTTTAATAGAACACTTCTACTAGGGAATCAATTTTCATTTGCCTTTCGCTTATTAGTAAACAAAAATTCCACACTTCATGAATAGGTAGCCTGAGATTTAAATGTCTTCAGAGAATATATATTGAAGTCTCTAATGGTTTAATGGCTTTATTTAATACAAGTTCTGAACCATCGGATGTTTATTCATTCCTTTGGTGACACTGAACTGAGTAGGTCTAGTCAGACAGGATTCCTAAGCCTAATTACAATTCAAAATAGGTCTGACTTAGCCCTGGTCTATGCTACAAACTTATGTCAGTATAGCTGTGTCACTCAGGGATGTGGAAAACCCAGCTCCCAACCTAACTTTCAGTGTAGAGAGCACTATATCCAGGGGAGGGATTCCCCATTAACATAGCTCTTACCCATCCCTGTTGTGTGGAATACCTATGCTAATGGGAGAAACTCTCCCATTGGGGTAGGTAGTGTCTGCACACTAAGTGCCACATTGGTGCAGCAGCAGTTCTGTAAGTGTAGAAAAGCTCTTACTCTTTATGGGATATTTCTTTCTCCTGCTCCCCAACTTCAGGCATAACTTGAATATGCCAGTGTTAAATTTCAGACAAGAGATGTAGCAGGTTAGTCACAGATATATTGAAGACCCTATTCAGTACAATTTTTGCCTCTTGAAAGTGATGCTGAAAATGCTAGTTGGATAATTTCTTATTTCATCCATTTTCTTATATTGGGGTTTACTTGCTGTACAGGTTTATTCTTCCCCGCATCTAATCATGAATCTGTATTTTGGTTTAAAGACACAGTTGACTCAAATTCATAGTTTCATCAGGGATTTCTATATATTTCTCAGTATTTTTTTCCCCAAGATTTCTTTTAACATGGAAGCAGTTTCATCTTGTTAGAGCACATGAAAGTCAGGTGATCTAGGTTCACAATTACTGACTCATTCACTTTGGGCCAGTGACACTTCTGTGCCTCTAGTCTCCTGTGTTAACCACTTTTTTGAAGGTATCTGAAATATAAGCATAAAAAGCATTTTCAAGTGTGAAGTATTATGTTCAAAATGGTCCTGCTTGATAAGTGAAATAGACCTTATGGAATCATTTAGGTGGCCTTGTGGGGAAGAGGGGAAGAGGCTCCCTCCTTCATTATCTACTCCCTTTTACCTTGAGTTTATTAGTGTAGGGTCTGTTCATTTCTTGACCACTATTTTGGCATTTTCACATAGATAATCCAGGAAATAATCAGAAATCATGTGTGTTAAAAACTTCTTTAAGGCATATCTAGAGATTCCGACTACTTGGATAACTAACACATTCTGCAGTAAAAGCACCTTTTCTCAGTACTTTTCACACTGAACCCTGTACTAGAGCCCTTTTATTAGGCAACTTTCTCTGTCTTGAGACCACTCTGAAATATCCAGCGTATCCAGTACAATAGAAGGCCACCTCAATTAAATAACTCGTTTATCAGTCATTTCACTGAAGTAGTGTTTAATTGTATTTAAAATTGATTTAAATCATCTATTTCATACTGCATATTCAGTATGATTGACTAAAATGTTTAAAGCATGCACAAGCAAGGGTAAAGCTTTTTTGGTCAGTGAGCCACAGCATTTGAATTATAGACATAACGTTAAAGCAGTGGTCTCCAACCTTTTTAAGCACAAGATCACTTTTTGAATTTAAGTGCAACTCACAGTCTAGCTCAAAGAAAACGTAGAAACAACAGTAATCACACAAACCCAACACCCTTTGCCCTGCCCCTTCTCCAAGGCTATGCCCCGCTCACTCCATCCTCCCCCCCCCCCGCCACTCACTTTCATTGGGCTGGGACAGGGGTTGGGTGCAGGAGGGGGAGTGGGCTCTGGGCTGGGGCAGGGGGGTTTGGAGTGTAAGAGGGGGCTCTAGGCTGAGCCCGGGGAAGGGTTTGGGGTGCAGAGGGGGTTCAGGGTACTGGCTCCAAGAGGGGACTCACAGCTCAGGCAGCAGGTTGGGGTGTAGGCTCTGAGAGGGGGCTAGGGCAGGAGGTTGGGAGACAGGAGAGGTTCGGGGTACAAGCTCCAACAGGGTGCTGCTTACCTCAGGCAGCTCCCGGACGGCGGTGCAGCAGGGCTAAGGCAGTCTCCCTGCCTGCCCTGGCCCTGCACTGTTCCCAGAAGTAGCCAGCATGTCCAGCAGCAGCTCGGGGTGGGTAAGGGGGGGGAGGACAGAAGGGCAGGTGGCTCCGCACTCTGTCATCATCCGCAGATACCTCCCCCAGAGCTCCCATTGGCTGCAGTTCCCCATTCCTGGCCAATGGGAGCTGCAGGGGTGAGGCCTGCAGGCGAGGGCAGCACACCAAGACCCTGTCCCCTTCCCTCCCCCAGGACCCACTGCCGGACATGCCAGCCACTTCCAGGAGCAGTGCAGGGCCAGGGAACCGGATGCACTGCCTTTGTGAAGCCTCTTACAATCTCAGTCTCAGTCACTGAGACTGAATGTCAGAGGCTCCATGATTGACCAGTTGATCGCGATCTACCAGTTGGCGACCACTGTCTTAAAGCAATTTCAACTGATCTGCTTCCAATGGCAGCTCGTGGGACTTCAATTTCCTGAGTCTTTATTGGGGAAAAAATGCTGTAGTTAATATAACCATGCTCATCAAGACATCCCATTCACTGAAGACAGACATTGAAAATACAGTGATTTCTAAATCCTCTGATTTTTAAAATCCTAAGAAATTCCAATAATAGAAAATTAACTTGAGAATGTTATAGTTGCACTCATTCAAACACTCAGTCAGGAAATGCCAGAACTATGGCTGCTCATAGATTGATGACCCACTTCCATACGTGTTTTAAATCACACTTCCTTTAACTCATGCTTATATTGCCTCTCATAATTGTTTCTCCTATTCCACAGTCTGACATCATGATATCTGCTTCTTAGTTGTCATGCCCTCTGGAGTTTAGTTTCTCATCATTCTCTCAACCACATGGGTTCCAGCCTGCAAATTCTCCTGGGCTATCTCACCAGGATGCATCTCACTGTAAAACGTTCCTGGATACTGTGAATCAAAATTCCAGTCCTCTTCTTGCCACTGTTTGAGGACTGACAGCAATGTCATAGAATCATAGAAGATTAGGTTTGGAAGGGACCTCAGGAGGTCATCTAGTCCAACCCCCTGCTCAAAGCAGGACCAATGCCAACTAGATCATCGCAGCCAGGGCTTTGACAAACTGGGTCTTAAAAACCTCTAAAGATGGAGATTCCATCACCTCCCTAGGTAACCCATTCCAGTGCTTCACCATCCTCCTAGTGAAACTGTTTTTCAACAGTATCCAACCTAGACCTCCCCCACTGCAACTTGAGACCATTGCTCCTTGTTCTGTCATCTGCCACCACTCAGAACAGCCTAGCTCCAGCCTCTTTGGAACCTCTTTCAGGTAGGTGAAGGCTGCTATCAAATTCCACCTCACTCTTATCTTCTGCACACTAAATAAGCCCAGTTCCCTCAGCCTCTCCTCATAAATCATGTGCCCCAGCCCCCTAATCCTTCTCATTGCCCTCCACTGGACTCTCCAATTTGTCCCCAACCTTTCTGTAGTGAGGGGGGGGCAAAACTGGATGCAATACTCCAGATGTGACCTCACCAGTACCAAATAGAGGAGAATAATTGCTTCCCTTGATCTGCTGGCAGTGCTCCTACTAATGTTGCCAAGACGACTAGGGGCATATTGGGCTGCAAGGGCACACTGTTGACTTGTATCCAGCTTCTTGTCCACTGTAATCCCCAGGTCCTTTTCTGCAGAACTGCCACGTAGCCAGTTGGTCCCTACTCTGTAGCAGTGCATGAGATTCTTCTGTCCTAAGTGCAGGACTCTGCACTTATTCTTGTTGAACCTTATCAGATTTCTTTTGGCCCAATCCTCCAATTTGTCTAGGTCACTCTGGACCCTATTCCTACCCTCCAGAATATCTACCTCTTCACCCAGCTTAATATAATCCGTGAACTTGCTGACGGTGCAATCCATCCCATCATCCAGATCATTAATGAAGATGTTGATCAAAAACGGCCCCAGGACTGACCCCTGGGGCACTCCATTTGATACTGGCTGCCAACTAGACATCAAGCCGTTGATCAATACTCGTTGATCCCGATGATCTAGCCAGCTTTCTACTCACCTTATAGTTCATTCATCCAATCCATACTTCTTTAACTTGCCGGTAAGAATACTGCGGGAGACCATATCAAAAGCTTTGCTAAAGTCAAGATATATCACATCCACTGCTTTCCCCATATCCACAGAGCTAATTATCTCACCATGTAAAGCAATCAGGTTGGTCAGGCATGACTTGCCCTTGGTGAATCCATGTGGACTGTTCCTGATCAACCTCCTCTCCTCCAAGTGTTTCAAAATGGATTCCTTGAGAACCTGCTCCATGATTTTTCCAGGGACTGAGGTGAGGCTGACTTGTCTGTAGTTACCCAGATTCTTCTTTTTTTCCTGTTTTAAAGATGGGCGCTACAGTTGCCTTTTTCCAATTATCCAGGACCTCCTCCAATCGCCATGAGTTTTCAAAGATAATGGCCAATGGCTTTGAAATGACAGCCGCCAACTCCCTCAGTATCCTCAGATGCATTAGATCTGGACCCATGGACGTGTGCATGCCCAGCTTTTCTAAATAGTCCTTAATCTGTTCTTTCACCACCGAGGGCTGCCCACCTCCTCTACATACAGTGCTGCCCAGTGCAGCAGTCTGGGAGCTGACCTTGTCCGTGAAGACTGAGGCAAAAAAGCCTAGAGTACTTCAGCTTTTTCCACATCATCTGTCACTGGGCTGCCTCCCCCATTCAGTAGGATCCCACACATTCCCTGAACACCTTCTTGTTGCTAACATACCTACATAAACCCTTCTTGTTACCCTTCACATCCCTTGCTAGCTGCAACTCCAATTGTGCTTTGGCCTTCCTGATTACATTCCTGCATGCTCGAGCAATATTTTTATATTCCTTCTAAGTCATCTGTCCAAGTTCCCACTTCTTGTAAACTTCCTTTTGGGTTTAAGGTCACCACAGATTTCTCTGTTAAGCCAAGCTGGTCTTCTGCCATATTTGCTATTCCTTCTGCACATTGGGATGGTTTGTTCCTGTGCCCTCAATAAGCCTTCTTTAAAATACGGCCAGCTCTCCTGGACTCCTTTCCCCCTCATATTAGCCTCCCAGGGGATCCTGCCCATCAGTTCCCTGAGGGAGGCAAAGTTTGCTTTGCTGAAGTCCTGGGTCCATATTCTGCTGCTCTCCTTTCTTCCTTTTGTCAGGATCCTGAACTTGACCATCTCATGGTCACAGCTGCCCAGGTTGCCACCCATTTCTACTTCCCTCACCAATTCTTCCCTATTTGTGAGCAGCAGGTCAAGAGGAGCACGGCCCCTAGTTGGTTCCTCCAATACTTGCACCTGGAAGTTGACCCCCACCACTCTCCAAAAATTTCCTGGATTGTCTGTGCACTGCTATATTGCTCTCCCAGCAGATGTGGGGGTGATTGAAGTCCCTCATGAGAATCAGGCCCTGTGATCTGGAAACTTATGTTAGTTGTCCAAATAAAGCCTCGTCTACCTCCTTCTCTTGGTCTGGTGGTCTATAGCAGATGCCCACCCTTGTTCTTCTGATCTCTAAACTTAACCCAAAGACACTCAACAGGCTTTTCTCCAGTTTCATACTGGAGCTTTGAGCATTCATACTGCTGTCTTACATATAGTGCAACTCCTCCACCTTTTCTCCTCAGCCTTTCCTTCCTGGACAGTTTATACCCACCCATGACAGTGCTCCAGACATGTGTGCTTCTCATCCTACATTTCTCTAAGCTGTTCCGTTCTCTGTTCAAAATGTCAGTAGCTTATTTCTGAAGCACAGTTTAAGTATCTTATTCTTAAGTTCATTTTGCATATAATGGGCATATAAATATTTTGTAGTCCAAATAAGATATTCTATTTTAAGTACAATCGTCCTTATTCTAAACAGGACACAAATGTTCAATAATTACAAATTCATGTATTACTTAAAAAAACATGACTTAGGCAAGATCTATGCTAATATCACTGCAGTGGCCATGTCACTTAATTCAAGCTACTACCACAATGCAATTTATTTTCACCTAAAAGATAAGTCTCAACAGAATAGCTTCAGAGTATGAAGTTCAAGAAAGAAGATGTACTCTAGATAATACTGTGGAGAAGACCAGCATGTCTAGAGTTACTCTATTTCTATCAGTGTGAGAAAATATTTTTTATTGGCACTGAATTTCCAAAGGTGAAGCCCAACTTATTGTTTTGAGCTAAAATGAGTTCATTGGTACTTTAGTGGTTGGGTTTGATTCTAAACATTTGGACTTTTAATTCAAAGTGGATGAAAAACCGGTTTAATAATATTTAACATTTGTCTGAACAAACAGCAATATCTAAGAGTTTTACTTCTACACAAAGTATGGATCATTTTTTATTTTACAACAAAAAGTGGCCCAGTTACAATCTTAGAGAGCAAGCAGGAGGTCTGAGTATTGGCTGGGAAGGTTTAAGAGGGTAAAACTGATAGATTTTCAGGACGTTGTCTGTAACAGGGACCACCCTCATAATCTCTTGTAAAACTATCAGTGAGAATGACAGTACAATCTGGGGTTCAGATTTGTTTTAATGTAACAAACTCTGGTTCCTACTGAATTTACTACAGACACATTATGCCAGATCTTTTAAACTAAGTTTGTGGTTTCCATTAATGTAAATAACTTCTAATAATATGATACATTTGAAGATTAATATAGTGAATAAGTTGATAAAAAAATCAAAGTTAAAATCAATCATCAGCTGAAAACCATACTGCTCCATTTTTTTTTTTAAACCTGATACAGTTGCAACCATCGCCTACCAAGATTACTACAATAGAAGAAAGAATTTTTAGTTTTAGCCTGCATTTGATAACAGAGTATTCGGAGTTTCATTGTTCCTCTTCTTGCTTGTTGAGGTTAAAAACAGGAAAGCACAATATAAAGCCACAAGAACTTGGCAAGGGACAACAGAACAGGTATAATGACACCAACATTTTTAACTGACTAGATTTCAATTTGATGTGTCCTTTTAACACTGCAAGTACACACACACACTTAACAGTTGTCAGTCTATTTTCTGACATTTACGTCAGATGCCTTGCTCATTTCCAATAAATGCTCTAGCTGCCAAGAAGATCACTATCTTTCATTAGTTTGTTGCTGCAACATTACAACAATAATTGAGAGAAAGTTACTTGAATTCCCGGTAAGTAAAAGCTGGATTTTAGAATTTTAATGTCAAAAATTCTTAAATCTTAAACTGCTTATCCACACTTCAAGCATATCACATTTATAAAGACTACCCTTAATAAATCTTAAGTCTAACTATAGAAATCTGGGCAAATTCTGATAGCTAAAGAGTTTAATGGTTGACTGATAATTTCCTAATACAGTATGATAAATACAAGATAATGCTTCTACATGCATATAGTAAAGGTAGATTTAGGGTTTAACACAACTTTGGGGCAATACCTGTGTCAGATTAGGAAAAACAATACTGTACCATTAGTAGAACTAATTAAAGAAATATATAGACAGAGTGCCCTCCTGTTACTTTACTCCAATGGGGCTGGGTGGATTTGGATTTGTCTGTGTTTTACAAAGAATTTTAGTTAACAGCAACACCATAGAGTCCATTTTTAGTGGAGGAAAATGCAGTAAAAGTTATTTCAAACGTGTGGAAGTTTAATAGGCACTAGGACTTCTGTTAAACTATGTCCATCAAGAGAACAGGAGAGACAACACAGATCTGACAAATAATTAATTTTGATAGTATAGCTTTTAATGGCAGGCATCGTCTGAAGTTGATAGTCCTGAAGAAAATTTGGCTCCAACTCCAATCTAATCAGTTTGCAGACTTCAAAGGGAAATTTAAGTTGGTTTCAGTTGCAGTTTAGTTAACAGAGCTTGAGGTAAAAATTCAAATACAAGCAAGCATAAATTTGGAAACAAAGTTACAGGTATAAGAAAAACAAAATGCAACCTATAGCTTATACTTGTTAATAAATTATTTTCCTGTCTAATAAAGTATTTCTCACCCCAAGGTTATCCTTTGCAGAGCTTGGCAAGTCCAAAGAATTGGGATCCACTTTTCATGGAACCCCCACCCCTTGGCCCTACTGACAGTCTTCTTGTCCTCTTTCTTTTGTACAATTAAAGACTCATGTCCTTCAATTTGGAGGTCCCTATTGAGAGACTTAACTGGGTTCTTTTTGTCCTTGTAAACTCTGAATCCTGCATCTGGCCCAGAGTGTAAACACAAACTGGCTCAGTTGACAGATGTCCATTTTCTCATGGTAATTGAGTTAGCTCTCGATTTCCTCTCCTCAGGTGACAGGTCTCACTCCCATCAGATTTGGAATACAATATCCTATGTTAGATAAACTGTTTGTTTCTCAATCAAACATATTGCAATAAACCACGACAATTAGCTAGTTCTTAGCTTTCAGCAGAGGCCACATATGACTCCCTTTGGTGAAATATTGAGAAAGTTGTCAGATACAGGGTAATACACTTGTCTGGGTCTTCTGTGTCACATCCACCCCTTCGCCTTACTGTAAAAGTGATCAGGAAAGATGCTTACCCTTTACACAGAAGCTGAACAATGTCACAGAATATTCCTGCTTCCATTAACTGAAATAATAAATTGAAATCACTTGAATCTAGGTTTTTTGTACAAGAGCAAACCATGTCTAAAGGGCCTTTAAGCATTGACTGGATTGCTCGTCAAGTGTAACACCATCCTTACATGCTACAAAAACAATTTTTCTTTAAAATTAAGGGCTATGGGGACAAGTCTCCAAACAGAAAATATTTACAATAAATTTTAGCTTTTGACTGGCTGATACCAGGGGTGTCATTAAGAGTTGCAAAGAGAGTTCTGTACTTTATAAGCAGAAGAAGACAGGGCTATGGCAGTGACACAATGATCATGTTATTTGCAGAAGGTTTTCAAGATAGTAGATAGGAGATTGTACAGTGTATATATTGGATGTAATAATTTGAACTAGTTGTACACAACTTATTGTCAAGTAAATTAAGTCACTAGAAGATCTCAGCAAATTATGGTAAACAGAATAACGAACACTTGCTCAACGCAGGTGGTCAATAACGTTAGGATGTATTACCAAGGGACAGTTTAATGGTATTTTGACATATATTGAGTATGATTAATTGGAGGCCTTCAATTAACACTGAGAAGACATTGAAAGCAAAGAACCTCATCCTGGATACTGTTTTCAATTGTAGTCATATCAAAGGTTCTATGAGAAAAAAAGGCCCAGAGAAGGGTAACAGCTGACAGCCTACTTTTCTATGAAGACTTCCCCCATAGGAAGAGAGATACACAATACAACATCTTGTTTAATCTCTAAACTATATAGAGGTAAGTGTACAAAAAATGAATGCTATAGAAAAAAAAGAAAGCACTCCTACTGGAAGGTTCCTATGGGTACATCTATACCAGTGCTTAATTTGTAATGAAAGATGCCAGAGCTCAAGCAATTTAAAAAAACAAACAAACAAACAAAAAAACACCTTTCATAACTGCCATGGCAAGCCCACTGATGCCAGAGCTCTGAATTGCCAAGTCTATGTTAACACTGATCTACACAGCAAAAAACCCTGTGCAAGTGAGTCTCAGAGCCTGGGTCAAGTAACTCAGGCTCACTCTGTTGGGCTAAAAATAGTAGTGTAGACTTTTGGGCTTGGGCCGGAACCTGGGCTCAGAGACTGTCCTCCCTAGAGCTAGGTCTCAGAGCCCAAAACACACTATTATTTTTACTCCAACAGCATAAGCCTGAGCCACTTCACCTGGGCTCTAAGGTTGTTTTTTTTTTTTTTTTTTGGGTAGGCTTCATAGATTCACCAGATGAGGCAAACAAAGACCTGTTATGAATACAAATTAAATATCCAGAGGCCCTGCCAGATTCAGAAGACAGCACCAAATTCAAACAAAGACTACTGCATTTGGATAGCCTTACCTCAGACTGTAGGTGCTGGATCACAACTGTTAATGCTTCAAACTTCTGATTACTGCTTGCCAAGAATTTCTTCAAATGCAGGATAATTTCACTTTGGTTCTCACATTTTGCTTTGTATTGTGCCAATTCACGTGTTTTTGTTTCAGTTGAATGCACAGCTGGAGAGGTTGGTGTGTGTATGCATGAACTTTTAGGAGTCTTCTGCTTGCCTCTCTCAACTGGAATTAAAAAAAAAGATATTCTAATTAAAATATTCACTTCTGAAGTTTTACTAACTACCAAAGCTGGAAGTTAACACACAAAGGAAATAGAAACACATAGTTAAACATTTCCTGAGCCACTTTGATTGGGTCAAAAGGGTTACTTTTTAATGGCATTATGGTCTTGAGGGTAAGGGACCATACAACTGCTTCAGCGTTCTCATACCACAAAAGCCATATACAACTCAAATTGCTCTTAATGATTATACATTTACATTTGTTCATTAAATGCATTGTAGCTAAGTCTTTAAACTGCAATTTTGATAAGCATTTTGAAAGAACTGAAGTGGTTCTTTAGTTCTAAAGCTTTTCATCACTCTAAGTTTATCCAGTGAATTGTCTAATTTTCATACATTAAATCCCATCTATTTTCCAGGTCTGCAACAATTTCACATTTCCTGAACTGGAAGTTACTGAATATATTGAAGCATTTTCCCTACAGGTATTTGATCCCTTTCATGCTTTAATTTCCACTGCAAGATTCCACCATCTTCAGTTCACATTTACTTTTTATTAGCCAAAGGTCCTGGAGCACGTTTCTTAGTATTAATAACATCTGTCATGGATCAAGTACTTACTAAAGCTGTCAAACATGCAATACACTCCAAGCTTCCCCTATCCCTTTATGCACAGCCTGAGGATTACCTACTGTAATATTGTAACATGGCAAATACTGACACTTTACAGCACTAGTGTGATTGATTCCCCCCCACCGCCCCAATCTTGGGGTGCTGCCTGGAACTGGGATACCACTGAGCCCACCTGACCTACCAGCTTGGACTCCTTTACAGTGTACTGCTGCGACAGGCCACACACACAGGTAGAGAGACACCCAGGTGCAGCTCTACACACAGATGCTGAGATCAGTTCTGCATGGGAAGGCTCAGCTAAGGAACTGCCACGTACTCAAGTGCACACCCCCCTTTGGAAGGCAAAGCCAAAATGATACCGTCCTGCACTGCACAGAGAACTGTACAGCATAAGCTCATGAAATTTGCCCCCTCCCTTAATGTGGAGAGGAATATATACAGCTTTCTGCCCCAAGTAATGATTTCCACACACTGGTTTTAGACAAAAACAAGTTTATTAACTACAAAAGATAGATTTCAAGTGACTATTAGGGATAACAGATCAAAGAAGATTACTTAGCAAATAAAACAAACACTCAATCTAAGCTTAATATACTAAAGAAATGAAGAGTAGCAAATTCTCACCCTTGTTGTTGTTTTAGGCAGTTTACAGAGATTCTTGATCACAAGCTGCACTTGCTTGCAGTTTAAAAGCCCAGGTATACCTTTCATGGATTAGAAATCCCTCCAACCTTGGTTCAGCCCTTCTCCCCAAGTTTAGTCCTAGCTTCTCAGATGTTTCCAAGCATCTCCTTTGGGCGGAGACAGTAAAGAACCCAGGCTGATGTCACTCCTCTGCCTTAAATAGCTTTGTATATTGCAGGAACCCTTTTTTCTCCAACTTCAGTTCCCATGCCTTTCAGTGGAAAAATGCTAGTATTCTACAATGGAGTCCAGTAGCAAGTGACTTGGTCGCATGATCCCATAGTGTCATAGCAGCCATGAGTCAGACGCTGTTTGTAGCATCCTCAGGAAGGCTCCGTAGTGTGAGATTAGCTTCTTCTAAACCCAATTGTTCTCCCTAATGGCCCTTCTCAGCCAGCCATCTAAACTGAGTGTCTTCTGCCTAGTGAGTGTCCCCTGGGTGTAGACACATTTGTAATAGATGCATAGCCAATATTCCTAAATTCAGATACCAAAATGGTACATGCATTCAAATAGGATAATGATATTCAGTAAGTCATAACTTTTCAATCTCACATGACCTATTTTGCATAAAGTACATCTAGTTATGCCATAATCATACCACAATAATATCTTTGAAGAATATGGGGCGTAGTGTCACAACTAGATCACGTCACATCAGAAGAGACCAACATTTCTAAATTCAATATTTGATTCTTCCAGGTGTACAAGGTTTCTCTATAGCCTTCAATATGGAAAGTCAGCCATGTATAGCTCTGCAAGTAGGGCCAGTGTCTCCCTATAGTTCTCACAGCCGGTGAACAAATCCTATAGCAACCACAGTCTGATGCAATATATAGATATCCCAAGGTAGTTTCATGAAAACATCAAGACAAATGAGTCTTTAGATTAACTATCAAGATCCATTGAATTTAAAGCTGAGAATCAAGGGAAACTAAATTTGTAACAATTTTAAAGAGGTGAGATTTCATGGAAAAAATAGAAAAAAAATAAGTCCAGAATTTCTTATGCATGATAATCAGTAGTTTATAAAGTCCTTCAAAAGCTCTAAAGGCCAGTGAAATAAGATTGATACAGTCAGTACATCAATATCCTCCTATCATATCATTGAAAGGAGGGTAAGAACCAATGCATTTGAATTGGTAGCCTAAGGTATTAATATTGTTAGTAACAACCTTGGGTGGCTTAGAACAACTACCCAAACATTTGAAAGCAGAGTCCTCATTCAGGAAAATTAAACCCCTAATGCCCCTTTTCCTTTGCCATGTGTTAAGGGTCTCCTCAAGGTAATGTATACATTTCCCCCCCACACACATTCTACCCCCTAAGAGTTCTTGAGTGCTGCTGCCCCCATCCACAGGAAATATTGGTGTAAACATTCCTAATGATGCTGCATTCTTGGCTATTTCATTGCACATCAAAGCCATGTAACACTGACTACTGAAGTGTCATTGGCATTAGCGCACACATTTTAAATGAGCGGACTAGTTTGCACCTTTTAACTATAGTTTCAGTGTCTCAGAGAACTCAGAATTGCTCCTTCTGTTATTCTCTGGTCACCTTTCAAAGGTTCCTCAAAATCATAACAGAGATAATAGAGGTCTGCCCAGGTCCCTTCCAGCCAGTCTTTCACACCCCACAGGGACATACCCCGCACACTTCAGAAAATGATAATGCACTGATAACAAATCAGTCTCACTTTAAGAGTTCATAACCTGAATCTAACTCCTATCAATGACTAAATGCCTTGTCTTTACATTGGCAATTAACGGTGCTGCAACTTTCTTGCTCGTGTGAGAAAAACCACCTTCCTGAGCGCAGCAAGTTGCAGTGAGGTAAAGCACCAGTATAAATAGTGCCCCAGTGCTGATAGCTATGCCCCTTTTTGAGGTATTTTTTTTAAGAGCCTTGGGAGAGTAGTGATGCTTTCTCCCAGTGCTGCACCACAACCACACAAGGCATGTTAAAATGCTGCCGCAGCTGATACATTTAATGGCCTTTTTGGGGAGCTACATTAAATTAGCTCATTGCCTCAGACAGGGTTCCTTTTAGTGAACAGGTATCTGCCATAAAACAAAAACTCACTCTTGCCTTGCAAGCAGCACAGAGTGGGGTTGTGGGGAGGGGGGTTATTGTTTTGGGAGAAAAATTGCATCAGATACTGTCTCACAGCTGAGTTTATTTCAAACAGGTACAAAGCAAAAGGAGACCATATGTGACGCAGGATTCCAGCCATATCCATATTCCCAGTATTCAGCAAGACTGAATTTCTCTCACAAATCCATTAAAGCATTGATCAAACCCTAGTGTTCAAGCTGCCCAATAAATTTTCCTAGTCACTTGATCCAAATATCTGTCAAATCTAATGCTGGGGACTTGTGACAATGCTTTAACACACAAAACGTAGCCCATTTCAATGCAAAGACATTCCTTCATGCATTTTTGTTACATAGTTAAGACCAAAGCAGATTGTGAAGACCTTTAAAAAGATCTCACAAAACTAAGTGATTAGGCAACAAAATGGCAAATGAAATTTAAGGTGGATAAATGTAAAGTAATGCACATTGGAAAACATAACCCCAACTATACATACAATATGATGGGGGCTAATTTAGCTAGAAGTCAGGAAAAAGATCTTGAAGTCATCATGGACAGTTCTCTGAAGATGTCCACGCAGTATGCAGAGGCAGTCAAAAAAGCAAACAGGATGTTAGGAATCATTAAAAAGGTGAGAGAGAATAAGACTGAATATATTATTGCCCTTATAAAAATCCATGGTACGCCAATATCTCGAATACTGTGTACAGATGTGGTCTCTTCACCTCAAAAAAGATATACTGGCACTCGAAAAGGTTCAGAAAAGGGCAATTAAAATGATTAGTGGTTTGGAAAAGGTTTTCCATATGAGGAAAGATTAAAGAGGCTAGGACTCTTCAGCTTGGAAAAGAGGAGACTAAGGGGGGATATGATAGAGGTATATAAAATCACAAGTGATGTGGAGAAAGTGGATAAGGAAAAGTTATTGACTTATTCCCATAATACAAGAACTAGGGGTCACCAAATGAAATTAATAGGCAGCAGGTTTAAAACAAAAGGAAATTCTTCACTCAGCACACAGTCAACTTGTAGAACTCCTTACCTGAGGAGGTTCTGAAGGCTAGGACTACAACAGCATTTAAAAGGGAACTGGATAAATTCATGGTGGTTAAGTCCATAAACGGCTATTAGCCAGGATGGGTAAGGAATGGTGTCCCTAGCCTCTGTTTGTCAGAGGATGGAGATGGATGGCAGGAGCGAGATCACTTGATCATTACCTGTTAGGTTCACTCCCTCTGGGGCACCTGGCATTGGCCACTGTTGGTAGACAGATACTGGGCTAGATGGACCTTTGGTCTGAGCCGGTATGGCCATTCTTGTGTTCTTATGTAAGGGTCACCATACAACAGCCTTAATGTTCAAGGCTTCTCTGCAATCATGAACCATTATCAATGGTGTGAGATGCCTCTACAGATAAAGATCACACAGTCCCTCCTGTGCCTGGTTATGACCTTATGTACCTCTGGGCAAGTCCCCTCTACTTGTTCCTCTTGTGAAGAGAAAGATTCCTAAGACCCCAAAGCTATACAGGAAGAGCTGAACCTCAAACAGAGAAAGCCAAATTACAGTTGCATTGAAACAATGGTATAAAGAAAGCGTGAAAACATGAAAGAACAATATTTTAGCATAGATTTCAAATTAAGGCCCTCAAAATTGAGGGAGCAACTTCAGTTACCAAAACGAGGATTAAGATAAGCCAAAGAGAGTAAAATGAATTTGCTGAGACTAATTTGTACAGCGAGTCACTATCCTGAACATAAAATCTATTCCCCTTAATCGTGTCCCCCAAATCCTTTCTAAATTAAGCCTAACGTGACAGTCTTTATAACAAGATGCCATCCAGTCCATTTTTAAAATCAGGGTCTACGGCCATTAGGGTGACCAGACAACAAGTGTGAAAAATTGGGACAGGCGGTGGGGTAGGGTAATAGGAGCCTATATAAGAAAGACCCAAAAAACGTGACATCTGGTCACCTTAACTGCCATTGCACTTAACTTCCGATGATTAAACACTGCAGATTGTTCCAGATCGCACAAGCAATTTTACTAGACAGAGTCATCCTCATAATTACATAGACTGCTGTGCTCATCTGTCAACATACAAGGAACTGGATGTTGTTATTAAACTGCACCTATCTGGTCAGTGCATATTAGCTAGAACTCCAAATACCTATATCTCCAGGAAAAGTGCATTTCACACACTTGGGACAGTCCTCAATTGAGAACTCTTCCTAGCCTCAGATCTACCCTATGCCAATGACCAGAATTTGGGCAGTTGTGCCTAGTGATCAGAGCTGGAGTTGGTAGTCAGGAACCAGAGCCAAGGGTCAGAATCTGGTTACTTGGAGTGCACCAAGGCAAGGACAAGAGCTATTGTAGCCACACAAGCAAATACTTAGAGCAGCCACTGAACTGCAGCAGCTGGGCTTAAGAGCCTGTCTGCTGACTCTTCCAACCAAACAGGAGGTGTAGGCTATCAGGTAGCACACTACAGACCAGCTCCTAAGGTTGCCTGGAGACTGGCTCTGCTGAAGACTCAGATTCCTGACACCCTGGGGTTCTACAATACAATTGTCTGGCTGAATGAATGCAGCTGCCATTCAGCTGACACTGAGCCAGATCAACCTCTTTGTAAAAGCCTTTTTTTTTTTTTTTTTTTTAATTTAGGAACTGGTTCCCCTGACTCCACTGGGAGTCTGACCAATCTGATATGAAGTTGCGCAGGAGGAGAAAATGAAGAGCTATTCTATTAGTAGGGTGTATCCCATATACTTGTTACATTTAAGAGCTTAGATATAACAAGGAATGTAAGCACTCCTGTAAAGCCTTACCTGAGCCACTTTGGAGTGTCTTGGTCCATATGTTGCTTTAACGAAACATTCAGTCCTGACAACCATTTGAGCTTCTACACCTGTGCACTTAGTTGCTGAACAGCCACTGAAATTCTGCCCCCATGAATAACTAACCTTAGCCACATCCCAAAGCTTATCTTCTTGAGAATTTCTACTGCTTTCTTGAGTTTCTAGAACTAAACCAGAACCTTCTGTATTACCCCAAGTGACTTTATTGGTATGTCTACACTGCAATCACTCAGGGATCAGGCTGTAAAATTGCAGTGGAGACATTCTGGCTTGATCTGGGACCCACCCTTCCCTGCAAGATCCCAGCTCCTAAATGCTGGAACCCTATGAGGAGTGAGAGTTCTAGAGCCTGGGCTTCAGTCAAGCCCAAATGTGTACACTGAAATTTTACAGCCCTGCAGCCCCAGAGTCAGCTGACACAGGCCAGCTACCGATGTTTTATTGCAGTGTAGACACACCCTATGAGTAAGGATATGGATTTAGTCGTAGAGATCACTAATTCCATTACTTTAACAGACCTCCGTGACTTCAACCACGTGGAGGTGGGGCTCCGAGTGCTGGCTCACTTTGTGGCATCAGAGCTCGAGCACCATGTCAGGGGACTTGGGCTTCTGTGTCTTATTGCCCATGCCTTGCCTGTGACTTACTAAATATACCTGTGACGAAATCTTAACCTTACCTCTGAGTACATGCTAATGCCCTTCTACTTTAAACTGAAGTTATTTTCCTTAGAAAAAGATGATATAATTTTTAAAGAAGTGTTTCAATCAAAGCTAAGAAAGAAATAATTGGAACAGAAACAATCAAACCTTTCACCTCCAAGCTTTGTAATTTGAGGATCAGGTAAGTTGTCTTACCCCAAGCCATCCTCTTTTCATGTTCCTTCACCGAACAGTTAGCTTTTAGAGCTGTTTGAAGACTAACTTGCTCATCCAAGCATTTGTTGCTGTCCTTAAGTCCTTGCTTCTGATCCTCTCTGTTAGCAAGATCCAGGCTGGTCAAAGCTTTCTGACTTTTTTCCATTTCCTGGAAAACTTTAACAACATTGGTCAAATTGCTGGTAATTCCTTCAATCAAATATACCAGATCAGCCTGGGCGTTTAACTGAACTTCCATTTCTTTCCTCACTGTCTGGATCTCCTCAACTACAGTTTTTAATTCCAATTGACTGGATTTAATCTCTGCTTTGAAGTAGTCTTTCATCTGTTGCTGGCTCCTTTGTGCATCAAGAACTGTTTTGATTTCCTTTTGGAAAATTTCCATGCCATTTCTTAATTCCTTTTGGCCAGCTTTCATTGCCTCTTGGCTAGCTTTAATTTCTGCCATCATGGCAGCTTAATTCTCTCTCTCTGCTCCAGCAGGAGCCACAGAAGTCTTCCTGGATATATTACTCCACAGTGACAACAGCTGTCACAGGTTCCAAGCCATCAGGAAGGTTTGCACACCAGCAGCTAGTTACCACTTATGTGGAGAAGGAAGCAGGTAGCCCTCTGGTGAAGTATCCTATTTCAGGTTACAATCAGTACACTTGACTGAACACACTAGACAGAAACAGAGCACACCTTACAGAGCTGTGGAATAGTTTAGTACCAAATTTCAACAGGAGTATTACTTAGTGTAACAACTGCCTAATTTTGTCACACCCATCCTATTAAATCCTTTGCTGTCATCCACGTATGTGGGATGTCACTTGGAAAGTCACTCCCAACAGTCATTTGTTCCAAGTGTCAATCAAAAGCACCCGTGGGAGTTGTTGCCAGTATGTTTGGCTTCTTTGCAAAATAAGAGGCATATATGAGAACTTGAAAACCCTTCCTCTTCAAGGGCTCAAATGAATGCCTTTAACTGCACATAGGAGTTTGAAATCACTTATTTCTCAGTTAATGGCCTCAATACTATGCTGAACTGGGTGGCTCTGCAGTATCCTTCTGGTAATGTTCCTAATTAGATGTTAAATGAATAAACCATGAATGCCTATGCCACAAACACCATCACTACAACTAGTATTGCCTCTGAACAGTCTCAAGAAGACCACATGCTAACTGATAATGGAACATCAGTTATCTTCATCCCTGAGTTAAGTCCTCCAGTTCACAGTTGAGGACCAGTGGCAGAGTAGCATGGGGAAGATTATATATTTATAATTGTTTGATCATTTTCAAAAAGTCTTCATTCAGTAGGCCTAGCAACCCAGAAAAATGTGGTGTGTTAACTTTGCTTTTAAAAAGCTATGCTTCATGTCAACTATAGATGTCATAATAATTCTAGGTAAGCCTATTTGCAAGTAGTTAGATACCTGACTGCTCAGCCATTTGGATATAGCATGAGAATTTACTCACTGCACATTGATTTTGAAAACTATTAACACAAGTTGCACATTGGAGTTGATAATGAAGTACCCCAATTTCAGTTTACACATGAATCTCCTTTTGAAGACTATCAAGTATTGAAGCTTCAATTAGCACACGATATTTGGGGTGAGATTCTAATGCAGCACAAAATTTTCTTCTCTCAGGATTCCAGGCTATTTTTTGGGCCAAAACAACCCTCAAATAATGTAGAGCGCCTGATGGTGATCTGTGGCTGGCTATGGGTGGGCAGCATTATCAAGAATCCCTGAAGCAACCTGCACAAGAATCCTACTGTTGACTTAACCCCCCCCCCCACAAAAAAGACTGCTTATGGAACAAGCTGACTAGTTTCCACAACTCAAAATAGCAAGCAAACATAAGTATAAGCACACTCAACACCACCCTATAAGAGCTGTTTGCAGTTTCTGGTCAGCATACCCTCACATTTCAGTCTTCAAAACCCATCTACTTTAGGAGAGTTGGAAGATGCAGTTTAGTCTTATTCTAATGAATCTAGGTTTTCCTTGATGAATCTTCAGCATTCCTATACATGTATGGTAACCACCCAATCACTAAAAAGGTACTGTATTTTGAAACCAAACATCAGATAAAAGGACGCCTATCAAATCTAGACATCCTAACAGTTAAAGATAGCAATCCATATAAGTATAAGAACTCAGCAGTACACCACCCACCAACCTCTATCCACAAAATTAGGTTAACTTAACCACCAAGTAATTCAAGGAAACAGGAGATATTCCACCCCATTTTAACATTCAACATCCCATACCCTCAGCCCTCCCTAAAATCCCTGATCAACAACAGTCCTAAGCATCAGCATCTTGGGACCATGGAGGAGAGCTCCAGAGCCAAGGAACCTATAAAAGAATGCCTTGCTAGAATCCCCCCGGCCTTTGACATTGATGGGTCTGCATTGATGGGTCTGCAATTCAGAGAATGGTTTTCTGTTAGGTAGTAAGGCCATTTATGGGTTTTATGGTTAAAACTCAAAAGTTTAAACTCATCTGGAGAACAAGGATAGACAAAACAGATCCTGCAGCACTCATGTCTTATGATCACAACAGTATGCATTTGGTTAAGAAAGCCACCACATTCTACACCAGTTTTATTTTCAAAATGGGTTTAAAGATATAGTTCTATATAGCGTGCAATACAGTAATCTAATTATGGTGCAAAAGACATGGATTTTGAATCCAAGAAACAAAGCTGCAACCTTCTGGGCAGTCAGAAGTACAAAGTCATGACTACTATATCAGGGTATCTGGATCAGTATTTTATTGACTGAGCTTGCAAAGGCCATACATGCATATGAATGGCATTTTCATCTGTGTAGCTTTTGAACACTGCATCCAATCTTGTTTCAAAGAATGCTCTAGGTATCAGCTGCTAGAACCCTACGATTTTGTGGAAATCAGAAAACGGAAAGGGGGAAAATGGAGGACACATGAATCCCCATTTAGCACAGCCACAACCTCATGCACCTCTGCATTGGTCTATAAGAACACAAGAATGGCCTTACTAGGTCAGACCAATGACCCATCTAGCTCAGTATTCTGTCCCAGACAATGACCAGATCACACAACTGGTTGACAGCACCCATTAATGCCTTCCAATATAACAATAATACCCCTTTCTCATCTGTTTATCCTCCCAATTACCTGAAGACCTGTGTAAGGTTGAAAACTTCTCTCCTCCCAACAGAAGTTGGTCCAGTGAAAGATATTACCTTACACACCTTGTCTCTTTATCCTTCCAATAAAGTTTAACAAGTTGACACCCCATATGACTTATTTCCCAGACAAAAAAAATAATGGTGAGGGAGAAGGGTGGTGCACACAGAACTCCTGCCCTGGTGCTAACAGGTCACATGGAGTCCCAGGCATGAAGGAAAGAGTAGAGGAGCTATGCAGTGAGTCCCTCAAATAGGAGGGCAATGAGAAGGTGACACATAGGGGGCATATGAGTAGAATGGAAGAATGTAAGCAGCCCCTGGTACATACAAATACATTCTACAGAAATTTAAATATGGTTGCCAGATGCCCAGTTTTTTTTTACCAGAAAATCTGATTGAAAGGGGACCTGTGCAGTATCTGATCAGAAGTACTAACTAGACACCAAGTTCCTTTATCGCCTGCAGAGCACTGTAAGGGGGGGGAGGAGGTCACTGCCTGCAAGTGCACTCCAGCCTGCCCCCCGCCAGCATGGCACAGAGCATGAGGACCAGGAGGAGCCAGGTTAGGGGGCCTAGCAGTGCAGGGGGGCTGTCTGGTCATCAACCCACACCAGCCTCTTTCTGAGGCTCCCTCCTACCCACATCTCGTAGACAGGCAGACTCAGTGTCAGCTCCCAACCCAGCTCTGCAGGTGGCAGGTGAGTTCCAGGGAAGAGGGAAGGAGAAGGCAGGGGGAGGACCTGTAGTATCCGGTTTTAAGAAATTGGAAAGTTGGCAACCCTAAACAAAGGTTGTGACACTGTGACACTTCTTCTATTCCCAGATTAGTGTTTTGAATTTCTCAGTCAGCCAGAGTGCAGGAATACTCTGTAGTTATTGATACATGAACAGCTTTCAGCAATACCACAAACTCCTACAAATTGTTTGCTAGTTGTAATACTAACAATTTATAGCTAGTTATTAAAAGAACTGTCTGGGCTTCAAGGGTTTTTTAGAAAAAAAATAAAACAGAGGGCCGAGAGACTAGAAACAGTCTAATGGCTAGATTTTGTCAATAGTTTGAGAAAACTCAGAGCTGCTGCAGCCTTTCACAAGAGTGTACTGCTAGTGCAACTAAGCAGACTTCCCTTTTCTCTATCTGAATGAATTAAAAACAAAATATTAAATGTTGATATATTATATTGCCAGATGCAGTAGGAAAAGAGAGGGAACTTAGTGGAATCTAATATGATTAAACAAAGTTAGATGTATAAATGAAGTCAGCAATCAGTGATACAGCTTTGGCCAAAATATTGTAAACTTTAATGACAGGTCTTACGTCATGGGCAATCTTGTTAGGGAAAGAAAAGAAAAGGGCTGAATTCATGTTGATTTCCTTTATCTTAAATAATGAAGTAGTAAAGCTAATATTTGTAAATCAATCATGCTTATGGTATTAAGTTAGTGAAATACACATGCGCTGAAAGAGGTAAATAAAAAGGAACTGAATAGCATGTTTATAAGGACACTTGATTATTAGAGTGGAATAATCAAAACATAACTGTTTGATTAATAATGCACAGACTCAACTAAGCCATACATAAAAGTCATACCATTGTTAAAATAAGAGGAAAAGAAATAGAAGAGTTACACAGCTGTTCCAGCCCAGAGGAGAACAGCAGCTCTTGAAGTGACTTTGCATTGTACAATGGATTGTTAAAACAAATTTCAAGAGCATCAAAGAACAGAGGGACTTTGCATAAATTATATGAACATAATATGAACTTCATAATGGACATTTCAGCAGACAGTTGGCGAAACTGCAACTCGGGCAAGCATGATTGCAACACTGGCCAGGAGATGAACTATAGAGGGTCCTACAGAAAGTGACTTGTAGAGGTAAGTTGTTGTCTGGAGCAAGACAGCCAAAGTTGAAGGTATGTCCCAAGATGGTTGTACCAAGAGCTGTGGCCTAACTTGTTTTATACAAGGTGGTTTAACAAGATGTGTTACACGAAGATACTGGAAAATTCCAGCCTCATATGCAAGAACTCAAAGGTGACGTCCTTTCTCACCATCCAATCAGGGAACAAGCCCACTTATTTTGATTGGACCATTTGAATCTTCAGAAGTATGGATCACCACTTGATTGGTCCACACCAGTACCTCCAAGAACAGGAACCAAGTTGAACCACCCAGCAGAAATGGCTAAAGCAACCTGCTGACATCAAGTACCTAATTCAGATAGGTACTTTTAACAGTATCCATTTTCCAGCAGTTTGGGTTGCTCACTAATGCACCAGAAGGACTATAGCAGTGTCCATCCTTTTCAAAGCTACTTTAGAATTAGAATTAACAAATTACTCTTAACAAATTAACTTAACTAGATTGTAGGACACTGTACATGTATCTACCACGGTTAATGGTTTCATACTGCCTTTCAAGTTTAGGTGGCTACAGACATAAAACTGATCAAGGTACAAGCCTCTTGAACTGCACTCAGTCTATGCACTCCGTCAAAAGTGTAGGAGTTGATTGTAGGTAGTTAGGAGTGCTAATCAGATCCTGGTGCTAACATTCATTGGAAATCAGGTAGCAAGGGGTTGATTATTATAAATCCATTGGAAAAAAGAGGCCTTGATTAATTAGGATGGAAGAACTGACCAGATTTTCTTGTGATCTAGTTTTGGATTGCTTTTCCTCTGCTATGTTAGCAACACTGAAGTTGATAACCAAATGGCACAAGAGAGGTCCTATTCTGAGGGACTATCAAAAAACTAAACAAAGGCTCCTTCCCAAGATATGCTCAGCCTCTAAATTGTTATTTGGGTGTGTGATTTGGTTCAGAAAACGTGAATGGTTATATTGACCAATTTTCTAGTTAGCCAACTCACAGTCCAATACTATTTTTGCCTTCTTATATCCTATACTATTAGTTACTGCTATGGATATTTAATAAAACTAAATTCAACTCTCAAGTCCTTTCCTTTAGTTAAGCCATGAAAATATAAAAAACAAAAAACAAAAACAACCCCCCTAAGGAAGGTGGTATAGGTATTCAATTATGAAACTGCTTAACTAAAGTTTGTTTTATACCTTTTCTTACATTCTGCTCTCATTTATTCTTTTATGCTACTATAAAATTATTCAGCTTCTATTCCAGTTTGAGAGAGAGAGAGAGAGAGAGAGAGAGAGAGAGAGAGAGAGAGAGAGAGACTCATTCAGTCATATCTCAGGATTTACTTTACTTGAGAATATTTCCTGTTTATGAAATAGACTGGAGTAATAGTTACACTCAGACTACCTAGTGTCAAAGGCTAATGAGATATTAAGATCAAACAGGAAGTCAACGTACGTAAACAAAAAAAAATTGTACAGAAAATTTGGCAATGTTTTGCTTGAGCATAAAATGTAAAAATAGTTAAGTTAGTCACAAAGCATTTATAGTATTTGTATAGTATACCCTAAATAGTGTCTCTAACTAAAAGCAAAAACAGATTCATAGACTCTAGGACTGGAAGGGACCTCGAGATGTCATTGAGTCCAGTCCCCTGCCCACATGGCAGGACCAAATACTGTCTAGACCATCCCTGACAGACATTTATCTAACCTACTCTTAAATATCTCCAGAGATGGAGATTCCACAACCTCCCTAGGCAATTTATTCCAGTGTTTAACTACCCTGACAGTTAGGAACTTTTTCCTAATGTCCAACCTAAATCTCCCTTGCTGCAGTTTAAGCCCATTGCTTCTTGTTCTATCCTTAGAGGCTAAGGTGAACAAGTTTTCTCCCTCCTCCTGATGACACCCTTTTAGATACCTGACAACTGCTATCATGTACCCTCTCAGTCTTCTCTTTTCCAAACTGAACAAACCCAATTCTTTCAGCCTTCCTTCATAGGTCATGTTCTCAAGACCTTTATTCATTCTTGTTGCTCTTCTCTGGACCCTCTCCAATTTCTCCACATCTTTCTTGAAACGCGGTGCCCAGAACTGGACACAATACTCCAGTTGAGGCCTAACCAGCACAGAGTAGAGCAGACGAATGACTTCTCGTGTCTTGTTTACAACACACCTGTTAATGCATTCCAGAATCACGTTTGCTTTTTTTGCAACAGCATCACACTGTTGACTCATATTTAGCTTGTGGTCCACTATGACTCCTAGATCTCTTTCTGCCATACTCCTTCCTAGACAGTCTCTTCCCATTCTGTAGGTGTGAAACTGATTGTTCCTTCCTAAGTGGAGCACTTTGCATTTATCTTTATTGAACTTCATCCTGTTTACCTCAGACCATTTGTCCAAATCATTTGAATTTTGGCTCTGTCCTCCAAAGCAGTTGCAATCCCTCCCAGTTTGGTATTGTCTGCAAACTTAATAAGCGTGCTTTCTATACCAACATCTAAGTCGTTGATGAAGATATTGAACAGAGCCGGTCCCAAAACAGACCCCTGTGGAACCCCACTTGTTATACCTTTCCAGCAGGATTGGGAGCCATTAATAACTACTCTCTGAGTACGGTTATCCAGCCAGTTATGCACCCAACTAAATATATAGTAGCCCCATCTAAATATAAATAGCCCCATCTAAATTGTATTTGCCTAGTTTATCGATAAGGATATCATGCGAGACCGTATCAAATGCCTTACTAAAGTCTAGGTATACCACATCCACCGCTTCTCCCTTATCCACAAGCCTCGTTATCCTATCAAAGAAAGCTATCAGATTGGTTTGACACGATTTGTTCTTTACAAACCCATGCTGGCTATTCCCTATCACCTTACCACCTTCCAAGTGTTTGCAGATGATTTCTTTAATTACTTGCTCCATTATCTTCCCTGGCACAGAAGTTAAACTAAGTGGTCTGTAGTTTCCTGGGTTGTTTTTATTTCCCTTTTTATAGATGGGCACTATATTTGCCCTTTTCCAGTCTTCTGGAATCTCTCCCATCTCCCATGACTTTCCAAAGACAATAGCTAGAGGCTCAGATACCTCCATTAACTCCTTGAGTATTCTAGGATGCATTTCATCAGGCCCTGGTGACTTGCAGGCATCTAACTTTTCTAAGTGATTTTTAACTTGCTCTTTTAATTTTATGTTCTAAACCTACCCCCTTCCCATAAGCATTCACTGTGTTAGACATTCCTTCAGACTTCTCAGTGAAGACCGAAACAAAGAAGTCATTAAGCATCTCTGCCATTTCCAAGTTCCCTATTACTGTTTCTCCCTCCTCACTGAGCAGTGGGCCTACCCTGTTCTTGGTCTTCCTCTTGCTTCTAATGTATTGATAAAAAGTCTTCTTGTTTCCCTTTATTCCCATAGCTAGTTTGAGATCATCCATATTTCTATAAATACGAGAACAATAAATCTAGGAAGAAGACGAGTCCAAGCAAGTGTCAGTCTGGCACCATTTTGAAGTTGTTTAACACAAAAAAAACTGACTAGAGAACTGAAGAGTAATTCTACGTGGGAAAACCTTCAATAGCCATAGTTATTGCTATTTAGTACTATATTCAATTACACATGGTGTATGAACCTTTAAACTAATAAGCCAAATAAATATCTTAAAAAATAAATTAAATATGTACTTACTTGTGGGAGATGGAAATTGAACAGGTGACTATTGAGGGTGGGGGGAAAAGAGGAAAACAAAAGATGTTCAACCAACCAATCTTTTCACTACTTCACTAATTTTTTGGAGAAAAGACAAAAAGGTCTTATAATTATTATTATAGGCAGAAATAGCAGCTGGGGGAGATTGGGACTTGCATGGAAAATGGGAGCCAGGTTGTTTTGGGGGAGATGGAAAGAAACGGAGACTGGTTGTGCAAGGAGAGAGTTGGTGTAGATGAAAATTAGAAGCTAGAAAGGGAGTGGAAAATGAGACTGGCTAGATCAGGAGATTGCAAAAAGGAGCTTTATTTAATCTTTTACCCAAGCAAACATTTGCCTATCTGCAGAATTATTTTAGTTTTAACTTGGCTGTTCACATATTAGCTGAAAAAAATTTGAAATACCTACACTGGGAAGAGTATTAATTGTCCAAAGACTTAAAACGTCAACTGTGTTTAAAGAATTACTGAGTCATAAAATAATTAAATCCTGTCAGTGCACTGAATCTGGAGATTTTTGTTTTACTAGCAATAGCAAAAACATTCTAGGACAAGGATGGCTGCCTGTTATTCCAGAATAGTGAAATGTATGGATATTTTACTATTCTGTTGAAAGATTTTAAACAGTGATGTTTGGTTTTTTTGAAGAAAAGGCTACACTGTCTGAATTAAGCCTATTAATTCCAAATATGTTTGGAAAGTAACACAACATAGAAGGCAAATTGGGAGGTCTACTTGTTTGATTAGAGCCTGAAGAGCATAGCATTACCCTAATGTTCTGCTCCACATATTTTTATCTGTTCCTTCCACATGCAACTCCCAGAAGACAAATGGCACAGCACAACTAGCTGAGAGATCTGATCCCAGTATTCCTTTCCTCTTGCAGATGCCATTCACAGGCCAAGATTTTGTCATTTAAAACAGTTTTCCACTAAAGTGCACACATTTTTGAACACTGAAGCAGTAAGAGTTTTAGCCACTTTGATCTCCTGCTTTTGACCATCTTAGTATGCTTGCTGCATGACAAGTGCAACGTCCTGCCTGGGGTTCCTAGAAATGTGAGTCATTACCCTCCTCAGCCTCAGCAAGTGAGAGTTTTGCCACTGCTAAGCTATTAGCCTGACCCCCCAGCAAACTCCTCAGGACTCTGCCAGTCCAAATCTTGCCTGCAGTTAACAATCAGGCCCTCTCACTGGATGCTCAGAGGTTAAGTCTGCTGCCTCCAAAGGAGACAGGCCACACACTGGCCTATTTATCTGAAGACTTACACTGTAATATGCAGCATTGAGATGGTTTTGTAATAAAACAAGAATGAGTTTAACAACAAAGAACAGAGATTTAAGTGATAAACAAGAATAAAAAAACAAGTAAAAACAAAAAGCTTTCTAGGTGACAAACTCAATTTCAGCAAATTACAATATTTGAGAAGATTTCTCATCTACAGCTAGTTTCCAGCCTTCAGACCCAAGAGGATCTGCTTTTCTCATGAGCTCCAGGGGTGCTGCTCCCTTTTGCCCCCTTGTCTCACAGCAAAGTTATTGTCGGTTTCAAGAGCCACGGAAAATGCAGACTCCATCCCCCATTGTGATTATTATGCTATCATTGTCCCTACTTGCTAGCTTGATGGCTTTGTTTACTTTATATTTAAATATACTGTTCGTTGTCTTTTGCCTGACATCAAGCTGATCAGACAAGTAAACACACATTCCTTTATCTAGGGCAGGCTTGGCTTAGGTCCTGCCTGCCAAAACACATTTTAAGAAAACATTTTCAGCACATAACTCTTTGTATGTACTCCATATATACACATCACACAATGATTTTTGGGATCAGCATGTTACCAGTTTGCATGAGATACTTTACACCTTTTTGGTACAGATTATGACAATGGTATGTTGGGGGTAAAGAATGCATCAGGCCTCATGTGAGTTACAGTATGGTGTGCCCTCTGCCAGTTGGCACTGCAGGGCTCCTAGAGGCACAAGTTACAGCATTTAGAACAGTAAGTTCAAAATATTTTCCTTATCTACACTAATAAGCCAGTTAGCTTTACCGTAGCTAAAAGAAGGTCAATGTGCACCTGAATAAATGTGACATGTCTGCATGATCGGAGAACTAGTGATCTCCAATACTGATCGAATTTCAGTTCCGATTAGATGACTTTTTTCCTCCCTTAACTGTCTCTATTTGGCTGTAATGACACTTTTGTTTTTATAGTATACAGTGGAGATGAACAGTGGTAGGGGTAGCAGTTACATGAATGTTTATGGCAATAACCAAGGCAACCCCATGAGTAACTATGTTCTCAGAGGTTCTGGTAAGTTGACTATTTGGGGTGGAACTTTTATCCCAGTGGAGCATTTGGGCACCCATGACATTTGTCTGTTGGTAATGCAGGTATTCTTATACATAACAGAAGCAGAGAATCTTCTGCTAACAGCAGCACGTTGTCTTTCAACCTTTACCTTGAAGTTTGACATAATCCTACCATGTGCATAGTGAGTATCCACTGTAATTTGAGACTCTCTGTTTAGAGAGAATCTGAAATTTTTTGCACTCAACTGTTACAGTCCATATTTGTACATCGCACATTACATCATCCATTGGGTTAGGCATCAATACAACAACATTTACATTATTATTTCTATCTTGATATATTTATTACCTTTTGACTCCCTCTACAGAGCATGGATTTCTTCTTAAGTTACGTGCTGTTGGTGCAAGTGAGGTGAAGGAGGGAGGGATGAGGGACTTGAAAATATTTAATGCACTTTAAATAACTAAGCCTGTCTAATACACAAGTCTAATACACAAACTTTGCAATACACCCGGGAACATTTCAAACACCCATGCTGCTTGCTGGTCTGGAGCAAGCCTCTTTTGAAGAAAAATCCTTTAGGTTATGTCTACACTACCACAGTAAGTCAACCTACGCTATGCAACTCCAGCGACGTGAATAACTTTACCCCTAAGGAGAAGAGTTAGGTGAGTAATCTGCTGTCGACTTGGTGGGTCTTCACTAGACCCACTAAACAGACCGCCAGTGGATCGATCTCAGCGCATCGATCACAGCTGTAATGTAGACATAGTCATAGTATGTTAAATACTTCACTGTCTCACTTTCCATTCTGATTGCCAGGTCGTATTTAGCCAACATTAATTCCACTATTTGCATACCACCTACATTTCATATGGTAATTTTTCAATTACTCACAGTTGCACTGTCAGCTCTGGATATTCAAGTTTGTTTGTTCATCTCTTCCAGCAATGAAATCAACTTCTGGAAATCTTTGTGGGCCACTCAGAAGCTTCAGAGCATAAAGCATTTACAAAGGCAACATACTATGTTGCCACACAACTTTTCATCAGCCTTTCCATTTTGTTCACAGAAGACACCATACATAAATCAAGTCTATGGTTACTATGGGAATCATCATTCCTTAGGGTTGTGTTACTCTCAATAATTCTATTATGATCAGGGCTGGCTCCAGGCACCAGTGCAGGAAGCACGTGCCTGGGCAGCACATGCTAAGGGGCGACATTCTGTCCATTCTTGGAGCAGCATTTCGGCAGTTCAGGCAGCAGTCCAAGCGGCTTTTTTTGGGTGCTTGGGGTGGCAAAAATAGAGCCAGCCCCGATTATGGTGCAACAAGAAAGAAATAGGATGATGGCAAAAAGCATTCAAATGAAGACCCTATTATAGCAGTCATTTGTTGGCCACCTCTAGCAGCAATTTCCATTGTCCAAATTTCATTCGACTTTTCAAAAAAATTTCACCTTTTGGGCTGAAAGTTTACATTACTTGACTGTCTAAAGATTAAAACTGTTCAGAAAACGTAGTCCTCCTTCACCAGTTTCAATTCTGTAATGGATCATCTTAGCAAGACTACTGGCAATAATGGGCTGAAAAATAATCTAAAATAAATGTTTAATGCTCTTTTCAGACTCTGTCATTAACAGCAATAACTCTTGGTAGGCAGAGTCTCCTCTGCCCTAGGATGTGATGGTCTTGGCTTCCTGGCAGATTGCAACAGGGGAACACCATAGGAATAGATCACCAGTCAAGGCTTGTGCAGTCAAACAAAAAATAGGACGCTACCTCAGGCAGCAAGGTATTGGGGCCAGCAGAATATTCAGTAAATGTGTGAAGGTATAGATATTTGTTGACATTACAACTTCTAGAATGATGTCAGAGTACAGTGTCTCCCAGCTTCTGTTTCCTCACCTGCACAAAGGGACCAGATATCATTCTAGGAGTTGGATAGCAGCACATTTTACTTCCTTAAATTAGTTGTTGAATAAGGCCTTTGCATTCCACATTTGGACCCACACTCAAAACGGTTTGTATTAGCGAGTCTTTTTCAAAATTAAGCTTTTTCCTTGTGGCTTTATGATGGTATTGCTTCTATAGAAGTGGGTTTCTGAGCTGCTATAATGAAGCCTCATTAGCACTTTCAAAAGTGTTGACTTCCTGAAGGGCAACATTTCTCAATCTGTATCACTGGAACTCTTCTTCCATCACATGACTTCCATGCACCTTTTCCTCTGCTTTTCTTGCCCTTATATAAATCGACAGTACTCCCACATCTCCAATACTGAGTACAGATGTAGTCTCCTCATCTCCAAAAAGATATACTGGCACTAGAAAAGGTTCTGAAAAGGGCAACTAAAATGATTAGGGGTTTGGAGAGGGTCCCATATGAGGAAAGATTAAAGAGGCTAGGACTCTTCAGCTTGGAAAAGAGGAGACTAAGGGGGGATATGATAGAGGTATATAAAATCACGAGTCATGTGTAGAAAGTGGATAAGGAAAAGTTATTTACTTATTCCCATAACACAAGAACTAGGAGTCACCAAATGAAATTAATAGACAGCAGGTTTAAAACAAATAAAAGGAAGTTGTTCTTCACGCAGCGCACAGTTCACTTGTGGAACTCCTTCCCTGAAGAGGTTGTGAAGGCTAGGACTATAACAGCATTTAAAAGGGAACTGGATAAATTCATGGTGGTTAAGTCCATTATTGGCTATTAGCTAGGATGGGTAAGGAATGGTGTCCCTAGCCTTTGTTTGTCAGAGGATGGAGATGGATAGCAGAGAGATCACTTGATCATTGCCTGTTAGGTTCACTCCCTCTGGGGCACCTGGCATTGGCCACTGTCAGTAGACAGATACTGGGCTAGATGGACCTTTGGTCTGACCCGGTACGGCCATTCTTATGGACTCAATGAATTTATTTCCATTTCAGTGTTAAATGAAATTCAAAATCTCAGAGTTGCATGGTTATTTGTGGTTTGGCTCCCTGGTGTTTCATGTTTTTTGTTCCTACCCAAGCTTCTTAACTCTTGCTGTAACATATATGGTTTTTAAAAGTTACACTGTGCTTTCCTTCCACCTTTACAGAGATAGGTTACTCCAATTTTAAATGTAGTAAAACTGAGCCTAATAAGATAAGTAATTTTCCAAACATAAGTCACAGTAGAACTGGGAATAAGATCTGCAGACTCCAACCCCATTACTCCAACTCCAGGACATTCCCTTCCTACACCATTTTGAAGACAAATGCGGTTTGTTAAAATCTGCACTCAGTCCTTGGATACACTAGACTTTTTTCTGCAACTTCCAGCTCTTCCTATCATTGGCATTGTTCTACCAGTAACCACAGAAACTTGTTTTACTGTCACTGCTAGTCCTCCAACAAGCAGGAATAGACTACACAATGGTAAGATGCTAGAAGCCATTGCTTTGTCTACAGTAAGAGCTTCCATCAATGCTATCACTGCTGGTTATATTAGTAGAGAAGAAATCAGGAAAACTTTAGAAATGGAGACTTTCCTTTAATGCTCCAGTCTGTTGGACAATTTGAAGGGATAGTCTTTATAAATCATGTTTAACAAGCACTTAAATGAGTGTCCAGATTTGGAATGTGTAACTAATATAGCAGACAATTACTTGCTATTTAGGTAATTAACAGATTTTAACAAATACTATAAGCAAAACCCAGCTTGGTACTTGTCCAGCTTGCTGTACTACACCCATGGCAAATAGTCTATGTGCCTACCTTAGAAAAGGAAATGAGGCGGGCAGGACGGGCTGATTTTATAGTGTTAATTATTGTACTATACCTACTTCAAAAATCCATTCTGGACCTGTAACAGCTAGAACTGAAATTGATTCTGTTAGAGGTCCAGAATGGATTTATGAAATAAGTCTACTACAATAGGTGTGGACCAAATCTACAGAGATAATTGGCAACTAAATTAAACCAGTTTGTAAGAGTTTTAATCTTGTTTCTACAAAAGGATATATAAACATAGGAGGAAGTGTTCTCTAGACATAGCATAAATTTGCTTTTGAAATCTTTAAATGAAAGTTGAGGGTGCAAAATGCTGTAGTTTGTTCACAAGGACAAAAGTCCAACGTCTGCTCTTGAGCTGTAAAATAGAACACACCTTTGTTTAAAGTAGGGGAGGAGACAAGATCTATTTTATTGTTACAAGTCATGTCAGCCTGGAATTAGAATCCAGCAGGACACAGGGAAGGTCTGGCTGTGTACAGAGTTCTCTTTCCAATATAAGATGACATTTATTATGAGATTTAAAATGGTTATGCAGGAAAACATAACAGAACAAACATTGTAACTTTCTTCTATAGGAGTGGGTCTTAAACTGTGATGTGGGGACCATTTGTGGTCCATGGAGCTGCTTGTCCACAATGGAGGGGCAATGTGTCACACTTTGAACTGGATGAAGACAGTGTAAGGAGTGTTGAGACCACTGATTCAGTAAGAAAACCATTGTACGGTTACATCTTCATGACCTAGAAAACGCTTCAGAGTTCACACTGACAGTGTGGGGCAGTATTTGCCATGTATTAGGAGAAGCAACACCTACCAGTTTAATCAAAACTTCACTGGCTTGCACAATTGTTTTTCTCTTTAATGTGAGTACTCTACAATAGATGTGTACCTTAATGAATATACAACACTCAATACTTGCAATGCCTGCCAAATGACAAAAATAATTCTGGATACATGCACATATGCACGTGAGGGTGTTAGGGAGAGACTGTTTGAATGACGGTGTGGTGTAAAGCATAGGGAGGTTGTGGAATCTCCATCATTGGATATTTTTAAGAGCAAGTTAGACAAACTCCTGTCAGGGATAGACAAATAATGCTTGGTCTTGCTGTGGGTGTAGGGGACTGGACTGGCTGGCCTCTCAAGGTCCTTTCTGGTCCTGGATTCTATGATGGCTGAACAATTTTGTGGAAGATGGTTTGAGCATTGGCCTGCTAAACCCAGGGTTGTGAGTTCTATACTTGAGGGGGCCACTTAGGGATCTGGGGCAAAAAAAAATCAGTACTTGGTCCTGCTAGTGAAGGCAGGGGACTGGACTCGATGACCTTTCAAGGTCCCTTCCAGTTCTAGGAGATAGGTATATCTCCTATTATTATTATAATCAGCAGCAGATGTTAAATCTTCATATTTAAAGTAAATCTCTCCCCCAAAGATACAGAAAACCGTAGGTTTTATGAAATTTTACGACCACATTGGATAACAATCTATTTCCACACTTTTTTCCTCCCCTTCCTGTGTTACAATCAAGTAGAAGTGAACTACTGACAGAACAGAAATATGAAAGAATAAGATCCTCTGTGTCAAGACTGGATTCACTCTCAAATAAAGTGAAGTCTGGAAAAAGTTCAACAGGACAAACAAACACAGTCTTAATAATTTTCCTCAGTGAGACATCTGAACAGAATGTAAGCAATTGTGCCAAGCACTAATTTCCTGGGAAGCAATTCTTCCAACATGACCAACATTTAGTTAATGGATTAGCAAACAATATAAACCTCAGATTTGTCCACTCAATTTAATCATACTCCACAAGTTCTGACATTTGCCTCAAATGTGTCTGAACTGCCCAAACTTTTTGAAAGAGACCCTGTGGAAGGCCCAAGGGCTTGCAGAGGGCTGCAGTCTTTCCTTCAGAGCAGTTCCCTCTCCCCCATACCTCACCACAAGTACCACTGTGGTTAAAAAGCTAAAATAATCAGAGGTTATCATGCACCAACACCATTTCTTAAACTATACCCACAGCTACTTGGGAGGATCAAAGACTTAATTGAGCCAAAGTATTACGATAACCAGACATTGGTGGTTATTTTCTTAAAGTACTTTAAAACCATTAGCTATTTAACTCATGCTAGCGCAATTTGGTATTGTTGAGTTATTGGAACAAGTGCGACTGAACTCAATTTGGCCCATTGTATATAGGACACACTGGAAGTCCTGAAGTAGTGCACTGGAGACCCATTCTAATTCTCAACCTGATACCTGAACCATATTTTAAATCATTGTATTAGGTGGTGCCAAGATTATATCCCCAGATTTGTTTGCCAACTTCAGCTTCCTAGTTTACAATACACAGTGCACTCAAAGATAATCTGCACTAGAGACTTTTGGTTGCATGCATGCAACTCAGTTCTAGAGAAGTTCCTTCAAAAGCTAAGGAGCAATTTTCACATTTGTAAGTGAAAATGTTTGAAAGAGTACCAGAAGCATTACAATTAAACACATTAAGAAATCTCCCATTATGTAGATACTGTGCTTCATATATCAGGACGAGAAGCTTCAATCCCACATACTCACCCTGATATAATTTGCCGCAATTCAGGATGAAAAGTAGTTTGCCAAAAATAGTCTCCCTTTTGCTTACGCCATGTGCCCCTTGCGTAGTCTTTCAGGGACAAGGTAGGAGAAATTGCTGGGGTACATAGTCTACAACAGATCTACTTAGGCTATAGATTAAAACTAACATTTTTGACCACTTAACAGTGAGGATGCAGGCATGATAAAGCTTTTGGGTGGGAAATAAGTCAGGTATAGCAAATAGAATTTCTCTCCTTAAGTTAGTGACCTAACACAGAGCTCTTAAAATCTAAAGACTAAGTAACCCTGAAATGCTAGTATTATTTCAACATTATGTGTAATGTAGTAACATCCAAAGGTTCCAGTTGCCAATTAAAATCTGTTCTGTATTATTAGTAACTGGCAGTTGTGACCATCTGATGGCTGCTCAGTAGCCAATGTAGAAGGAGTTTCGTAGTCAGTTGAGTTACCTATGAGCAAATGTTCATATCCCCAATGCCACCGCACCACAACACCCCTTGTTGGCAGTTACAGCAGAAATCAATGACTTCACGTAGACTGGGAATGAACTCTCTCACATCCAGGTAACTGCTGAAGCACATTTGAAGGATAACACAAGGAAGCCCCACCTGAAGTGCTCTCCTGCAGCAGGCCCTGGCATGATGGGCACACCTGCCTCAGTTTCCCTCCTTCAGACTTCCCAGCAATAGTTACTCCAGTGGAAGAGTAAGCTGCAATTGCTAGCCTGCTGGGCAGCTGCTGCACAGGGAACTTAGGGAAGTGGAGAGCTGATGGGGGGCTGCTGGTCCACCCTGGTTCCAAGCCCCCACCAGCTAGCTGCAACAGGCTGCTCTTACTGCAAGCAGTAGATAAAGCAGGCAACTGACAAACGATGTTAGAAGGGAGCATTGCACAACTTTAAACGAGCATGTTCCCTAACTGATCAACAATGTAACAACGTTAACTGGGATGACTTCAAGTGAGGAGTTACTGTATCATACTTTGCCTTCAGTACCCATCTTGTACCAGTTCTATAAATGTCCAAACAAAAGGAAAGTTATGACACAGCTTTGATGCCACCATAGAAATACCCCTCATATGCGTCTCTTAAATACTGTGGTGCCTTTTTTTATTTGAGCCCCATAAAGAGTGCTCTTAGTAGTACTTACATTTACATTGTATTTGTCTTTCAGAGAAATTCAGACTACAGAGAAGTTGCCTAGCAATTTAGGTTTGGGGGTCTCCTCCCCCCTTTTCTTTTAAACATACTCCCCCCCTCTTGTGTAGTTTCAGTGTCTGGAAGCATTTACACAGTGGAAGTTAAAATTTCTCTCTCAATAAAATTATATCAGAGTAAAATGTTAAAACGTGTGTGCCCATTTAGCATTCCGAAAGTAAATATTAATTTTAAGTCCCCAGCTGAAAGACTGCATTTCAAATTTCATTCCTCATTGACTGCTTAGGGATACAAGCACACAGTATCTTTCAGGCAGATGTATCATTTATCTGATACCCACCATTTTGTAGCTACAGGAAAAAGAATTACTTCTGTATTTCCTGTTATGATACACCAGAAGTATTCTCCAGGTTACAAACTATTATTATGATTATTACTCAAAGTTCTGTATTAATATACCTAGTAAAGAATCTATGGCAAAACACATTTCCTGAATCTTTTTTCTGTCTTGTTAGACATACTTGACAGGTATTTTGAAATAAATTACAAAAATGATTGAAACTGGTGTGATTATATTGTGTTATTTTGATAAATAAAATATGCAGAATTGTATAGTGTTTTAAGACAGTGTAAGAAGAATTTTAAATATTTTGGCCCAAAATGTTTGGTGCAGAATACCCCCAGGAATATGTCCTTCAGTTTTCAGCACCAGTCAGCAGAGTTTTCACTAGCCTCCAGTGTCTGGGGACTACTCTCCTGAACACCCTTCTCCCCCTTCCAGCTCAGTCTTCTCCCCTATCTCTTCCAACTCCCTGTTTGACCAGAGTGATCCCTAAATGCACACACCACCAGAAAAAGCTGTGGAATACAAGAAGGAAAATGGTCAAAGGAGGCTGGGGAATGTGAATTAGGCCAAACTAGTTTCAGCAACAGAAGATAGGAGAAAAAGGGAAGAAATTTGTGCTGCTTGAGCCTCTTCCCCCCCATCCCCAATAAAGTGCTGCAGGGGAGCAACTATGACTCCCTAAACTCATGTAAGTATCTGACTGCTGTTTTCTATGACATGCACCACCACCACTATGGTACCTATCATAGACAGTTACTATTACTCTAAGTTTGTCTAGGTACTCATATACTTCCTCCCCCTCTCCAAGTATCTCACTGCCTCCCAAGTATTTAAAAATTAAATACCAAAAAATTACATTTTAATAAACTATTAAATATCCATATTCACAAGGGACAAGCCTATCCTCTACTCTATTTTGTGATTCTAAGAAGGATTAGCGTCTGAAAACAAGTTATGACTACTTGTGCCACTACTATACATGAAATGAGATGTATAGCTATTCACGGATTATGTTTCAGATACGGAAATCTGAAGTTTCCTTGCTGTAGTTAGTCTCATGCAACAGTAGTATCAAACACATGAAAACTGTATTCTTGTACTCTGTTGAATAACCAGGTCTTCTTTGTTAATCAATGTGTGTAGCACAGAAACTTTGATAATAGTAATTCTTGGTCCAGAAGGAGAAAGCCACAGATACGTACTTTGTATACCATGAGTGTGTGCTTACACTTGAGAAAAGCAGACAGTCTTCTAGACTACCTTGTTGATCAATGAAGCAGTGTAGGTTGTGATGGGCATTGCATCTAGGACTAGAACAACAAGTCTGCTTATTTTTCTGCTGGAAACATCCCCCCAATTTCTCTTCATTATTTTAAATTTTAAATTTTAGACTAAATCAATTCAAATATTAACCTGCTCTTCTTCCAATAGATTAGATCGGGGCGGGCAGACTATGGCTCGGGGCCACATTCGGCCCTCCAGACATTTTCATCTGGCCCTCGAGCTCCTGCCAGGAAGTGGGGTCCAGGGCTTGCCCCACTCTGGCGTTCCAGCTGGGGAGTAGGGCTGGGGGCTTGCCCCACTCCGTATGGCTTCCAGAAGCAGTGGCATGTCCCCCCTACAGCTCCTACACATGGGGCAGCCAGGGGGCTCTCCACTCTGCTCCTGCCCAACCACTGCCCCTGTAGCTCCAATTGGTCAGGATCCACAGCCAATGAGAGCTGCAGGGACGGTGCCTGCAGACAGGGCAGCGTACAGAGCTGCCTGGCTGCACCTCCTGGTAGGAACCAGAGGGGGGACATGCTGCTGTTTCTGAGAGCTACTTGAGGTAAGCGTTGCCTAGAGCCTTCACCCCTGACCCCCTCTCATGCCCCAACCCTGATCCCCCTCCTGCCCTCCAAACCCCTCAGTCCCAGCCTGGTGCCTTCGCCTGAACCCCCAACTCCTAATCTTCAGCCCCACCCCAGAGCCCGCATCCCTAGCTGGAGCCCTCTCTCAACCCAACCCCTGCAATTTCATGAGCATTCATGACCTGCCAAACAATTTCCATACCTATATGTGGCCCTTGGGCCAAGAAGTTAGCCCACCCCTGGACAAAACAGAGGTTTTAAAATTGGTTTTCTGATATTGGCACTAAATCAAATGCGGGGGGGGGGGGGGAGAAAGAAAGGTGCACTTGAGATGCCTGCATGCTTAAAGACAAAGTGAAGGAAGACAAAGTTACCTAATAAGTGTGGCAATCACAACTCCTGTGTTTTTCTACTTTAAAAAGTCTTCAATAAAACTTAGCTAAGATTTTTCACCAAAATTTAGATTAGAGACCTTATTATAGAATTTCACTAAACAGTGAAAATTCAGATGCTCGTTTTCCTATTTCCTCCCTAATTGAAAGGAGATCTTCCCATTTCCCCAGATTTTACTTTCATAAAAATAATTGAGTGTTCACACAAGTACTTTCTGAACACTCTACTTATGATAGTTATCTCAGAAATAGCATGTAATAATGGACAACTGGCCAAAGAAGACTGAAAAGGAGTTAAAAATAAGTTGTCTGTTGTAAAGCAGGGTGGAAGATTATTCACAAGCTTAGAGAGACTCCTGTACTACCAGTGTCAGATGTCACTTGACAAGATGCTGCTACCAATGGAAGATTTATAAATACCTACGGTAATTAAGCACCTTGCACAGATACAAACCAGGTTATTTAAGGTGAATTATTTCTTTGTGAATATTCATATGCTAATTTGAGCAGGAGGCTTAAGCTTTTTAGATTTAAAAATACCTTGTACTGTTCTGTATTTCATTAGGGCCACATGCTGTCCATGCAGGGTTCCCAAACACCAGAAGTAATGCATTCATGCTGTGCTGGGCAGAAACTGTGGAGCTCATGAAAGGGTTGCAGATAATCCCATAAAGTGAAGTCTAGCAAAAGGAAGGTGCATGCTGGGACCCATGTTGCCAAGGCAACTGCACAGATCCATTGTCCATTTCCCTTCACAAAGCAAGGCTGCAGAACCAAGAAAACAGTTGTAGGATCTTGGCAGGGAAATTCCTCCTAGGGCACAGTAGCCCACCCTATACCAAACTTGACTTCTAGTGACAGAAGGAAGGAGGAGAATTTGGGCCTGTCTCTTCAGGGTCACCATCTCTACCATAAACCTAAAATGTAATGCTCTCTTTAAAAAGCATTTCCCTAATATACTTATGAGAATGTCACGTGAAACTCTGTCAAAAGCCTCACTAAAAATCAAGATGTATCCCATCTCCTGCTCCCCTCCCCACCACCACTATCCACTAGGCCTGTCTGACCCTAACAGCACCCCAAGGCCAGAAGGCATGTGGCTTCCTAGTATCTAGCCATGAGTTTCAGCTGTCTTGAGCGTATCTCAGTTCATTGGTGTAATGTAATATATCACCGGAAAAAATGACATTGGTTATTAATATTGTAAAATGTATATATTAATATTATATATGGAGTTATGGATGTTCTCTGATGTTATGTTTTAAAGTCTGTATTCAAACCACTTAGAAACAGGTCTCTGCAGGTCCTGAATACAAATAAAGTAGGGTTGACCAGTGACAGTGGCACTGCAATTTACACAAGCAGTAAACAGAACCTTCAAAGCTTACAAATTACTTGGGAAGTCAGCATGTTTAAATCACAAATAAGTCTATACATTTATCTGACAAAATTGGTCAACAGGCAGACAGTGTTTACATGCAAGGTAAACAAAGCCATCAGGAGATCAAGTGGGGAAAAAGATGACCACAATCTCGCTGGAGGATGGAAACTGTGTCCCCAAGAAGCTTTCCTTCCTCTTGAAGCAAGGTCAATGAATGATGATATGCTTTTCAACAGATGACTTGACTATAAGGGAGTGGTGGTGAACCGCTAAGTTATCCATCATTTAGGGGACTAAAGAGGCCAGAGCTCTTGCAACTGCGGAAAGATTGGTCCTTCAACCAAAGGGGTTGAAGTGTCTGGAAATTGATTATAGGTGAGAAACCTGCTTAGGGAAAGACAGTAACTGGCTGAAATTAGGTTTTAGTCTTGCAAGTGTATTCTTTTGACTGTTTGTAAATCAAACCTTGATTCCTTTTATTTGGCATCACAACTATAAACCAACCCAATACTTTGACTAAAATAGTTTGTGAATTCCAGTAAGGTGGTAAGAAGCAGACGTTCTGTTTCTTTAAAGGGAATAGCAAACGTAGTAACTTATCTAAGTGTACCAGGAAAGGGTTTGGGGGAAATTCAGGACGGGGTGTGTGTTTGGGGTCACCCCTGCATCATGTAATGGGTGAGAGAGACTACAGTGGGGCTCTCAGTGTTGTAGGTAGGTGCTGAACCAGGGCTGCACAAAACAGACACAGAGGGGACTGCACATTTGAGGCATTTAAAAGCACCCAGGGTTACATGGTAAGTGATAAACCCTTACTGGTCTGGATTGCACCCCAGAATGTGACAGCCAGTAGCTTTGTCAGAGGAAACGAGGTAGATTTGGCACGGGTTGTTCTTGACAAATCCATGCTGGCTATCAGGGGCAGCTCCAGGCCCCAGCACACCAAGTGCGTGCTGGGGGCAGCAAGCCGCAGGGGGCGCTCTGCCGGCGCTGTGAGGGCGGCAGAAAGGCTGCCTTTGGCAGCTTGCCTGCAGAGGGTCCGCTGGTCCTGTGGCTTTGGAGGGACTAGCGGACCCTCCGCAGGCAAGCCGCCAAAGGCAGCCTGCCTGCCATGCTTGGGGCGGCAAAATGCCTAGAGCCGCCCCTGCTGGCTATTCATTATAACCCTCTTATCCTCCAGGCACTTACAAATTGGTTGCTTAATAATTTTTTCCAGTATCTTTCCATTTAGCAAAGTTAGGCTGAGTGGTTCATAGTTCCCCAGGTCCCTACTGTTTGCCCTTCTCCCAGTCTTCTGGGACCACACCTGCCATCCAGGTGTTCTCAAAGATAATTGCTAATGGTTCCAAGATTGCTTCAGCTAGTTCCCTAAATCCCCTAGGATGAATTTCATCAGGCCCTACCAATTTGAAAACATCTAACTTATCGTAAATAGTCTTTAACCTGTTACTTCCCTGTTGTGGCTTGCATTCTTGCCGCCTTATTAATATTAAATCATGTTGAGTATCTAGTCATCTTTTTAGTGAAGACTGAAGCAAACCTGGCATTAAACACCTCAGCTTTCTTGAGGCTGTAATTCATTATTAGCTCTCCTTTCCCACCAGGACCTACACTTTCCTTAGTCTCTCTCTTGCTCCTGGTGTATTTAAAAAAACCTTTTTTTATTGTCTTATGTTCCATGCTAGGTGCAACTCATTTTGTGCCTTAGCCTTTCTGATTTTGTTCCTACATTCTTGTACTATTTTATACGTTTCCTTAACAACTTGTCTATAATTTTCACTTTTTCTATTTTTAGGTTATTAATGAGCTCCTGATGGAGCCCTGTGGGCCTCTTACTAATCTTCTCTTTTCCCTTTGCATTGGAATAGTTTTCAATTGTCTCCTTGAGAAAACTGCCAGCTCTTCTGAACTCTCCCAATGCCTCCTAAGATTTTTTTCCCATTGGACCTTACCTACCAGTTCTGGGTTTGTTCAAGTCAGGTTTTTTTTTGTTTTTTTTTTTTGGAAGTCCATTGTTCTGCTGCTGCTGCTTTCATTTCTTCCTTTCCTTAGAATCATGAAATCTATTATTTCATGGTCATTTTCACCCAAACTGCCTTCTGTCTTCAGATTCACTACTAAGTCTTCCTTGTTGGTCAGAATCAAGTCTAAAATGGCTGTCCCCCAGTTACTTCCTCCATTTTCTGAAACAAAAATTGCCCCCCCCAATAGATTCTGAGAACTTACTTTTGTTTTCCTTAATAAAAATTTTCCAACAAGTTTATTAGCAAAAACAGATTCAAGTAGAAGTGAGTAAAAATATTGGAAACAAATGGTAACCAAAACATGCTTTCTTTAGACCGAACTTGTATGGCAGCATTTTCCTCATCTCCTACAAAACAGCTTACCCTAAGTTCTTTCTCCAGCATTGTCAACCAGTTTGGTTGACCTCTTCTCATAAAATCAAGCCAACTGGCTGTTTTTCCTCACAGATTGAAGGAATACCTGAGGGTTCATCTGTACTCCAGAGATAGTTTCAAAAGTTCATCCTACCGTAATAGGATAGCTCCTGCTGGTTGTATTTTTTACCTCCAACCCCTGTAATCTATTGATTAACATTCTGCTCAGGCTGTAAATGGGTTTTTATCATGAATTATACAATGCTTCGTTTACATGTGACCAGCCCGAGTGAGATAAGCATTTCTTCCCCACACCTGGCAGGAGAATGTGGTTTACCTTTTGGTGATCTGTCTTAAGTCAGACCTAGAGAAGATCATTTTTAGTAAAAATGGTTACTAACCTTTCTGTAACTGTTCAACACATGTTGCACATAGCCATTCCACTGTAGGTGTGTGCATGCGTTCTAATGCGCATGTCAGTTTTTCCCTTACCGGTACCTGTCAGGGTGGAAAAAGCACCCTCTATTGCCTTGCACACTGTGCTCAGACAGGAAGGGCAGAACTGCGCCCTACCCTCTTCTGTTCCCTCCTACCGAAAGACTGATTGAGAGGGAAAGGAGGGTGGGTTATAGAACTGACACATGCAACACATCCTCTCAAAAAACAATTACAAAAAAGGTTAGTAACAGTTTGAGTGATTGCTCATGTCCATTCCACTGTAAGTAACTCTCAAGTAGTCCCAACTGGAAGTGGGTTCGGAGTCTATTTAAATGGAGTGGAGGACTATTTGTCCAAATTTAGAATCATCTCTAGAATGCCTCTCACTATGCTAGGTCTCAAACATGTGATGTGATGACCAGGTTGCCACTTTGCAAGTGTCTAACAGGGGAACTTTAGCCAGAAAGGTTGCTTGGTCGAATGACCCAACACTCTATTCAGTGGCATCATACTAACCAAATGGTAACATAGGTGAATACAACTGGATATCCAAGATATCATCCTTTGAGTGGTAACAGGAGTGCCCTTCATTCTGTCCACAAAAGCAATGTACAATTGAGTTGAAGACCTGCAAGTTTCAGTCTGTTCCAGATAAAATGCTAAAGCTCTTCTAACTTCCAGAGAGTGCAGTCTCCCTTCAGCCTTATTACCATGATACTTTGGGAAGATGGTTTGGTTAATATGAAAAATGGAAGCCACCTTCATAAGAAACCTTGGGTGAGAATGAAAGACTTTGTCCCCAAAAACTGTATATGGAGGATCCGGTACTAGTGCCTTCAACTCCCCCACTTTGCTGAATGATGTAATGGCTACAAAAAATGGTATTTTCATCAAAAGGTGCAACAGAGAACAGGCTGCTAGAATTTCAAGGTGGGGGGAGGGTCGCCACCAGGTTTGCTTAGACTAGATTCAGGCTCCATGGGGGAAATATAGGGATATGTACCTATGGAAACAGCCTGTCCAAGCTCTTCAAAAATCTTAGATATTGAGTTGGAAAAATAGAATGGTTATCAGTAGGTAGACGGGATGCCAATATAGCCACTAGGTATACTCTGATCAAACTAACCTCCTGTCCTTGGTGTTTCAGGGACAGAAGACAGTCCAGCACATGCTGAACAGAAACGAGGACTGAGGAAACCCCTTTCAATCTGGACCAGATGGAAAACCTCTGGTATTTAACTAGGTAAGCAGCACATCCTGAACTTCTCTAAAGCAGGACTCTTCTGCTGATACTAACCATCAGTCCTCCAGTCTGTCAGATGAAAGGTGGAGGAGGTGGTTGAGTGTCTATGAAATCAAGTCTGTGTGAAGCAGGAGTGACAGTGGGGATTGATAGGTAAGTGTAAGAGATCTGAAAGCTAGTAGTTGAAGGGCCATGCCAGGGCAAACAGCATTAGATGGGCCTGTCTTTCTTGACCTTGCACAGAACTCAGGTAGAAGAGGGATAGGGAAGGTGTACAGGAAACACTGACAACAACAACAGGAAAGCATCCATCAATGAACTCTGGTTGTGGCCTGCTCAGAAGCAAAAAACTGTTAAGTGGATCTGTTCGCAACAGAAAATGTCGAGTTCGCCAGCATTGGAAAATGGACCTTGCTATGTCTGGGTGAGGGGACCATTTGTGATGATTGATAAACAGCCTAGTTAGGCAATCAGCCACCACATTCTGAACTCCTGGGAAGTGGGCCACTTTCAAAAGTGAAGCTGCTGATGCAGAAGTTCCAAAGCATAATTGCTTCCTGAAAGAGCAGTGAAGCCTGGGCATCCCTCCATTAGTTTACATAAAATATGTCCATCGTATTTTCAGTCAGCACCAACATGCCTCTTCTCTTGAGGTGAGAAAGGAACACCATGCAAGTTGACAGGATAACTTGCAATCCCCTGATATCTATGTAGTCTGAGATCTTGGGGAGATCAGAGACCTTGGGCTTGCAGGGGGCCCAAATGAGCCCCTCAAGCCAGGTCCGAGGCATCGGCGACTAATATAAGGGACTGTCGAGGTGGGGTATAGGGAACTCCCTTGCAGACATTGGCTGAATCCATCCACCAATTTAGGAAGAATAAGATATGTTATAGCTCATGCACTAACATGTCTCTGTGTTGCCTCCTTGGAGAATATACCACAGCCAACCAGCCTTGTAGCAGTCAAACTCAACTTGGCATATTGGACTACATCAGTGCATGCTGCCATGTGTCCCAGTAAAACTAAGGCTTCTACCATGAGAGGTTAAGCTTTCAAGCCTAGAATGATAATATTGCATTGTCTGAAGCCTCTTCAAGTGGGAGCTCCTGGACTCTGCAACCAATGAAGGACCTCATTGTGATGGTGGAGGCCATGTTGCGAGCTCCAGAATCTGCTGCATCCAAACCAGCTTGCAGCACTGTTCTGGCAACCGCCTTATCCTCCTTGATTGTGTCTAAAACTGTTTCACATAATCTGGGAACTTGCCTTTGAAGTTTCGAACTGTATCCCAGAGTAAAATTATAGTGTCCCAGCTAAACTTGCTGGGTTGTAATATGAAGCTGTAACCGGCCTGTGAAAATTTCTCCAAAATAAGTCCAGCTTTTTAGCTTTTTTAATGGGGTTCATGCCTGGTGTCACTTTCTCTCTCTCTCTCTCTCTCATTGGTTGCCAACACTAGAAGGGAACTGTGAGGGGGATAATGATAAGGGTTCAAGCACCTCTGAGAGGGGACATAGCACCACCTTTCCACTCTTTTTGTTGTAAGTGGCAGGGAAGCAGAGGTCTGCCAAAGAAGCTTGGTGGGTTCTGAAATAGCATCATTAATAGGCAGAGCTATCTTACCCCGGACCACTGATGACAAAATATCCACAAGACTGTTGGACTTCTCCTGGAGTTCCTCTAGGTGAATATCCAGGGTCAAAGCCAACCACTTCAACAACTTCTGATGTGGCCTGAAACCATCAGGAAATGAGAAAATACGATCTGCCACAATTGCCTCATCAGGAGATTATGAAAAGGATGCCAATGGTCCTGGTCCAGTCCCTGTTCTTCTCATGGATGCTTGCGAGAAGGGTACTGAATCTGCTCAGTATCAATGTGGGCATAGGTGTGAACTCTGTAGGTGCTCCAGCCCTGAGGCACCCAGGGAAAAAGTGAGTGATCAACTCCAACACTTCCTGCCCGCCATGGACCAGCTGTTCCATGGTATGCAGGAAGCACTGGGAGGGAGGGGGAGGAGCAGGGACAGGGCATGCTTGGAGGGGACGGAACTGGGCAGGAAGAGTAGGGAAGAGGCAGGGCACGGGCAGAGTGGTGACAGGAAGAGGCAAGGTGGGACCTTGGGTGAAGGGGCGGGAAGGGCCCAGGGTGAAGGAGGGTTGAGCACCTCAGAGGAAGTTAGAAGCTGGCCCCTGTGAATGTGGGGATGCTAATTGAGTCATTGTTCCTGATGGGCAGGAGACAGCTGGCTGAGGTGGACGTGGAGACTCAATTGAGGGGGAACCCTCAAGGGTTCCAAAAGGACCCCTGTGGGTGGTCTCAGTCCCCAGCTGTGCATAGCCCAATGGTTCTTTCTGCAAGCACCTTGTTGATGTTGAGGCTGAAACCAAGGTGGGCAGGTAGTATATTCTTGATGGAAAACAGCTAGGTTGGGACACCCAGGAGTCCACTTCAGAGTCTGAATAAGAAGAATTCTCTTTTCAAACTTGGTAGGGCTGTAGCTGTTGGTACCAGTGAAGTAGATTCAGACTCTGAAGAAAGGGGAGATCATCTGTGGTTTTCTCTGTGATGGTACAGTCTTAAAATTAGTATACTAACAGCCAAAACTGCTGGACCTGCGCAGTGCAGATGTGAAGCCGATAATGTTTGTAGATGGGTGCTGGCACCGGGGAAGACTCCTGAACTGCCCATGATGGTGATACCAAGAGGCTCAACAACTCTTGTGCGGCCTCAGATGCCTCTGAAGTAGATGGTATTGAAAAAGAAGCCTACAGGACTGGGACATGATGTGATCCCAATAATGATATTTCAAGAGTCAGCATCAACCGGCCCATATTAGGCTCTGGAGTCAACAACTGCCACGGCTTAGAAGTACACTCCGGTAAGTGTCCTCTGAGTGCACTCAGGTTTTTAGAGGAGACTGGCCTCTTCAGCAACTTTGATGACTGTAGTCTGAGTCTGATTTACTCAGTGCCTCCTCTTTGGTACCAGTAATGCTGGAGGAGCACTAGTGAGGCCTGGTCTACGCTAGGCTACTACTTATGGTGTGAAAAATACACCCCCCTTAAGCCATGCAGTTAAACGGACCTAACTTGCAGTGTAGGCTGCACTAGATCAACACGAGAATTCGGTTGGGGAGGTAGAATAGCTACACCAATGGGAGACTGCTGGCACCACTGGAGCATTTTAAACGTTGATAAGCCCTAATTGATGCAGAGGTGACTGGTATCCAAACTGAGTAGATTGTTCAGATGGAGCACAGAGAGCCAATTCCAGGAGGAGATATCCAAGTCAGACTGCCCTTTCTTTTTGGAGCAGGGCTTAAAGCCCTTACAGACACTACATCTATCACTTACATGAGCCTCCCCCATGTACTGAAGGTAGCTGGGTGCAGAATGCTGATAGCACTGCTGAACCACACGAGTGGCAGATCTCGAAACCTAGAGCATGCAGCACATCTCCTGTACCGGGTCCAGTAGCCAGTTTGGGTGCCAGAGCCACACCAACAAATTTTAAAACTACATTAACCAACCAAACAGAAACTAAAAGGGCACTATTTTCACACTAGACCACAAGACTTGCAGAAGTCCAACAGCTGGTAGGAAAGACCTGAGGAGAGGGTCAGGGGCAGCTCCACCCTTTATGCCTGCTTGCAATATGTGCTTGTGCCACTCTGATGGGTATCACCTAAGGGAACAACCTCTGACAAGTGTGCACACACACCTACAGTGGAATGGACATGTGGCATCACTCAAAGAATATACAGACTCACACCCCTGCTCACATGTTTTCCATACACACATCTTGCAATGATTACGACCACTGGTGTGACACAGGCTTTCATTGGAGACCATTCTTTTGGTGAACCCAGGGGATCCCTGCACCCTACATTCTCCTTTGCCCTCTGGCAGTTGGCATCAAGGGGTCCTGGGGTCACAATTTAAGTTAGCCTGATAGTGCTAATGTCACTGAATGTGAAAACTCTCTGCATCTGCTTTCATGAATATTTTAAATATGTTTTTTCTTCCATCTATCTATGCACCATATAGGTCTGATCGAAGTATAATCTAGATCTGCAGGTCAATCTAATAGACCGACCACCATAAATGCCAACTTTTCTTGGTGTCATTGGTGCTCAACCCTCCCCTCACCCCCAGTCCCACCCCGACTCCATCCTGCCGCACCCCCTCCTGCCCCTACCCCGCCCCCTTCCGCCCCCTTCCCCAAATCCCCGCCCTGGCCTCTTCCCTGAGCATGCCACATTCCCCTTCCTCCTGGCACTTGCTGCCACAAAACAGCTGTTTTGTGGCAGCAAGCACTAGGTGCTCAGGGGAGAAGCAGGGACACTACACACTCAGGGGAAGAGGTGGAAGTGAACTGGGGCAGGTGGGGAGCTTGGCTGCCAGTGGGTGCAGAGCACCCATCAAATTTTTCCCGTGGGTTCTCCAGCCCCGGAGCACCCATGGAGTCGGCGCCTATGCCAACCACTCCATCCATCTAATCAATCGTACTGCTGACACTGCAGTATCTCCTATCAGCCTCATATATGCTGAATTGAAAAGATGTAGCACAGAACCCCATATAACCACACCTGAAACTATTCTGAGAGCACTGGTCTTTAACAGTTGACCCAATATGACTTTCACAACAGAGAATGAATAGAACTAATGAAATAAGATTGCTTCCAACTCAGCTACGGGTAACAAGTATGAACAAAACTTCTGTTATCTATCAAAGGCAACTGTACTAAATCAGAATGGACATCTGACTTCTGTGAACCACTAACTGGAAATGAGCCAGGTTGATTACACCAGTCTCCAAAGCACAAGCCGTACTGGTTTTCTTTACCTCTTCCAAATGAGTTCAACTTGCAAATCTGTTACCTTGCCACAGTCTTCTCAGGCCACCTTACCCCAAAGTGGCAGCTATACAACGTGGTATTTGGTGAAGGTCCATGTGAAGACATTGAGCTTTGGCACCTTGTCTACCCACAGAGACATTAAAAGGTAGAGACTTAAAACCAATACCCTCCCGCCGCACCTGATAAGGGGTAGGTGTTCTTTTGCAGGTTGAGAGTTAAAACCTCTGTACCCAAATGAATGACACTGGTCTACAACACCAGTGGTTCTTGCACTTATGTGACATGGACCTGTAACAAAAAGTAATGGCTCATATGGTCCCATTTCATTCAGTAACAGCCCTACAGTACTACAGGTGCAGAAGACACTATGCAGCAAGATTTTGACAAAAGTCAAATTAAACCTACTTCAGTCAACAGGTAACTTCACAACTCTCTTCCTCTACCAGTATTACACATTTCAAAATGCAAGGGCTTGTGCGCCTACAAAGTTCAAATTGCTAACAGTACAGTACAAAACAATGAACCAATTCATCAGAGTCTTGAAATCAAGCTACAAGTACCCAAACTATCATGGTCCAGCACTGAAGCTAAAGGGCATCACTTTGTTCCTTTGTGCTGTAGAAAGTTAAAATTAAAATGAGCAGGTTGGTAATAGAAAAGCTTTGTTTTCCTAATACCACAAGTCAACTGCCCTTTGATACCAGGCTCACTTGTACAGATTTCACCACTGGCATGACAAAGGTTTGAATTTGAAAATTTTAAAAGCCTTTATTTAAAAGCCATTAAGATTGCTAAGTGGTATGGTTACCACTTTGTTACAAAACCCAAATGCCAGGAAGCAAGGAAACTTAGTTATGTAATAAATCTTATACTGCCTAAACACATATATATTGTTCGTATCAAGGAAACAAAATGCATTTTGGTGCACAAAATAACCCTAATTAGAATCCCCAGATTACTGGAGCTTTATGCATTTTTCTTTTCCTGATTTTATGACCTAAGTTACTCTTTTAGGAAATAGAGTGCAAAATATCAGTTTTATTAATTATTTTACTTTGATGTCAAAGAAGACTTCAGGTGCACTTCATAGATAATTAAAAATACACCCCAACTACGAGCCACAGTAATAAACCAGCTATGTACCACATACAAAAAGGGGCCGCATAGATAAGTTTCCCCATCTCTGCTCTCTCTAAGCCCCACTTCTTTCTCCCCAGACATAAAAACCCCACAGGCTCAGCTAAACAACTAACTATGCAGGACTTACATTCAAGGCTGACCAACATGTGTAATTATCCTATGCATAATTACACTCTTTCCAAAACATTTTGAGATTATGGGTGTATATTTGTTGAGAGTCACAATTAAGGTTCTTATGATAAGAAAAATGAATTTTTGTAATTATTTACACAGTAAGTCATACTTGAATAAGAACTACTGCCTTGCTTTAGTGGCTATTTTCTTTTAAATATTTCATGTTTCCTTATGCAGGTAAAACAAAACATTTTTTAAATTTGGCACATCACCATATTGCCAAGGTAAAAGATCTGAGTGCTGCTAATAATTAATTGTGACTCCTGTGGATCTTCATCTCATTCAATGAACGATAGAGAAGTGCGTATCACATCTGAAGTTAAGTTAGCCAGATGGATGACAGCTTTGCTTTATTCCAATATTGGTAAAGTACTAAAAATCATGACCCACTAAGTGACAGACTAGAAAACACTGTCATTTGTTCCATAGCCAGCATCCAAAACTAGACTTTCCTGCTAAGCAACTGAACATCTCTCTGCTTTAGTTACCCCATCTGAAAAAATGCAGCTAGTAATGCACTTAGTGCTTTTTTCTATAGCCTTCTAATCATTTTACACAGACGAGCATTATCTCCCAATTTACAACTAATGTAACTAAGTGCAGGAATTTGAGCAGATTTATGAGAGTGTCAAACAGTCCACAGGGTAAACTCTTCCTTGGTGACCTCATCTTCAACAGACCTGGGCACATTCTCCCACTGACAAAATGGGAGTGGCATTCCAAGTGAGCAGGAAAAGCAAGAAGAGTAATTTGGCAAATCCTGGAGTTTCCTTTCAGTTTTCAGAAGTCAAGGGGAAACTCAGTACTTCAACTTATGGGGGAGAAGAGAGAAACAAAAGTCAGCCTTAAAATGGGAAGGTGGCTCTAATCTTAAGTATTATGGAAAGGGGTCAGCTCCTCTCCATAAAAAGCCACAGCTGTCAATGGAAATGGTCATGAACTTATAACTCCAATCACTTAAGGATAAATCTATAAGTGACAGCTAATAGAAATCTTCCTTCAGCTCTTTCTTTTAGCTGAAACCAACCAATTAAGGACTATATTTAGATGTAGTACCCAATTTGGGGCTCATTGAAGTCTGTGGCCAAAAACATCCATTGACTTTAATAGGAATAAAGCTTGGGTCCAAAACTCTCCACTACATAAAACTTCCCTTTACTACAACCTATTCTCTTCAAATGATGCCAGTGCACGAGATGGGACTATATTGAAAGTCTGAAGGGGTAGTTTAGAAGCTGTTGGAGCTAGTAGGAGACAGTAGACAAAAGCAAAAACGTTTCAAATAATTCTTTGAAGAGATGGAACAAAACCTGAAAGTTTTCAGAAGCACACTCCTTTACTGCCATAGTAAATATGGCAATTCAGTCTAAACACGTTTAATAAGCCAAATTTACGAAAGACGCAAAATAGGGTTTATAATGAACAGCTGTTACAATCATAACTATGGGAAAGTTACTAGCGCTCCACAACATTATGCAAAGCTTTCAATTCAGTTTATCGCGATTAAACCTCAAGCTTAAAAGGGGCATTCATGTCAATCATCGAATTCTTTAGTAAAATGAAAGATCAGGTATTTTATATAAAATAAATAACTGATTACGTCATTTCACGTTTAGGCAGCTTGTTAGGAAATCAGGTTGAGTCACCGCTAGCAGTCAGGCAGAGATTCCTCCCCTCTCCCGCCTCTTGTATTCTGGGGTTTTTCTAAAGGGTCAGAGATGGCCATAACTGGAGATGGGACACTGGATGGCACAGCCCAGTGCTCTGAGCACTCACTCAGCTGCTTGGCTGGCTGGCTCTTGTTCATATACTCAGGGTTTAACTGATTGCCCCATGTGGTGTGGGGGGGAGGAGGAGTGAGGAAGAAGTTTGCCCCCAGATGAGACTGTTGGTAATCTTGAGGTTTTTTCCCCCCCTTCCTCTGCAGCATGGAGCGCAGGTCAGATTGAGATACACCCAATTCTCTGCCTGCAGCACAGCAGTCTCCTGTGGGCTGTAATATTTTGGTCAAATTTTGATTGTGTGTGCAAGTGCTGTTGGTGGCCTGAGATACAGAGAAGATCAGACTAGATGATGGGGTGGTACCTGCTGACCTTAAACTGACTAAGCACAGATTTAAAGGTAATTTGAAGGTATGGATGGAAGTTAAAATAGGCAGGATAAAAAAACATTAAGTGTTAGTAGATAACAGCATCAAGTTGCATTGTCCATTTCATTCAAGCATTTGGGATTGAAATTAAAGGACTGATGGTTCTCTATGGTTGCCAGACAGATGATCAGAACTGGCAGTTCTGTAGTGCTGAGAAGATTTCACCATAAGAGTTATCCTGGTGCTTTTTTGTCATTACAGAATAGAATACATGATACTAGTCTCAAGAATAACTAGTATTCATTTCCATAGGGTTTTTACCCAATACAGTGCCAATAAATATGGCTGAGACACTCTGAAACAGATGTGTATGACAATTTGCAATATGCTATACTAACTTTTGAGTTAAAATATGTATGTCATACTGATTACACTGAAGATTTTGCTCTATATATAGTTACTGCTAGAGTGGTATTCCTTGTCTTGTGAAATGAATATTTATTATGTACAGGTTGCATCATTTCTGCTATATCAAACTAAATTGGTCTCTGGTAGGCTTTTGGATTTAGTTAGTTTCTTGTAGCAGTTTGAGGCATTTTTGATAGCTGCTTGCAACTGTATCTAATGACTTTGCAGTCATTTGACTATCCTGTGTTTTAGTTATTTCTGAAAAGAACAGTACTAGAGGAAAGTTGATTTTAAAAAAATATTCAGATTAAGCAGCAATTCCAAGGTATGAGCCTTCTGGAGATTGTGTGCTTTGAAGGCAGTGCTTTGTTACCCTTAATGATTTGATCGATTCCCACATCACATGGACCATAACACTTGATGAGTGGTCTTAAAAACTAGATTGTACAAACAAATGGTATCTGCCTAATTAAAAAGTTTCTAGGTCTGTACTGATTTGTTTGCTTATTTTAGAGTTTGAGGGGGAAAGGTTTTGGGGGTTGCAATCGTCTGAAATTCTTGTCATGATCGGACTGCATTGGCTGTCTTGATATGAGATGTCATGTTTCCAGGTCAATTAATCAGCCACATACCATTTCTCTCTCTCTCTTTTTTTTTTTTTAAAAAGCAAGCCAAAAGCAGGATACTAAGATTTTGTTTTGTGAAGACTTGCGAGACTCGAAGTATATGAATAATAAAAGGAACTGTGTAGTTTTACCCACAATCCTTCAAAAATTATGGTACTGCAAATCACTGTAGTTTTGCTGTCAGGTACCATAATTAGGTCCATCTGTCAAATTTACTGCTTTATATGTTTCTGTAAAAAAAGGAAGGAGGATATATTTATGGTCCAAGACAGTCTTTCTCCAACATTCTTAAGGTGACAGCCACCCAGAGATGCTGATCTAAACTGTCACACCAATCATGCATGAAAAGCATTAAGTATTTAAGATCACTTCTATTCACTGTTTTGGTAAACATGTTCTTAAACAGCTCAGTAATAAAGCAAGTACATTTCCCTCTTCACTGATGAAAATATCAAAAGGATGATTCACATTTAACTCCTCTTCACTTACACACGCTGATTAAGACTTGTTTGCAATTATTTAAGATTGAGTAAGAGAGCAATCGGAGATATTAAAATAAGAATGTCTGAGGGAGAGAACTCAAGGATTATTTTTTTTTAAAAAGGTCACACTATGCATGTAGACTTCAGATTTCACATTATCTCTAAGTTTTCTACAGTAGGTATACATACTGTAAAAAGAACAATGGCTTGCTGAGAGACATTTTCACAAAATGAGGATGCAAATAGAGAATTACAAATCTGTGAATAAATTCTGATACCGTTCCTCATGACAGAAGTTAAATCCTATTTTCCCAGAGGTTCTGAATCTGATCTGTGAACTGCTGGTGGTCTGTGAAGACATGGCATATCAACTGGTACTGTCTCCTTTATTTTCAATCTGCTACATCATATTAAATATTACTTTATTACTACAACTGTATAAGCAATTAGCATAGCTGTCACAAGAATGTTGCACTCATTAAAGGGAAGGAAAGCCATCTATGCGATTGCAACTGGGAAGGGTCCATGATAATCTCTATTAAAACAGAGTCCTCCCTATGAAAATATACTGCAATCACCTGGGCATGCTGTGAGACCCAGGGAAGAACCTAATTTTTTTTTAATGCAATGAAAATCACAGCATTAGGAGACATGCTTGCTGATGCTGCAGCAGTATAAATATGCTTATTCTCAATGATCTGAAAAATCACTGTTATGTATAGGATGATCATATGCATGAATTTTATTATGCTGTCACCCTTATTTCAGGGTAAGTGGCCCACAACAAGCTGTATCTGCTCTCAAGTTGCATAAAAACGTAGTTGTCAATATATTATGCCGTGTTAACAGTGGTAAAGTGCTCATGAATGTATATACTACCACCACCTAGTATTGAATGTGAACTAGTTTAACACATTTAGCACTGGTCACTCTTTCTGCTGGTGCATTTATATGCTCTGCCGTTTGTTCAGAAGCACTGATGTGCCAAGAGATGAGAAAAAAAGTGAGAAGCATGCTCTAGCTGAACTTTGACTACCATTCCAAGGGCTGTGGGTCATACCTGAAAGCATGAAAGACAGACAGCCAGAATCTCTTTATAGGGATGTTTGTTTAACTAGGACATGTGGCCAGCAATACATTTCATGTACTGTATTCAATAACTTTTATGATAGGAATATCTGGAGGCAGATTTTATTCCCATGTCCACTTAATGCTAACGATAAATTAAAAGATTATTTTTAAGACTGCAATATGATACTGGAAATTTAAATTGATTACAACTAAATATTTACTGGGTATATTCAAGGCCCTTTATTTTTGCTTAATGTTTCCTGGGAATTTATTGGTATTTATTAAAAAGAAACTAGTGAAAAATCAGTGCAAAAATAACTCAGTTATTTGGGTAAATACTAGGGTTAATATTGGGGGACAGGGACGACAGAAAAAAAGAAAATGAAAAGAAAATTTAAGATTGACTGATTTCTTGCATTATTGCTAGACCTGTACTTCCGGAGACATGCTCTCTCTAAAGACACCAGATTGTAACATTCAGATAAGTGGAACAGATATGGAAATTTATCCATTAAGAGTCTTGCAATAGCAAGTTACATTAAAGTTATCTTGTGATTTACATTACATACATGAAAGTCTGCTTGGAGATTCTACGTTGCATTCAAACTCCTAACCCATTTTAGCATTAAGTGGGAGCTGAGAGAGACAGACATTAACTTGCCAAGAGATGGCTAGAGGAAGAAAAAGAGGCCATGATAAAATGTAAGCAGACATAGGAAATGCCAGGAGCTATGAGAAAACAGTGACTAGCAGAGCTAAATGGCCTGTCAAGGAGAACGAGAGATTCCACAAGATGTTAGAAGAGATGACTGGTGGCCAAGAGAGAAAGGAGATGCCTGGGAGGCAAAACTAGACACAGGCAGCTGAACAAACATGTATTTAGGGGGTAAAGGGGGAGAGAAGATGGTCAGAAAGTGGGGGTGAGAAGAAATTTTTTTCAACTTTCCCCTGGCTAATATAGACCCCATATATAGCAATTGTTCCACAAAAGGAATTTCACATACAAAAAACCCAACAGCATCCATAATCATTTATATATTTATATTTACTAGATAAAAACATGTGACTTGTTGCTTAGGAAAAAATTCACTGAAGATAAATCTGATTGCATTTCTTTAAGAAAATTTTCAAGTATTTTTGCTACAATATATTGTAGCTAGTCATAACAAATGAAAAACACCTGTACTTCCAACCACATTGATATTAGGGCTAAAATTAAAAAGGATTTTCTTTAAGCACGAAATTTACTCTTCCTACTTACAAACCATCTAAAATATTTTTATATCTAACAGGGATATTAAGATACATTGTATTCAGGCAAAATTACATAACTCAAGAAAAAGCCATAATCAAGTATGATTATGTACCCTTTCCCCCCCCTTTAAGGGGCAGAAAAGTGAAAATATCACAGTAATTATTTTTATGTTATGAGTAAATACAGAGACACTAATGGGGATCAATTTCCAGATTCTATTTCAGGATCTAGAGAAATGTATCAATTCCAATTGTGAATTCCATAAACAAATAAAATACATGTTTTCCAGATGAGCAGTTCTCTCTCTCACACACATGAAAAATGCAAGATCAAACTGTCCACTTTCATAAACCAGGACTTTATTTCTATAAAAGCTTTAGGTTTCTATGAAAAATGAAATGTTTCATGCCCAGAATATATTTTAAATAATAGGCAGCTGCTGAGGTAAACAAGATGTCCCCCAGGCACACACTAAGTACAAGGTTTAAAAACACAAACCTGTATGAAATATAACTATGCTTTTCCTATACCCAGAAGGAAGTTGAAGGTTTCGGAGCAGTCCCTTTGCAGTCAGTCGCACACGCATATTGGATAAGGAAAATTTCGGGGACCATAACATGTCTTCAGAGCAATTGGAAGACAAACAAGAAAGAAACAGCCTCCATATACTGTCACATACTATATATTTAAATTCACCACTGACTGAGGCCAAGCTATACTTGGCAAGGAAAACAAGACTAGAAAGTGAATATTCCTCATTCCTTCACTGTCATTCCATATTCACAGACATAATATCCACAATGCAAATGCTGCTGGCAGCCTCTCTCCCCACCAGATGTTGCAGAAACAAAGCTTGTCCTCAGAATAAAACCTTCTCTTAGTGATTCAGAAGACCAGCAGCCTCTGAATTACATCACACTGTTCATTCCCACTGAGTTGGGTAACAGATTAAGCATGAAGACCTAGCAGGAGGAGGGGGGGGGGGGGAAGTGGGTGGTCTCCAAGCTGAATATCACCCAATAATGTCACAGATCATTTAATTGTACTTCAGAGACTGTTCAGGAATATTAAAGTAATTTTCTCCTTAAGGCATATTTTAGTTCTCCTCCCCCCTCAGTATAATCAAGACTTGTTTCATTCATCTAATTCTGATTCCATTCTGACCATTTTCTAATTGACTTGAATTTATCCCAACAACTTTATTTAATTATGTTTCATGTTTTCTAACAGAAAGCTTCTTTTAACATATGTTGAATATACCACTACATCCATATGTAAATCCTTACAAGTCCACATAAAATAATGCTATTCTGTACAGACATATTAATATTTAGAAGGCTCCTAAGTATCATTCAGTTTTGTGGCCTGGCACTGCAAATTTCAGTGTACTGGGATAAGATCAAGGGAGTACTAATCTTAATTTAGTATATGACAGGCTCTGGACTTCAACAAGAAACCAGTATTTCTAGATTCAGCTGTAATCTGATAACTGATTCAAACACTACTGTAAACCACCATTATGCAAGTCCTTGCACAACATGCTGACTTAAGTATTTAAATAACCCAAAAGGTTTATATTTTTCCACTCATTTATGATGCAAGTTATTAAATCATTCTACCTTTAAGTAGAAAGAAATGCCGTCAGATTTCTAGGATCGTAACAGCCAAACAGAAAAAAAGAAATTTTTAAATCTGGAGTTGAAAGCTAGAAAGCAGAGAACAGTAGTCCAACAGGATTTACTAGGAAATCAAGATAATAGAAACAAAACAAAACTAAAACACGCTTTTTTGTGTCTGAAGTTTAACAGATTAGACTACTGGTCTCAGGCAATTTTTCACAATCAGTTTTCAGCATCCTCAGCCCACATGGCTGAGAGATGCACCTTTCACAGAATTTCAAGAGCAATGGCCTCTTTGTCTCTTAAGAGATGGATGCCAAAATAGCTTTGTGTGTTTCTCCTTGTATTTCTGAAAACTCACTGTTTTGTTCCCAGAGTCAGGATGACTCATTGCTGTTCTCTTCCTGTTGACTATGTAAATAGGGCTTCCATTGCTTAATTTACATTAGAGACAGGGAGATTTTTCTCTCTCCAGACAGGTGGAATGGTAACTAACTATTTTTCTTGTTTGATCAGAGACTTTAAAAGCATAGTATCTGTAAGTGTCCATAATTCCTCATCTATAGTGTTAATCTATATATTTCACAGTTACACTAATCAGCAAAAGACATTTCTCGATACACTTATAGTACAATAACATTGTACTTGTTATTGTAATGATACAACAACATTGTACAATCAGTTGATTCAACTGCTTATTCTTCAGGGGTTCAACATCCTTGTTCTCCTTTTGCGGTGTTTTGGACCCTGACTGTCAGTTTCCTTTTGCAACAGCACATTTTTATATGAACATGAATTCTAAAACTGAATGCTGCTCAATACTAGATTTACACTGGTCACCTTCCACTTGCAAGGAACACAATCGGAGATGGCATTTTGTGACAAGAACATGCACAGTCTACACCCAAGGGTAGCCATGAGGATTACTGAGCAGCCCTCTGCTATCCAATGAAGGATAAGGAACAAAACATAGAAGGACACAGGATAAGAAAAAAGTACGGGACACAGCAAAGGGTAAAAACAAAGAGGATGAAACCAAAACCAGAGAAGAGGTGCAAATAAAGTATGTAAGAACAAAGAAACCTTTAAAATGGGACAGGGCTGCTGACTTGAGGTAGACAGCAGAAATACCAGCAAGTCTTGCTTCTGTTTTTCCTGGGTAGAGTAGCTGGTTATTAGAGACTAAAAGGGCTAGGCCCTACCAACACCACCTCAACTGTAGTAGAGCCAGGCAAAATGTTTCTCAACTGTGTTCCACTTATCACTTTAAAAAACAAAACAAAAAAAACAACTTACAATTGGGAAAGGAAAGAGCACAGATTCACTAAAGAGCCATCAACTACACTTAACTTGCAAACAAGTTTTTAGCATTACCGAAACCTAGCTGGCAATATCTAGCTGATATAGAAGCAAATAAGACTTCTGTTAGCTGTCATTTGTCACTAAGTCTTCTGAAACTGAATATTCAGGATAAAGTCCCAAGTGGTAAACAGATTCATCTTCCATCCATAGATTTCAACATGCTTTATGAACAAAGTTAGTTTCAACACTTTGTGAGGTAGGGAAGTATTTAAGATGCCATCAAGGTTTTCCACCTGAATCCACATGTGCAATTTAGGAGTGGGGACCCCCCTCAACTGTGTTGACCCTCTGAAGTTAATTACTGGTAGGTGTGCCTGGCATAGTTGCTGGTGGGGAACAATACCTTCGGTTTTACTGTCACCAAGGGCTGGTCTACGCTCCCTCTTATCAGTGCAGTTAAATAACTGCACACCCTTATATGGATACATTACATCAATTTAAAAATTAAATAAATTTCTTTGGACAAGTGAAATATTAAACCATGTTTAAATCTGCTTGCGAGTCCATGCACAAAATGACATTGGTTTAACTACACTGATGCAACTTTCATTAAGAGAAATGTCTAAAAAGGCAGCTTGCTGCTAAACTGAGGATTGGTATCAGAGGGGTAGCCGTGTTAGTCTGGATCTGTAAAAGCAGCAAAGAGTCTTATGGCACCTTATAGACTAAAGTAATGTAATCTCTCCACTCCTACTCAAGATTCCCTTTTTATACACCCATGAATCACATTAAACCTTTTTGGCCATAGTATTGCACTGGAAACTCGTGTTCAGCCATGACCCCCCAATTTTTTCCCCAACAGTTATTGCTTCCCCAAAGTCCTCCACCCTGCAAGTATGGTCTATATTCTTTGTTCCTGCATGCTTACACTTGCGTTTACTGAAACTCAGTTTTCTTGCACCCAGCAATCCAGATTGCTTTGCACCAGTTTCCTGTCCCTGTTGTTTGGGTTAGTGGTAAAACTATAAGAAATGAATATTTTCTTTTCTTATAGGTCAGTGATAAGTATTACCCAGCACAGGCTCAAGAACCAATCCCTTTGGAATTCCACTCAAAACACTACTCAACGATTCAGGGATGCTGGAACAATTTTGATAGTGGCTGTGATGAGAATCATTGACCAAACTGTAAACCTCTTATATAATGGAAACCACTTCAAGCCAGCAACTATAATGAATCTCCATTTATAATTACATTTTGAGATCTCTCAGCCACTATTATCCATTCAACATGTGCCATGTTGATTTGGTATTTATGATGCTGGCAGACCTGGTGCCAGCTTATGTCAAAGCCCCTAGATCTCACTGGTTTCCAGCTATGCATTTGTCAGTATTTAATTTGACTCACCTGCATGCTAGTGTTGTTAAAACTGGTATTAGATTCATAGAGACAATGTGTTTAGTGTTTGGACTTCAATAAATGTTTTGAGTTGCTTCATACATTCATCTCACTTATTATATCTGTATCCCATGTTACAAGGTAATCGTTAACTGTTCCTTCTGTTACTATTGAAGTATTCACTATGAAACTAGAAAACCCCACACTGAGGAGAGAAGCATTACCAAATGTGAAATACTAGTTTACCACAAGTGGTGTTATCTCCTGCCCCATAAAATGCTTATAGACACCAGACAAGCCACTCTGGAACATCATCGGAAAAAAAGACTGTTTATTTTTTCCCCACACCCATGAAGCGGGGACAAATACTCGTCCCATGACAGCTTGAACTCTGGGGGAAAAGAATAAAAATCCCTGTCAAGAAGAAATTGTCATTATGCTGCTTGGAATTTGGAAAGGGCAATAATTCTAAAGCAAAAGGAAAGGATCCTCAAGCTGCTTAGCCCTAAAGGACTTTTAGAGCTTGCACATCACAACAGCTTCTACTACTTTCTGGACCTTAAGACTAACTCATTTGTGTGTATATTTACCTCCTTTAACATGGTAAATCTCTCTCATTTCCTTTTCTTAAGGAATCTTTAGTTAGTTAATTGTAGTATTGGCTACAAGCAGTGTCTTTGGTGTGTGATCAGAGGTGCAAAAGACCTGGGGAAAGTGACTGGTTCTTTGGGACTGGGAGTATTGTTGGGAATAGAGCCTGAAGCCCTAGGGCTAGAGCCTTCCACCCACCACCCAAGGGTGGAATCCTGACCCTGGGAAGGTGGGGAACTCATTGGCTGCCTGCTCCTCCAGCTTGTGTCTCCAGAGGGGGGCAGGGCCCAAACACTACTGAAGGCCTCCTCTCCCACCATTGCAGCCCAGGCACAGCTGTGGCTGCAAGAAAAGCTCTCTGGTGGCTGCATGTGGCCACGGTAGCCACATTTGAGAAACGCTGATTTAGGAAGTGGTGTCTAAATCTAAATGCCAGCACTTCGTATTCAGAATCTCAGCTTCAGTTATTGACACAATAGCAGTCTACCTATCTGCAGAATTGCTATTGTGAACTAACATTAGGTTTTTAAGTTGTATCTAGGATTTCTGAAACAAATTGCTCAAATCAGTAGCTACACCATATATACAAAAATAGCACTGGAGTCATGCCTTAACTGCACTTTCACAGTAGACGGTGCTTTGGCTTAAAATACTGTACCTTCTTCTACATATCCCTCACCGATCCAGCATTTCAGTGTGGATAGAGTGGACAACTCAAGGTCACGGTTGTTTTCACTCACAATATTTAAAAGGTCAGTTAATTCTACAAATAGATAGCTAAATGGAAAATTATGCCATGCGGCAGATAAGAACTCTGAATGCAGATTTTAAAATGAGACCTTTTGTGAGCGAATAAGCATATTTAGGCAAAAGTTACACTTCAAAACAGTCACCACGTGCAACATCCTTAATAACCCACAGCTAAGCTCCAATGCAATAGGTTTTATAGTTTCAGTAAAATACCAGTGATTACCATATGAATCCAATTAATCATTGCCAAATCCCTCTGCCCTTCACAAAAGCCCCCACAAATTAATAGATTCATAATATTGTATTCATAAATTGAGATTAAGTCCTTGCTGAGTCCTAGAAAAACAGTTCTTAGCTAATGGCCAAAAACCCAATTGTTTCAATTTTGAATAAAACAGAACCTGAATCCAATCCAGCCCTGGATTTTGCCACTACTCATGCTCCACGTTAATGTACTTTTCAATTAGCTGCATTTACACAGAGGGGGACTTTTTTTAAAAAATCAAGCTCAGAATTTTTGAAGTATTTACATTAGCAATAGAACACATTATTTGTATAACATTCTCTCTTTAAATTGTTCAACAGGTTGAAAGATTTGACAAGCTCTGTGTTCTTAGCAGAGACTGGTGTTAAACCTCAAGTTCACAACTTCCTTTAAGGAACGTAAATTTTATTTTTCAGCATAGCAATAAGCCAGTGTTGCAAAACACTTGGCTGTCAGGCAAAATCCAGTTTGTTTGAAGAGCTCATCATGACTGATTTAGATTTCAGAGAAAAACCCTTACTTGAAAACAATTTAGTTCTTGCAATTGTAAAAAAAGTCTTCCAAACATGAACGAAGTGTAAAACCAGTGCAGTGATGTCTTCTCAAATCTGTAGAGTGCCTGAAACTCAGATATCAATACCCTACTGATGAATAGGACAATTAGTTTATATCTAAATAATGCCCCAATCTGAGTATGAATGAACTACATATGCAAACAGTCAGAAGATAAAAACTCTGTTCTAAAAAAAACAAACTTTTTTCCTCCAGCGACATTAAATGCAGCAGTAACTTCCCTAAGTACAAGTTTTATCACCACAGAAAGATCACAATCAACCTATTATCAGTAGGAGACTCTCTGTGAATCTGGCAGATTACAGGGTCCTTATGCCATAGATCAGGGGTGGGCAAACTATGGCCCGTGGGCCGAATCCATCCTGCCAGCCATTTCAATCTGGCCTTCGAGCTCCCTCTGATGCTTGCCCCACTCCGGTGCTCCAGTGGGGGATCAGGTTTGGGGGCCACTCTGCGCGGCTCCCAGAAGCAGCAGCAGCAGCAGCAGCATGGCTGCCCTCTGGTTCCTACATGTAGAGGCAGCCAGGGAGTTCTGCATGCTGCCCCAAGCGCCACCCCCATTGGTCAAGAACCTAAGCCAATGGGAGCTGCAGGGGTGGAGCCTGCGGACAGGGCAGCATGCAGCAAAGCCGCTTGGCCCTGCCTCTGTGTAGGAGTCAGAGGGAGGGACATGCCTTTGCTTCTGGGAGCTGCTTGGGGTAAGCGTCACCTGGAGCCTGCACACAAGCTAAGAGCCCCTACACCCCCAACCTCTCCACACCAGCTCTAATCCCCCTCCCACCCTCTGAGCCCTCGGTCCCAGCCCAGAGCACCCTCCTGCATTCCAAACACATCTCCTGCCCCACCCCAGAGCCTGCACCCCCAGCCAGAGTCCTCACCTCCTCCCACACCCCAACCCCAATACTGTGAGCATTCATGGCCCGCTGTACAATTTCTATACCCAGATGTGGCCCTTGGGTTAAAAAGTTTGCCCATCCCCGCCATAGATACAGCATACGGACAATAAAAATGTTACTTGGTCTTCACTGAGAGTGACATCCGCACAGTCGAGTCAAAGGACGGAGGTCTAAAATGTCAAAACAAAAAGCTTTACTTAAGAACTGCAGGCTACTTTAAAAAAATTAAAAAAAAAAAAAAAAAAGATGCTTGGCCTCATTCTGCATGGCACTAGCTGGCTTTGGGCATTCAGTTATTCTGAAGAAAGATCATGTGACTTGAAGCGTACTACAGAACATCCGAAACAAAAGCCCTCAGTATTCCTCACACAATTTTTTTTCACTTTGGTATAGCTCTATGCAATCTGATCAAGAAGAATGAAAAACAAAATAAGTAAGCTTCTGAAAAAGCAAAAAAAATTCATTAAAAAGCTTGCGAGCATAAAATGGTGCATGATCGATAATTCCAAAGGGCAGAAAATAAAGTGTTTTAACTTGAGGATCAACTTTCACTGGCATGTGATGAATTATGCATTTCTGTGCATAAAGTGTGGCTCACTTGTTAGCAAATGAATGGAGAAACTCATTCCCCCACCCCTCCCAAGATCGCTATTCCAGTCCAAATGCATAGGTTTAATTGCACCCACTGCCAACAAATGGTGACAATAGCTAAATCTTGGTGAGATTACTCCTTCTACTTCTCTGAACTGATGGACACATGGGCTCACAGAACTTCACTGAAACTAAAAAGTAGTACTAGCAAAACATAGGTGACTGCAGAAACCAAAGTAAAACTCTATTCAAAGTCACTGTGCTAAACTGCTGCATCATGCTAAGGGTATGAACTTGTAATAAAAGATCTGGATACATACTCAGAGTAGTTCATAGATTCATAGACTCTAGAACAGGAAGGGACCTCGAGAGGTCGAGTCCAGTCCCCTGCCCTCATGGCAGGACCAAATACTGTCTGATTATTATACCAGTTATTAATGGTTCCCAATCCTGCTGGAAAGGTATAACAAGTGCGGTTCCGCAGGGGTCTGTTTTGGGACCAGCTCTGTTCAATATCTTCATCAACGACAGATATTGGCAGAGAGAGTATGCTTATTAAGTTTGTAGATGATACCAAACTGGGAGGGATTGCAACTGCTTTGGAGGACAGGGTCATAATTCAAAATGATCTGGACAAATTGGAGAAATGGTCTGAGGTAAACAGGATGATGTTTAACAAAGACAAATGCAAAGTGCTCCACTTAAGCAGGAAAAATCAGTTTCACACATACAAAATGGGAAGAAACTGTCTAGAAAGGAGTACGACAGAAAGGGATCTAGGGGTTATAGTGGACCACAAGCTGAATATGAGTCAACAGTGTGATGCTGTGGCAAAAAAAAGCAAACATGATTCTAGGATGCATTAACAGGTGTGTTGTGAGCAAGACACGAGAAGTCATTCTTCCGCTCTACCCTGCGCTGGTTAGGCCTCAACTGGAGTATTGTGTCCAGTTCTGGGCACAGCATTTCAAGAAAGATGTGGAGAAATTGGAGAGGGTCCAGAGAAGAGCAACAAAAATGAATAGAAGTCTTGAGAACATGACCTGTTAAGGAAGGCTGAAAGAATTGGGTTTGTTTAGTTTGGAAAAGAGAAGACTGAGAGGGGACATGATAGTTTTCAGGTATCTAAGAGGGTGTCATAAGGAAGAGGGAGAAAACTTGTTCACCTTAGCCTCTAAGGATAGAACAAGAAGCAATGGGCTTAAACTGCAGCAAGGGAGGTTTAGGTTGGACATTAGGAAAAAGTTTTTTACTGTCAGGGTGGTTAAACACTGGAATAAATTGCCTAGGGAGGTTGTGGAATCTCCATCTCTGGAGATATTTAAGAGTAGGTTAGATAAATGTCTATCAGGGATGGTCTAGACAGTATTTGGTCCTGTCATGAGGGCAGGGGACTGGACTTGAACTCTCGAGGTCCCTTCCAGTCCTAGAATCTATGAATCTCAAAGAAAGGAAGCAGACAAGTAAAAAAAACCCCACCACTCTTCTCCTGTGTACAAGATCAAATTCCAGACACTTGGAATCCTTGTATTGCTTTAGTAAAAGCTAATATGATCCACAAATTAAGGCCAAAAGTGATATGTAATCTAGTCTGATCTCCTGAACAACAAGAGAATTTCTCACAGTAATTCCTGCATTAGGCCCATAACTTCTGGTTAGCTAGAGCATATCTTTCAGGAAGACATCCAATCTTCATTTGGGAGGCAGTAGTGTCTTCCAGAGACACGTAGCACCTTTCCACCCCATATTGCATCCAACAAGCTTCTAGTTCTAGTGAACGGACACATTAATGCTCCAGTGGCAAGTTTAGTATTCCTATCACAGACCTTTTATCCCTTTTCACAAAGACCCCATTAATCTGTTCAAGTGAGTTGGAAAGATCTTTACGTACAAGGGAATGTCCACCCAAGATTTATTCTGCCTCTATCAACTGGCTTGGTAAGAACTAGCTCCAGGTTTGTGGACTGGTATGAAATATAGGACAGAGAAGAACTATTATACAAAACAGAAGCCTCAGGACAGAATTATTTAGAATATCAGCCACTTTTTAAACCTCTTGTCACTCTTCCCAATGTCACACAAGTTGATACGAACATTTCTAGTTAATTGCCACCTACCATTCAAGCACAGCATGCAGCAACATATGCTGAGGCTGCTGCTACTAAAAAAAAAAAAGTCAAAAATTTGTCAGCACAAGCTATTAAAAAAGACACGTTTCTGTTCAGCATGAATCTTCTATTTTTCCCAAAACACATCGTTTGTTTTAACAAATTATTGCCACATGACTAAACTGCAAAGTAAGTATATCCAAATTAGTACCCATATGTTTCTTGTATGTTGCTTTTAAAAACTTCCATTTTGTCTACAAAGCATATGATGACAAATATTAGACTCTACAGTTTGGCAGCTGGATGGTCTAATAGCACAGAACTAAAGCACAGAGAAAAAGGTAAAATAGTATGTTTGAAACTCGAGTCTTCATGGTTTGTTACATCATACTAACTTCTTCTGAGGCTACTTAATTTAAGAATGAAAACACTAGGACACTATACCAAAAGAATCTTAAAGATGGCATATAAGGATATATAATTGTAGGGACCTCCCCTTGTTATCCATTAACAACAATTTGGGGGAGAACAGATTTGAGAACTCACCAGAATTGAAACCCGACAATAGTCTACGGGGTCCATTTAGTACAGGAGTACCTATAATGTTCAGAGAAGATATGGATGTAACATTCTAAGTGTATTAAGACTTATGAATAAGTTCCAGTAGATGGGTAAAAAAGCATCTTCCCAGCCTCTTTTCATGTATGCTCCTTGTGTGGTGGCATAGAATAGTTCAGTAAAATATTAATCCTAAAATTTGCTATGACATTAAGATGCTGGTAAAATATGTGAGAATGAAACATGACAAGATTCCTGTTAATTATGAACTGTTTTACCGTAATCAAATCACTTAATTGGACCTCACTAGTTAAGAGTTTGACCTTTAACTATCCCATTTGTTAGCACTGGTAGGGCTGTGCTTCATGTAAGCCAGATAAAAAAATAGTACTATTCTGTCCACAGTATTGCCACTTCTGAGGCCTTTAAGAATGAAGTGGCCTGTAATAATTGTCAGCTATTTCATCTGTGGGCAAACATTTACATATTCTTCTCAAAAAGGATAAAAATGTTAACCAGTGGCTACACACTAGAGAACGTAGCCTTCTAAGTTAACCGGGAAAAAAAAGCTAAATTGTCTTTTATTAGTATGACCTAAGGACCACATAACTGACAGTATCCTTTAGTGTAAAGACTAAGTAAGTGGAACTACTACTGATAACTCTTGCATGGTAGAGACTTAAAAATCAAGAATTTTAGAGTACGTTTATTGGTTTTCAAGAATACTGTTACTTGGTCCAATTTGCAAAGACAAAAATTAAGAATTAAAAGGCTCAACTCATCTGGCTGTGTATAGCAAGTATCAAGATCTCTGTATGAGACCTTACAAGCATAGGCTTCAGTAAGTAGGAAGTATCAGAGGGTAGCCGTGTTAGTCTGGATCTGTAAAAGCAGCAAAGAATCCTGTGGCACCTTATAGACTAACAGACGTTTTGGAGCATGAGCTTTCGTGGGTGAATACCCACTTCCTCAGATGCATGCATCTGAGGAAGTGGGTATTCACCCACGAAAGCTCATGCTCCAAAACGTCTGTTAGTCTATAAGGTGCCACAGGATTCTTTGCTGCAGTAAGTAGGAAGCAACACAATTTGCATTGTATCTTAATTACTGTACATTAGTCTGATGCAGTTCAATTTTAACTCTAAGCCACATTATAGGAACTTTGTGAGCAGTCAGTGAACAACTATGACAAGATGTCAGATCTAGAATCTTTCATGAAGATTCATCTCTGTACTTTTAAATGTACAGACACCCAACTAGATATGTCCTTTTAAACTCTAATTCAGCATTTAAAAGGGTTTGAGTATCTGAGGCAAGGAGATAAGGGGGCAGAGATGTTATCTTAGAAATAGCCAAGCTCAGGAGCAAGCTCTGGCAGGGACTCCCAGCTAAACAAAAACTCCAAGAAGGGGCTAAATTTGGGCTTCATCCTGTATGTATACTCTAAGTAAGCATTATTCAAATCCTGCTTATAAAACATTTGTTTTGATAAATACAAATTTAAATGTAGATAAACAAGTGATGTTACAGGCCCTTGAATCTTTTTTTCCCAGAAAATGAAAGGTTAGTATTTCACTCTGATGACAAAGTAAATTAGGGATTTCTGTATTGGGGACAGATTTGTGAAATCCATCTCCACTTTCAAAGTTTCAGCTCTGTTAGAACTGGAAATCTTGAGAATTTCAAAATGGAACAGCAGAGCTCTCACGAAAGAAAAGGATGACTGCAAAGTGTAAATGAGAGAGACTTTACCCAATGGCTGGTTGCCTCTTGGCTCACTGGTTTTCCTTGTTGGAAGAAATGGTCCAGCTGATTTTGGTATACATTGGTTCAGTGAACAAGACTTGTTCTTTGTTCCTAAAAAAAACCAAAAACAAAAAAACCCACAGACTTAGATTAGGTTTTTAAATTTAAAACTAGATCAGTGGTAAGAACTTGTCCAATTTAAGAAAATAACTTAAGGTTGCTGATCACTTAAAACTCTGAACTTTAACTTTTTTTTAAGAATCAACATACAATTACAGAGGAAATTGATTCCAAACTAGTGTCTCCTTTAGAAAGATTTTTTAAGTGGCAGAACAATTACTTAGATGAATAAAAACTACTTTAAGTCAATTTTCCTTTATTGAAAATTGAGACTGGAAAAAAATAAGATACTTAAAATAGTTTTAAGTTAATAAGGAGTGTTAGGAAATGCATTTTCAGATGTATTCCAAAAATTAAAAATTTACCTTATTACATCTAAATATAGAAGTTGCAACAAACAGCAGCAAAGTACTACCACCTAAGGCCCATGCCTTTCATACTTAAAGTTATTTTATAGCTTGTCATCCTCTCAAAGCGTTAATTGCTTCTGTTATTCAGTGTTTTAAATCTAATTGTGTGTGCTGTGGTTTTCATGAAATTATCTCAAATTCCTACTTCTCACTGAAATACAATAATGTGCAACACCACCACTCCTGACGTAAGACATGTCAGAGTTCAGTAACCTGTTGGCCCAAAATGTGCTTGACAGAAGCATTTTAGCAGCAAGTATTCCGGAAAAAGCTTTTCAGCCATCTCCTATTACGCCACTTCATTTTGGCCACTGAATGAAGCTGCTACTCCATTCAGAACATGTATGGCAGTAGTTCAGATGCTGTATTGTACAAAGAAAGATTTAAGAAAAACCTGCACCTGGTCAGATGCATTTTATGGTTATGAACGGCATTATTAAGCTTGTAAACTGATGGAGATGTCCTACATAAACTCACTTAAGAGTATGTCTATGCTGCAGCTAGAAGGTGATATTCCTAGATCTGGTAGACACATGCTCTAGGTCCACTTGAGCTAGAGCACTAAAACAGAAGTTGCTGTTACCCCAAATACATACTTAGAATCTCTGATTGGGTTGTAATCTCATGGCAAGCCCAAGGCACCCGGGCCACACTGCTATTTTTAGTACCCTATCTCAAAGAGAGCTAGAATGTGGGTCTCTAAGGGAGCTGGGAATTACACTTCCCAGCTGCAGTACAGACACTAAGTGGAGAGGAACCAGAATGAAATGTTTAAACAAGAAACAGGAGATGGTGTTTAAAATAACCTCTGCTGCTGCAAGTAGTTTATAGCACAAGTACCCAATCTCTGCCAAAAGCAAAAGCAAAAGCAGAGCTCTGATTTCTCCTTAGCTGGTAAGAGGAATTAGAAATGAGGGCAGCAGAAGGAGCTAGTGTCTGGCTGAGGTGTTTCTGGGCTCCCGTTGGAAGGTGGGGCAGTAACATCTGACTAGGGCAGGCTATGTATCTCAGCCACTAGTACCCTACTCAATGACTGCACATTCTCTCCATGGTCCCCTCACCCTTGGAAGGGTTTGATGACTACCTTTCCTCAAGCTCCCTCTCCTCTGTGGGTTGAGAAGGGCAGAGTCGAGGTAAAGTTACATAATATGTGACAGATTTTGCATTAAGAAGTCTCTTGTAATGTTATCATGCAAGTAGAGTCCGAATGAGCGCTCCCCTGACATCTAGTGGTGAGCCGTGGAAAAGGACTTCAGGAGGTGATCTCATTTGCATAGGCACACCCACCTTGCCTAAGTGCTCAGCATGATGGGATTGCTTGCCCGAATGGTCACTTTTGGCTGGTGTGGGATCCCCAGTCTCTTTGTTATTGGGGCAGGAGTAATAAAGCATCATCATCCTTGCTGTGTGAATCAAAGGAAGCAGAACTGTACTTGGCCATTTCCCAATTGAAGGGCTCGTCCTCAACTAAATGGCAGTTTTTTTTTCCAGTGATACAAATTTTATTTTAACATTAATTTACAGTGAAACAAGCACATGTCAGTCTTATACAGGCACAAAACCCTTCACCCACAATATTAACCTAGAACGCACAGCCTCTGTTCAGCAGGGGCAGGAATTTTTATTGTTAGTATCTTGTGTGAACTCCGGTTTCTGCACTTTTCCCTGCTGCCTCTCCATATCCTGATAGAGCAGGGACTTCTGGGCCTTCAACCTGCAGGCCAGGCACATGAAAATCGACTCCACATTCTGATTCTCTTTGAAACATTAGCCAAGGACCCCAAACAAAAGCATGTGTGAGCATCAGCAAATTTCAGGGCCACACTGGATGGCACTTGAATTTGTTCTGGCAAGGGACATGGATTCCAAAGCCCGGGGGGGGGGGGCAGTGGGGGGGCAGGTACTCATATCTGATGGTATGAGCTTTGCCTAAGGACCCCAGACATCATCTGACCCTTCCTTTCCCCACTGTGTAACAACAGAGCTGGTTTAGACTCAACTGAGAGTCATGTTACAGGCTGCAGAGCTGAAATCATTGATACCTAGATCTAAGTATTAGACCTCCCTTGGAACCGTGTGTCTGATGCAAGAGACTGCCAGCAGTGAGGATCCCCCATTGACTGATGAAATCACTGAGAGCTGTGTTAAGGTGGGGGAGGGCACTGAAAACATCTTGGTGCAGCCAGCAGGGCAGCTGGTGGAAAGGTGAGGCCAGCAGGGTGGCTGTTGGAGAGTGCCAGAGAAGAGCCCCCCAGAGAGGAGCAGTGAGTGCATGCCCAAGCAGCAGGGCAAGTAAGGTGTCTTCTCTCCCCTGCCCCCACCGCACCAAGGGTGGGACATTAACTCTGCAGATGCTCCTCTGAACTCTGGTCTGCATTGTCCAAAGACAGCAACTGTGAGTAGGGTGCAGAGAAGGGATGGGCATGTTAAAGGGACTTTTGAGTTACTGGACTTAAGACCCTGAGAGAAAAAGGACACTGCCCAACTTACTTGGTGGTGGGTCTTTTGCACATGGTTTGTGTTTATAAACCCCGTTTGTGGCATTTCCCCAAATTAATGCTGCATTATTTCCCTCCTTTTCTTCAAAGTGTTTTGCAACACTCAGACTCTTTGCTTACGAGAAGGGAAGTATAACCTCTTAGAGGCACCTGGCAAGGGGAGGGGGAGAATCATCATCCCAGATCACTGGGTAGGGGCTTGAGACTAATTTTGTGTTGTATTGGTGAAAAGGAACCCCTAGATACTGAACCCAGCCCTTGTTACTGCCAACTCTGACTGGCAGGAGGTTACAGTCATCTAAAATTAGTTTTGGGAGCATTTTAAAAAAAGCTTTAAAATGGGAAGTTAAGATTTCCTTCCTTATTTTACATTCATACTACTTCACCCTGGTCAAGTCTTAAAAGTAGCATTTTTATGAGTAGGGATAGGAATTCATGGATTCGATAGCCAGAAGTGACCATTGTGATTATCTAGTCTGACCTGTATAGCATAGGCCATAGAACTTCCCCAAAATAATTCGTAGAGCAGATCTTATATAGAACATCCAATCTTCATTTAAAAATGGTCGGTGATGGAGAATCCACCATGACTCTTGGTAAATTGTTCCAAGGATTTATTACTCTCACTGTTAAACATTTACACCTTATTTCCAATCTGAGTTTGTCTAGCTTGGGGAGCAGTAGGGATATACCCATGCCCTCATGTGAACAGTGTATGACTGGCTATGGTCTCTTGATGCCATACTTGGAGCATATCCATACAGCAAAGTAAAACCAACATCTGGACTGTATCAGTTGACTCCGGCTCACACTGCAGGGCTATTTCGTTGCTGTGTAGACTTCCAGGCTCAGGTTGGAGCCCAGACTCTAGGACCCGCCCAGCCACAGGGTCCCAGAGCCTAGAAGTCTACACAACAATGCCAACAGCCCTGTGAGCCCGATCCAGCCACAAGTGTGTGTCTGCTTTGTAGACACACACTTGTTCTTTTTGCCCACTTGAGAACATGAACTCTTTTTATACCTATTTCTTGCCTTACCCCTGCTCTTTCATGTTGTGCTCTGTTACCGGGTAACAAGTCGGGCAAAGACAGCCACCCAGATAGACCATTTACTTAACCATTGTGAAGTGCCCTTTTCCACCTTCATCTCCAACAGATACCAAACAGTAATACTTCAAACTTAGGCTTAATGCAAAAAAAAACTTTAATGGCAAACTTAGCAACTTCAAGGCAGAATAATATTGAATGTGTGGGTTTTGTTACAGTCATATGTGGCAACTGGTATAATTGAGTATGAGGTCAGATCACACTTTCTGTTAGAGTCTGATGAAGGTGCTGAGAGAGTTACTACTTTTCAATATCTGATGGAAATGGAAGTAGTCTTAAGGTAATTCTGGAGCACACACATTTATGTAGTATCTAGTGGACCACTTCTCTCCCATTAGCAACAGCATGGCAATCCTCTGGCAACTAGAGCAGAAATAATATCTTTTTGGCCATCTTAATGCAACATGAACAGCTGGAAATAAGACACCATCATGTAATCAGCCAATTTTCCACAAAACTACCAACAAGTGTTTCTTGGACCACTGCTTTGGGAAACAGTAATGTAAAACAAAGTAAGCTAGTAAAGAATTACTTTAGTTTCATTATGTACAAAGAGATTCAGATACCTTTTGGAGTGGATTTTAAGGAGTACACTCTAGGTCTGGGCACTGGCTTCAAAGAGAGAGATCCAGAAATGCCATTTTGACACGTAGCTTTTGAAGGCCATTCTCCATTCTTGATGATGATTGTGGCACTTGTAGCTATTGCAATAATCAGGTATAGAGAGAGGGTTAGAGAATTAGCCTATCACATTTAGCTAGATTTTTATAAAAACTAAGTCTCTTGTGTAAGTTACTGATGGTCCTATTTCCTATAGCTTTAATTAGTAACATTTTATAATATAATCACAAATAGCTGAGTATAGGCTTCTGTATTTCCATCTTGTCCACATGGATAAATTGGCACAAAGCTTTGCCTGATATTCACCAAGACTAATCTCATTGTATGCACTTCAAAGCCCAAGTTTTGCAGCTTTGGTTTGTTCTGTGTCCAAGTCAGGCATGTGCAAAAAATGCATATGTACTTTAATATTAGAGGGGTAGCCGTGTTAGTCTGGATCTGTAAAAGCAGCAAAGAGTCCTGTGGCACCTTATAGACTAACAGACATTTTGGAGCATGAGCTTTCGTGGGTGAATACCCACTTCGTTGGATGCATGTGGTATTCACCCACGAAAGCTCATGCTCCAAAACATCTGTTAGTCTATAAGGTGCCACAGGACTCTTTGCTGCTATGTACTTTAGACATCTGAGCCCACAGTTCAGACTAACAAGTTATAGTTGCCTGATTATACTCCTGAGAATTTCATAGTGTATCAAAGTATTACTCAAAAATAATTGTTATATATTAAACTTCCACCAGTGAGACACCCCCAAATTATTCTATATACAGTAATACAAGATGTAAAGTAGCCCCACCAAGTTACTGAATAGCATCATGCAAGTCAAGCCAAGGTGAAAGCAGACTGGTTTATATTCCTATGGCTCAAGGTGAATTGCTAATCTCAGCAATTCACCTTGAGCCATAGGAATATACTATAATCACACTCTCTCTCCACACACACTATACCTTGCTTTATTTCTTGCAATTACTTCTACACAAGGACAAAAATAGCACTTGGAATTCATACTTGCAAGCCTTATGATTTACACACCCATGTTCTCAATCTTTATTTACATCATAATACAATTACCATGTGAACACTACACAATTGCTTAAAAAAGGTCAGGATGCTGCAGTTCTAATTTTTCAATCCTCAGCCACATTTACTAGTGTGTATAATAAAAAAGAAAAGTACTATTTACAGTTACATTATGCCAAAATTTCACAAATACAGATTTTCCTCAGAAGATAGAAGAGAGTCATAAAACTGAAGTGCTAATCAGACTCAAAGGCAGCATGCTACTATCATAGGAAACTTAAGTCTCTAAGATCACAACACAGGACTGAGCAGGCAGCAACAGGAAGGCTATATTTCATGAATTTTTACAGAAAAATATCAACTAATCTTAAATATCAAGCTAAACAATATGTCAGTTTAATGTTAACAGGACTATATTATCCCAGGTTTTACATTACACTAGGTTTACTGCAGAAGTATCCTATCTTGACCTTTGAATGTCCCAGTAATCTGGTAGTGAAGAAATTTAGATTTTTGCTAATTATGATTTTATTTTGATGTCATTGTCTAATAATCTAACTATCACATAAGGACAAGAAGAAACACTCTGTAAAATACCTTTAGAAAAAAGTAAAAAAAAATACTGATTCTCTCAATAAGATGGTTCAAAAAGTCAGCAAAAAATTGCACTGCACAGAAAATATTAACCACATGTAATCCAGATATGATTACAAATCACAAGACACACTGAAGTCAAGATTTAGTTTGAAAATTTTCTGTAAATTTACTAATTTAAATTAAGAAAAAGTATTTTCTTCAGGAAAACAGCAAATTAAAGCATTTAATTTGATAGATTTTACCAGCTTTAACAAGAAACCAATGACCTACTTCTTTTCCCAGTAAACGTGGCTAACAAAGGAATAACAAAAAAGCTGTAAGATCCCACTACCAGCAAAGTCAATAAGGTAATATCATAGTGGCTTCCTGAATCAGTCGGTGGTGCTAGTGTAGAATTGATGAAAATACGAGGAGAAAAATCAGTTTCTGTACAACTGCGGAGTCCTCCTGGTATAGTCATTTAAAAAGAATCAAAGCAAGCTTAAAGCCAGAAAAACTGCAGCCATTTTCATCCTCTCATATTCCTCATGCTTGCTCTTAGTGAATTAGAGTGGAAAGAATTGTAAGCTTCAAGGCAGAGGACAAAAACAGATTAAACCAGCTAGCAAATCACACTAAGAAAAAGTCATCGGTTTGGATGCTTAATCTGAAAGGAATACATCTCTTTGTTATGAAGCGATGAACCTTTCTTTGTTAAGGGAGAGAGAGCACAAAGCCTTTACAACCTCCTTTGGAATTTCAGTCATGGTACTAAAATTGAACAGCAAAAGTCAACATGGCTGTCAGGGCAACAGAACCAATCTGATTATAGAAGAAATGTGTTGCAAATTTTAATATAAAAAATACATATTCCTTTCAGCCCATGGTAGGTTTTTATTTTCAGGAGAAAATTAAAAATAGCAGGAACAAACAAGACAACTCAGTGATAAAGAAAAGTGTACTATGGATTATCTTCAATCCAGGAACTTTTTTTTAAAATAAAATTTAGCATAAATGAACTTCCTTCCCCAATCCCAAAGACAAAATAGGACAATGTAATAGTAAGAGGATATTTGAATTTAAATAGCTTTAATGTTAGAATCACTTTCCCCATCAATGGGTTAATTTACGTTGCTTTTTGCATGGTTTTTCATTCCCTAACATTCCTGCAACTGATATGAGAGTTTTCAGTCGTTTATCCACTGTTTAAGGACAAAAAATATGTAATTTAGACTGGTCATCATTTTATCAGGAATTCATTGTTTTTACATTTAAATTGTACACTCAAATGTATGGATGATGTTTACTTTAGTTTAGTAATTTCAAATTGTATATTTCAGAACTTTCAAACAAGAAAGTAATTAAATTTAAAGTCTCATCTATATAGTACATTTCATTAAGAACACACCAGGATAAGATATGAATTATAGTTTATCAAAAATGGGTACAAAGGGGCTGTGTTGCACTGTTCTCAGTATTACCACAAAACATCCAATTCACAATGTTCAAACTTTCTGAACTTATTACACCATATACAAAAAGCCCTGTCAAGGAAAGCATCATGCTCAGTAAGGCCAGGAAGTTTTGGGATGTACCAAGGAAGTGTAGAAAGATTTTTCTTTATTGTTTCCCCCTCCCGAAGAAGTTCATTTTTGCTAAGTCAGGCATCAAGTCTTAAGACCCTTCAACTGAGAAGACTACAGGATGTGCCTCTTAGGAAAAAAAAAAAAAGATGTAAAAAGGCAACATTCTTAAGGGCCAAACCTAGTAATCCTTAGCTGGGCAATAATCCCGTTCAAATAAATTTCCCCCAGCTAAGGACTGAAAGATTTGGACTTGGAGAACAGTGGTGAAAGCAGAGAACTCTGACAAAGATACTTACAATTATTACTGCAAGTACTTTGCTCACTCTGGGTACTACTGATTGAAGAGATGCTAGCAGTTCTCCGAAAGGGCACTTTTGATTTAGTTAGTGATTTGCCAGAACTGGCCCAAGAGACTAGAGATGTTTTCACAGAGGCAGGCTTCCCTCTGGAAGATGATATTTCCACTCCTGTTAATTTAAGGGAGAGAAAAATAGAACTTTTAAACAAACAAACAAACAAACAAACAAACAGACAGACAGACACACACACACTGCTGGTACAAATAAGGATAAAGTCTGGCCCAAAGAAGAAAGGCACATTTTTATTATATATAAATAAAAAGAATTTTAGGAGACATTTTAAGAGTGCAGTAAAACAACACCTTAAACCTTTAAGTCCAAGATTTGACTTACCCTGCAAAGACTGCTTTAATACAATGAGAAATTTATGAAGATTCAAAAGTATCCAATTTTATCTGTGCACTGTGGATAGGATGATCAAAACAGGATTTGTCCAGATTCCACAAGTCAGTGCTTCTGTGCAAATGCCTGACTTGGGAAAGTCAAAATCCATCTCGCAAGGACAAAACATGTTACAGTTCTCTGTACTGGCAATTCCAAATACTACTTCTAGCTCAAAAACACTCAGATTCTTTCCTGTTTTTGAAAGCGTAAAGGATCAGAAATTATTTCCATGCTGATAGCTCAAGTCTAATGCATGCTGATTCTCAGATGAGGGACAAATGGCAAATTTCTTCTGGAAAGTAAATTGCACCATATATGAGCAAAATGAGCACAAACAAGGAACAAGAGCAGCAAGTTCTACTATACTTGAAATGATAGCTCAAAAGACTTCTGGGTCTGCAAGATTGGATAAATAGTATTCTCAGAACTGTGTTGCCATTCAGTTATACTGGCACAAAGATGTTTTTGCATATAGTATACCATGTCCTGTCAATTGGAACTTGTAAACAGAAGTGACAAAAGTGTGAAGTATTAAATATAACCTATTTGAGATAGAATGGAGGTATTATTGTCACTTTCAGATGACATTTACTGTAGTATTAATTAACAGGACTACTTTACTATTTAAGCCAGAGTATCAGCAGCTGAAAATATCTTTAGCTAAATGGACTTCCAGCTCCATTCTAGGACAAATGTACTAACATGCATTGAGATTAAAATAAAAGATTATGTCCACAAGAGAAGTTACGTATATCAGAATTTTCCTGTTCCCAGAATTTCAATTGAAAAAATGGTATATTAAACTATCACTGGATTGTCATTTGCCAGCTCTGATTAATGCCACTTTACATCTGATTTCAGGTGCTGAGCTTTCCAAAACCTGTTTTAAGTAACAGGACAAGTAAGGTAACCTCTTTATATGTAAATGAAGAACAAGAGCGGGAAGATTAAATGCTATTTTATAAGAAGTGGAGAGATACAGGCATCTGGATATTATAATCACTAAAGTTTTGCCTGAATTCCTTTTCTTCAGATATAATCTCCTCTTAGGCATGTTTTGTTTTAGGCAGAACATGCTATGTTAAAATACAGCACATCAGTTTCACCAAGAAAAAAGGACTTTCCCCTTTCCACTTGCCATGACCACATAAATCTAGATTAATATCATGTATTAGACTCACAAGATAATTTAGCTGCAATATGATTAAACCAGGTATTTAAGTTACTCCAGTTTATACCATATTAGTTTTCATATAGGTATGTCAATAGTTCCCTCTCACTCTTGGGCATGAGGGATTAAGTGACATCTTTGTAAAGACATAAGATTTGTATGAAGGTCATAAAAGCTTTAGGCTGTCTTAAAAAGTAGGACCCCACTACATGGAGATTTAGGAAGGAAGAAGCATCATGAATGTATATGCATCTTGGCATAAACGAATACACTTCTTAACACCAGATGGTGCTGTAAGATTATGTTTATAAAGTTTCAAGCCCAAAAGACTAACAAGTCACTGAGTTTTGTTCATAGGCAATGCCGGCCTGTTTAATACTAAAAATTAAGAGTAGGCAAACTAATTTATTGGTTTACTATTGAACTATACAACAGAGCAGTTATAAATGCATGTTCCACTTACATATGCAAGTTACAAATGTGTAGCAGGACCTCATTAAGTCATCCTGATCATTAAGATTCATTGCAAAACTCAGTAATCTGCACATTAGAGGAGTGACATTACAGGTGCACCAGAAAAGAAACACTTTACCAAGTGTTGTTTTACTACTTATTTTGAAAAGTGTACATTCTGTAACTTAAGAGTAACTGATCTGAATAAGATGTCACTATGTCACTCTAGTTTTAAATCTGAGACCTGATAAAGAGCCAGGTTTCTGCGATTTTCTGGTTTGCAAGTTATTGCACTAAGGTAATGAAGTACTTAAGCAATATAGAAACATTTAGAATTCATTCTTGAGTGTTTGGATCTTTTGTGGCAGTTTGCATGATGCCAGAAACCACTATCTGGTACAAATTGTGAGTGGTGTAGATTAAAACATATGAAGCTAAACAGTTCCAAAACTGAGAAAATTTAAAGCCACAAAGCAACCTCTACCACTTTTTTGAATAGTGCCAAGAATAATTTTTACTTTACAGAATGACTTGATCTAATCGATCTAGTAAATGATTTTTTTTCCAAATACATGACCCCTCTTCCACAGTCTACATTAAACTCTTGGCAAAGTAAGAATACTATTGAACTTCCAGAATCAGGTAGCACAGAAACAGTACAAGCTGAATCTGCAATATTTTCATGTTGGTAAGAATCTGTATTTGTTCAGTTAGCCACCTGTTACACATCTCTATGTACCGAGGATGCCAGGCATTGAGGGATGTTGTTGGGTTCATCTTTAAAAGCAAAATGAAAAGAGGCCTATTCATTCTTTCCATGGACTTCCACTCCAGAGATCTGGAAGCAGAGTGTGAGAAAGGCTTCAAGAAACCCTGCTTGAACAGCACATCCTGAACTTAACAGCTGCAAGTATCTCCAGACCCCTTAGTTTGTTTTCAAAGCTCAGAAAATGGTCTTGAGAATGCAGCTGATTTATAAACAAAAGTAACTGAGAATTTACATAAAAACAGCCAGTCAGTGGTGCTGAGTTCCCAGCTTTGGAAACGTCAAGTACAAGTCCTGTTCATAGGTGACCCATGTTCTTTTTCGGTTCCCTAGAGATCAGTGCTCTCTTGGAAAATATTCATAAGAGTGACTAAAACACCAAACTGCAGTTTTAGAAAAATTAATTTGGGGAGGAATCTCCAAGTAGCAGTGGCCTGAGACCATTAAGTAGCTAATTCCAAAAAGAAACCATAAAAACCGAAGTATCACGTGTAAACTGGAAAAAGTTCCTTCCTCTAATTTACAAACTTAAGAGCAGAATGATAAATTCCAAGAAAAAAAATGAATAATTACATCTCAAAATATTTCCTGGATTAGTTCCTACACTCTGGAATGTGGTTAATTCAGCCACTTCACCTAGTGGCTAAAAAAATATTAACTGTTGGAAAACACTTCTTCCAGAGGGGGACTTCCAAATACTATGGTATTTGGTTCAAAGCACAAGATGGAGTCATGAGACCTGTGTTTTATTCCCAGCTCTGCCACAGATTTCTACTGGAAACAGATTAAATCACTTAACCTCCAATTCAGTTTTCCAGCTGTAGAATACTTATCTAACTTCCAAGAGCATTCTGAAGCTACAATGAGCTCTTAGATGGAAGGCTGTATATAGGTTCAATGGGGACAGGTGAGCAAAGCCCACAGGTAAGTGGGGTACATGGTGACCTGGGAGATGGGTCAGTAATAGAAGGGAGCATGGGCCATAATGGCAGAGAGAGAGAGAGAGAGAGAGAGAGAGAGAGAGAGAGAGAGAGAGAGAGGAGAATCAGGGCAAAACTGGGAGGCAAGATCAAATCAGTATCTTAGATGCCTATATACAAATGTGGGAACTATGGGTAATAAGCAAGAAGAACTGGAAGTGCTAATAAATAACTACAACTATGACATTGTTGGCATCACCGAAACTTGGTGGGCTAAAACACGATTGGAATGTTGGTGTGGATGGGCACAGCTTGCTCAGGAAGGATAGATGGGGGAAAAGGGAGGAGGTGTTGCCTTATATATTAGAAATGTACACACTTGGACTGAGGTGGAGATGGACATAGGAGACGAAAGTGTTGAGAGTTTCTGGGTTAGGCTAAAAGGGGTAAAAAAAACCCAAGAGTGACGTCATGCTAGGCCACCTAACCAGGAGGAAGACGTGGATGGAGGCTTTTTTAAACAGCCAACAAAATCATCCAAAGCCCAAGATTTGGTGTGATGGGGGACTTCAACTATCCAGATATGTGTTGGGAAAACAACACAGCGGGGCACAGACTACCTAGTAGGTTCTTGGACTGCATTGCAGACAACTTTTTATTTCAGAAGGTTGAAAAAGCCACTGAGGGGAAGCTGTTCTAGACTTAATTTTAACAAATAGGGAAGAACTCATTGAGAATTTGAAAGTAGAAGGCAGTTTGAGTGAAAGTGATCATGAAATCAGAGTTCACAATTCTAAGGAAGGGTATTATAGAATATCAGGGTTGGAAGGGACCTCAGGGGTCATCTAGTCCAACTCCCTGGTCAAAGCAGGACCAATTCCCAACTAAATCATCCCAGCCAGGGCTTTGTCAAGCCTGACCTTAAAAACCTCTAAAGCAGGAGATTCCACCATTTCCCTAAATAACCCATTCCAGTGCTTCACCACCCTCCTAGTGAAAAAGTACACTAGGCAGAAGTGTAGTACAGCAAAATACAGACAATGGATTTCAGAAAGGCAGATTTTGCTAAGCTCAGAGAGCTGATAGGTATGGTCCCATGGGAATCAAAATTGAGGGGAAAAACAACTAAGGAGAGTTGGCAGTTTTAATAGGGACACTATTAAGGGCCCAAAAGCAAGCTGTTCCACTGGGTATGAAAGATAGAAAATGTGGCAAAAGACCACCACAAGATCTTGTGTGATCTAAAAAATAAAAAGGAATCATAAAAAATGGAAACTAGGACAGATTACAAAGCATGAATATAGGCAAAACACAGGAATGAAAAGGCAAGATTAGCTACGGGAATAAAGGGAAACAAGACAACTTTTTATCAATACATTAGAAGCAAGAGGAAAATCAGGTCAGGGTAGGCTTACGGCTCAGTGAGGAGGGAGAAACAGTAACAGGAAACTTGGAAATGACAGAGATGCTAAATGACTTATTTGTTTCAGTCTTCACCGAGAAGTCTGAAGGAATGTCTAACAGTGAATGCTAATAGGAAGGGGGTAGGTTTAGAAGATAAGATAAAAAAAATAAGTTAAAAATCACTTAGAAAAGTTAGATGCCTGCAGGTCACCAGGGCCTGATGAAATGCATCCTAGAATACTCAAGGAGCTAATAGACGAGGTATCTGAGCTTCTAGCTATTATCTTTGGAAAATCATGGGAGACGGGAGAGATTCCAGAAGACTGAAAAAGGGCATCTATAAAAAGGGAAATAAAAACAGCCCAGGAAACTACAGACCAGTTAGTTTAACTTCTGTGCCAGGGAAGATAATGGAGCAAGTAATTAAGGAAGTCATCTGCAAACACTTGAAGGTGGTAAGGTGATAGCAAACAACCAACATGGATTTGTAAAGAACAAATTATGTCAAACCAATCTGACAGCTTTCTTTGATAGGATAACGAGTCTTGTGGATAAGGGAGAAGCGGTGGATGTGGTATACCTAGACTTTAGTAAGGCATTTGATATGGTCTTGCATGATATTCTTATCAAGAAACTAGGCAAATACAATTTAGATGGGGCTACTATAAGGTGGGTGCATAACTGGCTGGATAACTGTATTCAGAGTAGTTAATGGTTCCCAATCCTGCTGGAAAGGTATAACAAGTGGGGTTCCACAGGGGTCTGTTTTGGGATCGGCTCTGTTCAATATCTTCATCAACGACTTATATATTGGCATAGAGAATACGCTTACTAAGTTTGCAGATGAAACCAAACTGGGAGGGATTGCAACTACTTTGGAGGATAGGGCCATAATTCAAAATGATCTGGACAAATTGGAGAAATGGTCTGAGGTAAACAGGATGAAATTTAACAAAGACAAACGCAAAGTGCTCCACTTAGGAAGGAACAATCAATTTCATACATAGAGAATGGGAAGAGTGTCTAGGAAGGAGTACGGCAGAAAGGGATCTAGGGGTTATAGTGGACCACAAGCTAAATATGAGTCAACAGTGTGATGCTGTTGCAAAAAAAATAAAAAAATAAAAAAGCAAACATGATTCTGGGATACATTAACAGGTGTGTTGTGAGCAAGACTTGAGAAGTCATTCTTCCACTCTACTCTGCGCTGATTAGGCCTCAACTGGAGTATTGTGTCCAGTTCTGGGCACAGCATTTCAAGAAAGATGTGGAGAAACTGGAGAGGGTCCAGAGAAGAGCAACAAGAATGATGAAAGGTTTTGAGAACATGACCTACGAAGGAAGGCTGAAAGAATTGGGTTTGTTTAGTTTGGAATAGAGAGGACTGAGAGGGTACATGATAGCAGTTTTCAAGTATCTAAAAGGGTGTCATAAGGAGGAGGGAAACAACTTGTTCATCTTAGCCTCCAAGGATAGAACAAGAACCAATGGGCTTAAACTGCAGCAAGAGAGGTTTAGGTTGGACATTAGAAAAAAGTTTAACTGTCAGGGTGGTTAAACACTGGAATAAATTGCCTAGGGAGGTTGTGGAATCTCCCTCTCTGGAGATATTTAAGAACAGGTTAGATAAATGTCTATCCGGGATGGCCTAGGCCAAGGGTCGGCAACCTTTCAGAAGTGGTGTGCCGAGTCTTGATTTATTCACTCTAATTTAAGGTTTCGTGTGCCAGTAATACATTTTAATGTTTTTAGAAGGTCTCTTTCTGTAAGTCTATAATATATAAATAAACTGTTGTATGTAAAGTCAATACGGTTTTTAAAATGTTTAAGAAGCTTCATTTAATATTAAATTAAAGCGCAGAGCCCCCTGACCAGTGGCCAGGACCCAGGCAGCATGAGTGCCACTGAAAATCAGCTCGCGTGCCTCCTTTGGCACATGTGCCATAGATTGCCTATCCCTGGTCTAGGCAGTATTTGGTCCTGCCATGGAGGGCAGGTGACTGAACTCCATGACCTCTCAAGGTCCCTTCCAATCCTAGAATTTATGAATAAATGCAAAGTAGTTCCTCAGCATCATCATAACTAATTTCTTGCTCAGTATTTTTAGGGCACCCATTTCATTCCTCTCACCCGGAGAATCATTTCAAGTTGTCATTAACTTATTTGAATTTTCATTAAAATCCTAGAGCAGGGGTCTGCAACCTATGGCCCCTGTGCCAAGGTGGCACACGAGCCGCTTTTGCTTGGCACGCAGCTGCCAGCCAGGGTCCCAGCTGCCGGCCCCACTCAGCCTGCTGCCAGCTGAGTGAATGGAACCCCAGGCCTCCACGTGGAGCCAGCATCTGACTGGCATGGGCATGGTAAGGGGAGTCCCGGGGCAGTCAGGGAGCAGGAGGAGGGTTGGATGGGTTTGGAGTCCTGGGGGTCTGTCTGGGGGCTGGGGTGTGGATAAGGGTTGGGGTAGTCAGGGGACAAGGAGCAGGGAGGCTTAGGTAGCAGCAGGGGTCAAGGAGCAGGGGGGTTGGGGATTCTGATGGGGGCAGTCAGGGAGGGAGCGGATGGGGCAGGGCTAGGGCAGGGCTCTCCCCTCTTTTTTGGTTGTTGAAATATAACACTAGGTGAGGGAGGAGCCGGGGGGGCGCATGGGGGCTGGCATCTGCCTACATCTACTGCAGCCTGCAGGAGCTCCTCAAGGGGGCGCCAGGCCGCAGCCTGGGCAGGAGGGCGCAGCTACTCCTCCGCTAGTGGAGCCGCCGCTTTTGCAGGGCTGCTGCCCCCCTGCACCACACTGGCTCCTCCCTGGCTGGGGCTCACTGCTGCTGCAAGCAGGACGCTGTGGCTCTCCGGTGCCTATGGATGACAGCTCCTCCCTGCCGAGCTGCTGCAATGGCCCAAGCCTGGCAAAGCCAGTGAGTGGACTCGGGGCAGGGGCCACCAGGGCGGGAAGGGCTTGTGGGGTGGCTGTGCACCCTCTAGAGGAGTTCAGGAGGCGGGGAGAGGGGAACCTGGTCTGGGGAGCAGCCTCTGGGCACAGCTGGCCCTGGGTCTATAAAGGCTCATTGGGATTTGCCCCTCAATGAGGAGATGTGCGGGGTGAGGGAGGGGGGCAAGGCAGAAGTTTCGCCTAAGGCGCAAAATATCCACTGCACTATCTGCATTTTAAATGTAATATGAAGCTTTGTAAACATTTTTAAAAACTTGTTCACTTTACACACAATATAGTTCATAGACTTAGAGAGACCTTTTAAAAATGTTAAAATGTATTACCGGCACACAAAACCTTAAATTAGAGTTAATAAATGAAGACTCGGCACACCACTTCTGAAAGGTTGCCGACCCCTGTCCTAGAGCTTCCTCAAGTACATACTACAAGTGCATTCCTAATTTATGGATGCTTATATGCCCCCTCTCTTGTGCTGATATCAGAATCACCACCCAGCCATTTATGGTTTATCCTCAGAAGGCCCCTTGTAAAAGTAGAGAGAGGTACCCCCAAAGGGAACAAAATACACAAGTTATTTTACCAAGGTTCACAAAGGAAGTCTGTGACAACTACCAATTCAATCCAAGTCTCTCATGCTTTAATATATAGCCATTTCAATTCCCTCATGTTACTGCAGTTGTTTCTTTTATTTTAACAGCACCCCATTTATATGCTGAAGCTTCTCAATACTGGTGAGACAGGATCCTTTCCCCTAGAAGTTAGGCCAATTTTGGATATGACATAAGACTGGAGAACAAAAAGGAGGAGCTCATTAAGATTATATAGTTAATTAGCAAAGTCTAGTACATAGCATGACAGAACAGGGTTTTTGTTGTTTTTAAGTGATTTTTTTTTAATTATATAGAATTAAGTAGAAGGCTAAATTGACAAGTTTCTTGTAGGCATAATGAAGTGGAACTTCAAGAGATATTTAAGAAGGATAGTAGTGGCTTTAAAAACCAGATCAGAAAAAGGGTGTTCCTTAGATGGGGAACAGTACAGAAAACAAGAGTCCCAAGACTATTGAGAGAGAAACAGGCAGATATGGCATATACACTAGTATCACTGGAAGAACAGCCTGGCCAGTCAGAAGACACTAGGCCAGATAAGAATAAGCAGTGTTATAAAGAATAAAAGCAGTCACCCGTCCTGTCAATGTAATACGCCTGAATCAATTATTTATTCTAGTTACTGTCATGCAGAGTGAGAAGTACTGCATTCCTCATCCCTGGAGTAATTAGTGGGCTACTGCTTAGAACTATATATAAATAAATAAAAATAAATGTACTATGTAGTGTCAATTAGGCTAAAAATACCTCTTCTACCAGAATGAAAATGTTCACAGAATGATGTTCATTTATCAAGACTTGCTAAGCTCAAACTTTATGACCTAAACCAAAAAGTCAACCTCACTTGTGAATCTTGAGCAGATCATCATGGGCTAAAATAACTTTAAAAGCTTCTTGATGCTGGCATTTGAACTTCCTGTGCTACAGAAGTCATACTGGGAAAATATGCTTGAGACAAAAAACAAACAAACAAACATCAAGTTGTCAGAAGTTAGATGGTCTCTTGACAGATCTATACCTTCATCCTCCCCATATCAAATCCCAGTCCTCATCAAAAGTGATAATGAAGAAAGATACTCAGTACCCACATAGCTCTCTAATGTGGAAGTGTGCTTATAATTCTGCTGTTCATACTTAACTGTCAACTGAACAGTAGGATTAGAAGTAGATTCCAATTCTGAGGGTAAAGCATAATCATTTATCAAAGCCATATTTAAATATTTCAGGTTCAGGACTGATTGAAAAGCTTCCACAATTTATGGAGCTTTGTGACATACTGGGAATAAGTCTTTTTACTTTTCCCAGCTGGAAATTTGGGTAGATTAAAGTGCACAAAGGAAGATTGTTGGGAATATTTCTCTTAGAGCTGCAGAGAAAAACTCAACACGAAAAAGAACCAGTTTTGAATCTTGATCATTTTACACCTCTAAGATTCAAGTCAGGATTCCTGGATTTTATTTTATTTTATTAATGCAAGTGAAAAAAGTAGTTGTCCCTCTCCTGGAAGGGTTACACTTGTTCAATGATTTTAAGAGGATATTTTGAATTTTAGAGAGATGACAAAATGCATCTATAAAAGCAGCAAAGAGTCCTGTGCCCTTATAGACTAACACGTTTCGTGGGCGAATACCCACTTCGTCAGATGCATATCTTCACCCACGAAAGCTCATGCTCCAAAACATCTGTTAGTCTATAAGGTGCCACAGGACTCTTTGCTGCTCTTACAGATCCAGACTAACATGGCTACCCCTCTGATACTTGACAAAATGTATCTAGTTTTAGTCTGTAGGAGAAAGCAGTTTTAGCCATTTTAAGATAAATACAATCCTTGACTATGTTTTCTAATATGAGACATTTTCAGCAGATGTCAAGGTTATTAAGTAAATCATGGGAAAAGATGCACAAAAGCATTGTTCCCAGCAGACTCATCTTTAAACATTTTTGTAATTGTATGTAGTTGCTCTGATAAGCTCTATAAAACCATAGGCAGAATTAATACATTTCAGAAAGCTAGCCAAGCGTTCCAAGGATTGTTCTACTAAGTCTACAAGTGGACTGTGCTAGTCTAGCTCAGCTAGCTCTTAGAAATTTATTAATCCTGCCTCTGGTTTTATAAAGCTTATCAGAGCAACTACACACAAAGAACAAATGAGGTGCTATACATATTTTTAAGTCCCACTACCAATTAAGTTTTATCATTTATTTTTCAATATTTTTCTTTCATTTGTGGGTTTAACAGAGTACAGTGGCAAACTATCGAGGGCAAAGAATTAAACTATCAATTCACAAACATCTGTCAAATATACAAAATGAGCAAAATAAAAATGTAGACAAGTTTTCATTATGATAGTCTTGGGTATTAACAACAACAGTGTTGAGTTCTTCGACAAGTGAGTTAGGTTGTTGCTGTCCCTTTAAGTACTTCTCTTTACAGAGGGCTCTGGTTCTCAACCCCTGGCAGTACCTTTGGAAGACCTCCGTGTACATCAACTTATCTAGATACTTGCCTAGTTACAAGAGGATACATAAAAAGCAATAGCGAAATCTGTATAAACTAAAATTTCATATGACTTATCATACTCTATGTTCTATACACTAAAATGCAAGTACAATATTTATATTGCAATTTATTTTATAACATGGTAAAAATTAGAAAGTAAGCAATTTTTCAGTGTGCTATGAGACACTTATATTTTTACGCCTGATTTCATAAACAAATAGTTTTTAAATGAAGTGAAAGTTGGGGTATGAAAGACAAATCAGACTCCTGAAAGAGGTACAGTAGTCTGGAATGGTTGAGACACTCTGACTGAGGGGGATAACATGACTCAAGGCAAAACCCCATACCATATGTGAGATGGCATTCTAAAATATTAGTTCATTTATCCACGAGTCATTAGGGAAGTGCTCCTCCTTGGCACAGATTTAGGATCCAGTAGTAGCATATGCCAAAAATATGGTGGAGCTGTAAGAAGCAGCAGCTTGTGTATACACAAACACCCCTCCCTCTACACGTTAATATTTTCAAAATAAAACTAGTGCACTGTCATGAGTGTTACACAGCAGTATTTTGGTAAGCAAGAAGAAAAGTTTCACTATTCTCTGTCCATCACCGCTCCTTCCAGAATGAGTAAGTGGGACAGAGCATGAGAACAGTATCTCTGCTACTCCCTTACTGTTCAGTTCCAATCTAATCCTTTATTCCAGAATCTTGCCATTTTCCTCTATGCTCCACAGCACTAATTCATTCACAATGTCAAGTGACTGTTACTCTCTGCCCAGAACCTTCCAAACCCCTTCAGTTCCAAGTCAACCCCCACCTGAGCAGAAACATGCTGTCCACCCCTGCATCATGCAAGGTGGGGCTCCTTATTTAACCACTTCATAGCTCAGAAATATGCCCCTTGCTCTGAACCCTCATACACCCAGTATTGACAGGCTTAGAACACTTCTTCCCATGCAACTCTCCAGACTTTCCACTTGTCCCCCAAAACGCATCAGCAGGCTTGGAGCCCACTGACACAGCTGTACTGGGCCCAGACAGAGGCAGCAGAATTGTGCCAACAACCCTATGCTTCGCCGTTGTGGGGCTGAATTGAAATACTCCCACAGAGGATTGCTTTCCCTACTTTTGTTCCTCTTCCCTCTGCTGCCTGCAGTCTGTGCTGCAGGACCAGAAGTCCCCTGGTATACTCCAGAGGGAATTCTGCACCAAAAAAAAAAATTCTTCCCACAACATTAAAATTCTGTGAATTTTATTTTTAAGATAAAAGTGGAGGCTCCAGCATGGCAGTGGGCAACATGGGCCACTGGCTGCATGGAGGTGGGAGATCATATTGTGGGCAGGAGCTGTAGCGTGGACTTAGCAGTAAGGCTGCACTAGACCTTGACAGAGTGCAAGGGCTGCACTGGGCAGGCTCAGCCCAACAGGATCCAAGTGTGGAGGGGATCCAGGCATGGGTTGAGTGTGGGACAATCAGTGTGGGCAGCTCAGTGTGGGGATCTAGGTACAGTGGAGGAGATATGGGTTACAGGGGCTTGTTATTGGGCTCTGAATGCAGGAGTAATAGGACTCTGCAGTGTGTCTAGGTGCAGCTGAGTGGGGTGATGGGGAGGTAAGGCTCAGCAGGAGGTTTGGGGAGGGGGTCCAGATGTACAGAGGTTGGGAGAACAATGGAGCAGCTCCCCATACAGTGACCCCTCCCCCTGCAGCTAAGGAGCAATGGGAGCAGGGGAGGGTGCAGAGCTTCCTGCAGCCAGGGAAGATTTCTTGGGGTGGATCTGACCTAGCCCTGGCTGCTCCATGCAGAGGAAGATGAAGTCACAGCCTCTCCAACCCCCATCCAACTCGAGACTAGGAGCTGAGCCCAGCGTAGGGTAGGAGCCATAGGCTGGGTGTCTCCAACACTGTGTCCCCCTACCTCCCCCATGGTTATTTACCTCTCTGTTGGCTACTCCAGGCACCCAAAAACACTGCTGGGGAGGGTTGCACGACCCCTCTTGCGGCTTCCCTTTGCTTCCCCATCAGAAAGTAATTTTTCTGCAGGGAAGCAAAGATATCTGCAGGAGACATGAATTCTGCACCTGTGCAGTGGTGCAGAATTCCTCAAAGAGTACTGGTAGCAGCCAAGAGTGCTTCAGCCTCCAGGAGGCTGGCTGCAGCTCCACCAGTGGCAACATACATTACTGTAGCAAGGCCTGCCTATTCCCCTTCTGCCAATAGGCAATCATAGGACCTTCGTAGTCTGGTTTCCATGCTTTTGTTCTTGTCATCTCACCCAATTTAAGCTTTGGCCTCCATACCATGATCTTGCACAATCTTTGCTGCGGAGATTGGAAGGCTTCAGAGTATCAGCAGCGCTACACTACAGCCTGGTGCTGTTCAGGTTTTTGTAGTGCATCTGGGCAGGCTCCACAGCTATGAGATTTGAATAAATCAATGCTGTGACAACAACTAGAACCAGCAATAGTCCACCAATGCGAGTTAATTAAAAAAAAAAATCTACATTTACCTGCAAATATCATATGATAAACAGAACTTTGCACTGGATTTTTATCAAGAATAGACAAAAACAGCCTCACTGTTGGAAAGCACTGGCTTTGTAACGGCAAGCACTGTAGGGAGACAAAGATTAATGGTATACAAGGAAAGCAGAATAAAGACAGAACCTGTTGTGCTCTCCCCTATTGTTGTCCACATGTATACATAACATCTGTCTTAAGGATTTTCACTCCTCTCTACACACCCCAACCCCTTTCCAACCATCCCCTTCTCATGGGGGGAGGAGGAAGGGGAGTAGAAAGAGACCCCTCCAATCAGGAGATCCTACTTCAAAGCAAGTCTAATTGCCAAGCTTCTTTGCATTATGAAGACTTTATAAAGAATTTTTCTTGAAGTCAAAAGACCCATCCCAAATTCTCAAAGTTAGCAGCATAAGTAGCTGGCTAGTTTTTAGGAACATTTTGTTCATCAATAGGATTGAAGCCTGCAGGTAGCATGTAATGTTGCGTACTTGCTTACATATACTATAGATACAAGTTGTCAAATTTCTGTTTCGTTAGAGTACATGGTCGCTAACTTGCATGGAGAAAAGCATTCACTTTTGCAGAATATATAGTGTCTCCCCTCATAATTAGTTCAGGAAGAGAAAAAAGGTTATTAGTTTGGTCGTCTCAGAGAGAATATTCAACAATATTCAAGGCTAATGAGTATAGTTGAGGAATGGTACGAAAATATCCCAACAAGTCTTCACAAGTTATATTCTAGTATCAAGAAATTGCCCTGCAGGAACTGGTACACACCTCACTCCAAGAGGAAAGTGTTCTCATGGGTGTAGATGTATTTCAGACAATACTGATATTTGGACTGTTAAAGCCAGTCTCTGCAAGCATTGTTACAACATGCATCCTGCTTCAGGTGCAATGCATTAAAAACGAGAAAGTGCGCCTTGAAACCCAGAGGGCTGGATATGCTGAACCCCATAGTGCCAAAAAAGAAACTGCATAGATGGAAGAATGTTCACCTTAAGAAGCTGGATGTCTAGGTGTATTTTTATTTATTTATTCCTTCATTTTAAAAGTTCTGTTGCTAAAGTTATGGGTCAGGTTTATCCCAATCCCCTGCATTGAAACCAGACCTCAAGAGTTGTTGGCAAGAAGGAAGTCTAATCTACCAAATTAATATCAGGCACAGCTTCATGGAGTGACCTACTTCAGCTTTAAGACAATTTGAGACATATGACAAAGCAAGCAATTTTACCACCCATTAACTTTTACCTGTGTTTCTCTTGCTAACAGTGAACTAGCTATTCTAACTGAACCTATTATGAGCAGATCTTATAGGGATGCTGGATAACAGTAGTAGTAATCCATTAACACATGAGAGCAGAGAGAAAATGTCTGGTTTGGATACACAATGAAAACTCTGAGTTTGTCACTGGGCCTGTCAAATACAGCACCTTCTGTAATATACACAGCCAGTGAGATTTCTCCTTCCAACTGCAGGTTTAATACTAATGATTGGTTCCACACCATCACCTACATTATGCTGAGGTCAGGCTGAAGGATCAAAATGTTTCTTTCTAGCCATAAAGTCTGATTTCCTGACCTTTCCATGTCAAAATGATGCGCTGGCTGATGCAGAGGTTCGGGGCAGTCCTTTATTTGAGCACGGACAGAGCTCCAGAGAGCTGCCCAGCAAAGCATGTCTATGTAGGGTTGACCAAGAAGTGGTCATTAGTTTGAGGGAACAAGTTTGGCTGGACTGGTAAAGATGACTTACCAATGTATTGATAAATAAAGCATCAGGAGGAATGAATGATCAGGAGGCTTTAAGTCCCTTGCAATGCAAGGGCATTCAAAGGACAAAAATCATCACCTGAACACTTCATACAGTTAGGCAAAGAATCCTCCAGATATTGAGGAAGATATTCTGTGCCTTGCTTTAGGAAGAGAAATAACTTGATTAGATATGGAAAGAGGAAGTCCTGCTGATGTGAAAACTAACAAGTATAGAGAAAACTGAAAAGATATTGCAGAGGAAGGGGCTATGAGTTACCCCACCATCCAGAATGAGGTGACTGCTTCAAGTAACATCACTCACAAGGAAAGCATACTGGAGGGCACCGAAGAGAAGAGTGCGAAGTCTGAGATAGGTTATAGCCTTTAAGAACCTAGCCAAAGTCGGATGAGCCCCCCTACACTTGGCACTCCTAGTGGACTTCAAGCATTGTCCCAAACAGGAGCTAGCTGAAAACCCTATTAATGATATCCAGGAGGAACGATATCAGAACGTATAGCCTTTGAGTGCCTGGCAAGTTCTATACCATTCCACAGGAACAAACCACGTTCTACTGTAAAATATGTTGGTGTTTATGGGAATTTGGTAGAGTATGGAGGACTCCACTGAAAACAGTTGATGAAACTCCTTCCATAAGCCCATCCATAAAACAGAGCACTGCTGGTTTGGGATGAAGATGGATCTTTAAAGAAGTCGTTTCTACCTCTCAAAAAAGAAGCAAGCAAGAGTTACAGGATCTGCCCATTGCAACACAATCTGGCATTGATCGTTCTGCTTTTGGATTGTCCACATCAGATTTTTAGCAGGAGAGCACGTGCAAGAATTTGGGGTGAGGGTGCTGCATGTGTGTGTGAACTCTCTCTGCTAGGCTTCTAAAAACATGCTTTCAGATCAGTACCTGAGAAGTATGTTAGCTTTTTTAATACTTAGTAAAGACTTGTGTAGTACTAAATAATGAGGCAGAATTAAAAAATAAAAAAATGAAAAACACACACACACACACACACACACACACCTCTAAGATAGAGGTGATCTGTAGACATAGTTCTGTTCAGACATTGAACACAAAAGAGGTAAATTAAACATTGTTTGCTGCAAAAGGTTTTCCTGGCTCTCCTCATTCCAGCTCTTCAGTGCATGGTTCTTTGAAATAAGGTTGGCCTCCATTATTAAAATGAGAAGTATATGTAAACTTTATAGTAGAGACTGGTTACCTGCCAGCTTTACCAGTTGTGCATAGGGACAATGGAAACTCAGTTGGTTTCAATTCTATTAGACAAGCCATTCTTTGTACAATAAATGGCATACATTCAGTGATCTAAGACTGCCTTGTACTGTTATAACCTAGTTTCAGTTCTAGTTTTAACTACTGGATCTTTTCTAAATTACTCATTCATGGATAAAAGGGAAGTGATAAATTAATTAAAAAGAAAGTATTTCTTGATTATGAATGAATGACTGGGTCAATATTTCAATTGTCATTTGAAGCTTTCTTGAAATACATTTCTAATAAAGCTGTTTTTAAAAAAATATTCACTGTTGTATAGGGAAAGCTATTTGAACAGATGGTAGATTTCATATTAATTTTTCTGTTATACCATTACAGCATGCTGCAGCTGATCAAAGAATTTACTGTTCTCCTTGGGAAACTATGAAAGGCTGAAAAAATATCTGACGTAATACTGGGCAAGGGAAGTCAGAAATAAGCTCTATTCACTTGATTTGACTGATTTTCTCCTTCAAAGGGGCCGTGGAGAAGGATTTTAATCATGCCTCACCACATGTAATAATTAAGGGGAGCATTTTGTGCTTTTACACATCAAATTGGGTGGGAAAAAGCCAAGCAAAATGCAGAGCAAATTTTTCTGAAAGAAAAGTTGGGTGTATGCTTTTCAAATGATAGTATATTACAAGTTCTGTCATTTATGTTCAAACTACCTTTGTAATTAGTTAAATTATTGCAACAAGAAAGATGAGTCTGAATGACCAGTAGGCCAATAAATTCGAGCCCCTCATTCCATCAAGTCACCCAGTCCCTTTCCTTGCAAGTGGAGGATTGTACCTGTTAATGTTTTGTTCAGTCTAAGCAATGGGGCTTCTATGAAATCCCTTGAGATGCACACAGGGAGTTGCTGAATGTTATCATGAAACTTCCTATCTGTGATATCCTACGTTGTTCTCTCTGGCTTTCGCAACTTTCAGATGATTTCAGTTCTATTTTCACTTAGTGCCTATACATATTTAATCTTAATATGTTTTCCTCACAGTACTGTCACACCCTCCTTCAGGCATTCTTTACTGGATGAGATTTGAAGACATTTAATTGGAACATGGATAAATCAGATTTATAGTTGGGATAAAAATCAGGTTTAACCCTAAAAATGGTGCCCCTCCAGTGTCATGAAAACTGTGCTTTGAAGCTGGTGAAAGCTAGTTGTAGATATTGTTTGTAATGGAGTTCCCCATTCTCATAAAGCCCTAATTATTAGGGACTAAAGAACCTACAAACTGTTTCTGCCTTTTGAAATGAATTCCTTTTATTATATCATGCATCCAAGTGAAAGATGCAAATACTGTACTATTCAGACTCATTCAAGTAGCCTCTCATTTCTATATCAGATTTATGGACACTGAAGACAGAAATCTAGTAGACACACGCTGTCATATAAACCTCTGCCTCCTACTTAGAGGAAAGAGGATAGGGAAGAAGTTATTTAGGGCCAGAGACTCCTCTAGACCACCTGATGAGGTCTAAATCAGGTCAACAGCAACCTAAAGTGACTGCCCTCCCACATTTTTTCTGTTGTTCATGAAAACAGAGCAATTTCCTCAGCTTTAATGCACTAGTATCTGCATTGGCAAAAGCCACCACAAATAACATTTTTTATGACATTTTCATACAAGGAAACCCAGACTAAACCAAATAAAAGAGAAGCTTCCAGAATGTTGATGCACATTGAGATGCTGGACTGTTACTGTTCTTGCTTTAACCATTTTGTGGATTCCAGCACGCCTGACTGGGTTCAGATCTGTCACATCTCTTAGTCACTAATGTTATCAAACTAAACTATTGGAATAATGGTACAGTTTAAATGCCTTGTTTTTAAGGCATTTGTTACTCTAATAGAAATTCTCTTACCAGAACCAGATGGCAGAACAGGTCTTTGAGGAGATGACATTTTAGTTGTGCACACATTTTTATTTTCACTTCCTCGCCTAGAGCGAAACACAGAAGGCACCACTTTCACCTTGGGAACAGGTATACTTCTTAGAGTGATAGGGCCTTCTTTGTGTATATTTTTTCTTTGTGGTGGCCCAGTTTTAGCTGAAGAAATCTGTAAAAAACAAAGTTATTGTAAGAACAAGTTGTTTCACTGCTAGCCTATAAAGTAGGTGGCGGGCATTTAGCATCAATTACCAGAATAAACTAGTCACAAAGGCAAGTAATTTCAAGTAGGTGCTTGTTATTTGGTCCAGGAAAGGGAGAGAAAGATGAACATTATCCACTGCAATTCAGAGTTATGTGCATCTGCTAAATTCATTTTTAGAGATCACATAATGGATTGGGATAGGAGGTGACACTAAAAATTCCAAATTTGTCATGGATATTTAAATTAAAGTCTGTGCAAAAAAAAAAAAAAGTGCTGCAACTCAGGTTTAATTTAAAATTGAATTCTAAATGTCTGGTCTGTTTTGGTACAGACAGGAATCAAGTAGTTTATTTCAAAATACATTCATAGTAAAGTAGTAGTTCACAGGTGGGCTAAAGAACTGAATGAAGTACCATTAGTAGCATCCTACAAGTCTTCATGGCTACGTTAACATAAAAGATTCCCAGTTTGGTCATTTAAGAAAAGTTGCCAGCAATCAGAATCTTAAGGATATTAACTGGATGTATTATTGATTTAAGTAAATAATTATTTTCATACATAGGGGAGACTATACTTGTTGTAACTTTAAGGAGTGAATGCAGGGCATATTAAAGAGGTAGCACTGGCTCAAGCTGAATGCCATATTTGGCATTGCGCTAGTTTCACCACACAACTCTCATTTTTAATGAGCACAAACCAGTAGCACATCTAGTAGAGGAATAGGTATCAAAATATAGGCACCTATTCAAGCTCCTGCACATTTTGTGGATTTTTGTTCAATGATTTAATCGTACAAGAGGAGAACCAAACCCAACAGACTTGTACTTGAGCCACAGTTCAGACTCATTTCCAGAAATTTGTACTAAAAACAAGATCACTTTCCCCCCATGAGAACCTGATTAAAGAATCTCCAGTACAATATTAGGGTGGGGGAGGAAGGGCTAGCTCTGTAGTTTGAGCATTGGCCTGCTAAACCCAGGGTTGAGAGCTCAATCCTTGAGGAGGCCACCTAGGGTTCTGGTGCAAAAATCAAATACTTAATCCCGCTAGTGAAGGTAGGGGGCTGGACTCCATGACCTTTTGAGTTCCCTTCCAGTTCTTGGAAACAGGTATATCTCCAATAATAATAATAATAATCAATTATTCCATCTAAACAGAGGGAATTTAGTCCTAGGACTTTCAAATCTTACAATCTTGACAGTGTGATGTACACCTCCCTCAGAAACCATGAGAAATCAAAATTTCAAATTTGTTAAACAGCTAGAATTCTTACTCATAACAATGTTATTTTAGCCTTGAATTCATCCAAGTGTCAAATGTACTAAACTGCCAGCATATTTTACAGGTGATAAACTCTGTCTCAGGGTACATCTACACTACAGGATTATTCCGATTTTACGTAAACCGGTTTTCTATAACAGATTGTATAAAGTCAAGTGCACATGGCCACACAACACACAATAATTCAGTGGTGTGCGTCCATGTACTGAGGCTAGCGTTGATTTCTGGAGCATTGCACTATGGGTAGCTATCCCATAGTTCCCGCAGTCTCCCCTGCCCATTGGAATTCTGGGTCGAGATCCTAATGCATGATGGTGCAAAAACAGTGTCGTGGGTGATTCCGGGTAAACGTCGTCACTCGTTCCTTCCTCTGGGAAAGCAACGGCAGACAATCATTTTGCGCCCTTTTTCCCCTGGATTGTTCTGGCAGACGCCATAGCATGGCAACCATGGAGCCCGTTTTGCCTTTTGTCACTGTCACCATATGTGTACTGGATGCCGCTGACAGAGGCGGTACTGCAGCACTATACAGCAGCATTCATTTGCCTTTGCAAGATAGCAGAGACGGTTAGCAGTCGTTCTGTACCATCTGCTGCTGTCATGGGTGCTCCTGGCTGACCTTCGCTGAGGTCAGTCAGGGCGCAAAGACAAAAATGAGAATGTCTCCCCGGGTCATTCTCTCCTTTATGTTGTATCTAAAAATAGAGTCAGTCCTGCCTAGAATATGGGCCAAGTGTACTAGAGAACCAGTGTAGCAGAGAGCACAGCCGCTCCATGTCAGATCCCGCAGAAATGATGAGCCGCATGCCCCTGCAACAATCCCACCCACTGCTTCCCTCCTCCTCCAACCCTCCTGGATACTGTTGCAGGGTACCCCCATTTGTGTGATGAAGTAATAAAGAATGCAGGAATAAGAGACTGACTTTTTAGTGAGATAAAATGAGGGGAAGGCAGCCTCCAGCTGCTATGATAGTCCAGGCAGTACACAATCTTTTCTTTAGACATGAAAGGAGGGGGGCGCTGATGGAGCTCAGCCCCCAGTTGTCATGATGAGGACGGTTACCAACCATTCTGTACCATCTGCCGGGAATAACCGGGAGTCATTCCTATTTTTACCCAGGCGCCCCCGGCCAACCTCACCTAATGCCAGCCAGGAGCACTCATGGGATGACAAGGACGGCTACCAGTCCTTCTGCACTGTACCGTCTGCCACCAGGGAAGGGAGGAGAGAGGATGCTGCTGTTCAGTGCCGCAGCACCATGCCTACAAGCAGCATGCAGTAGACATATGGTGACATTGAAAAAAGTCAAGAAACGATTTTTTTTCCCTTTTCTTTCATGGCGGGGGAGGAGGGTTAAATTGACAAGATATACCCTGAATCACCCCGGACAATGTGTTTGACCCTACAGGCATTGGGAGCTCAGCCAAGAATGCAAATACATTTCGGAGACTGTGGGGACTGTGGGATAGCTGGAGTCCTCGGTCCCCCCTCCCTTCCTCCATGAGCATCCATTTGATTCTTTGGCTTTCCATTACGCTTGTCACACAGCACTATGTTGTGGTATCTGTATCTGTATCATAGCCTGGAGATTTTTTTCAAATGATTTGGCATTTCGTCTTCTGTAACGGAGCTCTGATAGAACAGATTTATCTCCCCATACAGCGATCAGATCCAGTATCTCCTGTACAGTCCATGCTGGAGCTCTTTTTGGATTTGGGACTGCATCGCCACCCGTGCTGATCAGAGCTCCACGCTGGGCAAACAGCAAACGCAATTCAAAAGTTCGCGGGGCTTTTCCCGTCTACCTGGCCAGTGCATCCAAATTCAGATGGCTTTCCAGAGCGGTCACAATGGTGCACTGTGGGATACCGCCTGGAGGCCAATACCGTCCATTTGCGGCCACACTAACCCTAATCCGACATGGCAATAGCGATTTCAGCGCTACTCCTCTCGTCAGGGAGGAGCACAGAAACCAGTTTAAAGAGCCCTTTATATCGATATAAAGGGCCTCATGTGGATAGGCGCAAGGCTAAATTCGTTTACAGCTGCTAAATTTGGTTTAAACATGTAGTGTAGACCAGGCCTCAGTTTAACTGTTTTACTCATGACAATAAAGACCAAAGGAATTGAACCATAACATGGTCTCAGTATAAGAAACTAAAGAGACAATAGATGAAATCCTGGCATTATTGAAGTCAATTGGAATTTTGTCATCAACTTCCATGGGGCCAGGATTTCACCTTAGACCAGAGTTCCTGGCTCCTAGTCAGTTACTTAGATTATACCTCTCCTGACTTATTCAATAGGTTCATGCTGGCAAATATTACAAAGGCAGACACACTCAATATCAGTGAGATAATGAAGTCATGATGGGTACATTTTAGACTTGATATTTGTTTAGCTGAGATAGTGTAACTAGTGACTCTCTCTCTCTCACTTCTAAACAATGAAGTGTGTCCAAAAAAAGATTTTTTTTCCTGGTTTGTTTTAGATACCTGCTTCTGGCTAGTTTATGAGTGTCCTGAACTTCTTGTACACCAAGCATCCAATGAAAGTATGGATTACATAATTCCCATAAATTATCCTGATTTGGATATTATCTAATTTTATAACCAAGTAATTTAATTTCTGGTATGAGAAACTTATCTTGAGGTTGAAATTCCAAATAAATTTTCATTTAAAATTTTGGTAGATGTTAGAGTGTGAAGATACTCAAAAAGTTAATGTGCACATCATAATGAAGTGCACAGAAATAAAGATGTATTTTTAAAAGATTCCATACAAGTCACACTGCAGAACTTCACTTATATCAGAGATTCTCATACACCATTTTGAAAATCCATGCCTGCTAGTCATATTCTGAGTATTTTTTACATGCAGTAGAACAGGGCTGAGGCTGAACAGATGAACACATCCTTTAAAAAAAATGTTAAGTAGATGCATGTTTTAAGTAGTTAGCAAACAACTGAGATGGCAGGATTCCTTTCAAGATTTTCCCTCTCCCTCAGTATTATGGAGGTAGAACTAACTCCATAGTCAAGGTTGTATTGAGATTTACAGATTAAAAAAAAAAATCTCAATTTCCATTCAGGGCTATACAACGTACGTTTCCAGATTTAACACATGCAAATCAGTTAATTCAACTGTAAATGCATAAACTTACCAAGGGAAAAGGGTCAACTTCAAATGTTTCATTTGCTGGATCTTTTATTAGCTCTTCCGTTTCCAAAAGAGTTCCCAAATTGCAATTTTGCTCATTTTCAGCTCCATTCCAGTAGGTGCTTGTTACACATGGCTGCGCCAAGAACTTTTTGCTTTCCATTTTTTCATTCAATTTCCCTTTTGAGTTCTGTGCACATGTTACAACTGCAGCAGAAACAAAGGAGGATGTTGAATTGGAGGAGCTTGCTTTGTCAATGTCTTCTGAAGTCTGCTTTACTGAAAGTGTTTTTGGAATTTTGTGAGAAGCATTCTTTGAATGAGTTGTAGCATGTACAACTTGGCCATGAAAGAGCTGTTTATTAAGAGGTTGCTTATGAGGCTTAGTCATTGGTATTTCTGCTTTAGTATCTCTCTTTAAGTCATGTTTTTCCCTCAATGCTTTGATGGATGAGGGCAATTGCCTTGGAGAAGAAAGTGGTGATGACGAGGCAGTAGAGAGTTGAGGGGATCTCGGAGATATTTTTAATGAAGCATTATCTTTTGACTGTAACACAGCTCTTGATATAACTTTTGGCTTCACATTTTTAAAGTTTGGTTTTGGAAAGCTAACAATCTCAGCTTTTCTAGCTTTGGTTATTGTTGAAACGATAGGAGACAGATTTTTTGGTTTCACTGCAATTTGTTCAGAACTAGTTTTAAGTGAAATCTTTCTGTTGCAACCTCTCATTAATGCATCATTCTTTCCCAATTTAGAAGGCCCATCTCCAGCTTCTGCCAAAGCTGAAACAGAAAGTCTTGGTTTTTTTGATCCTGTCATAGGTATAGGAATACATAAATCAGAACTGGTTTCACCAGCTGTTGGACTGAAGACCACAAAAGTTGCCTCACATTTCAGCTCAGCTGTAGCAGTCCCTTCTGGTTTTGGTATACTGCTTTGTATTGGTTCAGACACTGCAAAATAGCTGGGCACATCTTGGAAAGCAGTGTTTTTAGCCGAGACATTTTGTTCTTTGGCTAAATGTTCACTCACTTTGTTTACCACCTGTTCTTGGTCTATACCTACATCAAAACTCTGTATTGGCAGAGCATATAAATCATTTACAGAGTAATTAATTACCATCCTGGTTGGAGATGTGTCAGTTTCAGCATGTTCAGGTGTGCTATGCAAATACTTTTTTGAATCTTTCTCCATATTAAAATCCTCTGGTGACACCGAATTCTTAGAGTGACAATCTAACCATTCAGCAACTAGTTTTAAGGACTGCATTTCCATTTCTTGGGACTCTCTATTTTGTGGTGCTACATCAACATAATTGGTGCCTTTTAAAGACTGTTCACTAACCCCTCCAACATCTGGAGAAGCAAGAGGTGGTACTACCAAATCTGAACAATTATTTGATGTGTTTGGGCCCCCTGAAGCTTCCAGCACAGATGAATTAGGAGGTTTTTCAGGGCTACTTGTCTCAAAACTTTTTCTCATATGCATTTCATCAGAAGAGATGCATGTCAGTGGGAGAAATGCATCTTCGTTTTCACTTCCCATAGTTCCCCCCAAGTTTTTAACCATATCAAGAGATTCATTGACACCAGTGACCCCTAATGCCACATGAGCAAAACCTACTTCATTTTCGATTTCAGAGTTTTTGCTGCATTCCAAAGAGGTAAGGTGCATTGTACAGTTACAATCATTCTGTCTATAAGGCACTGGTTGGCCAGTACTTTGATTCTGCACTCCTTTCAGAGCAAGGTTCTCTTTTAGGATGCTGGTTGGTTCCTTTAAGTTATGCTTCAAGACATAAATACAAGTTTTTTCAGTTGCAGAAGACACACATGTGGCATCAATATCGCTCAATGAAGCCCCCCTACAGATAAATTCACCCCCAGTCTTTTGTAGATCAAGTGCTCCAATACATTCCTGGTTTAAAGAAATAGTTGTGAAATCATTTACATCCTTAAAATCCATGTTATCTTCATGCTCAGCCATTTTATTACATTGGCTAGCTGAATTTCCTTTTATATTCGTGGTATGATTAATTGAGAGTGGTGTAGTTGTGTTACATGTAAATTTATTTCCATTTTCATCGCTGATAAATAAGGGAGACTGCAAGCCATTCTTTGCCTTATTTTCTGATTTTTCAACATTCATTCTTAGTTTTAATTTAAAAAACTTTTGTCATCTTATTTTCACTTAAAGTTCTAGAAAACATAGGTTCTTCTGAGTGTTGGAGAATGCAAAGCTTGGCCCCAGAACAGTTCAGTTTCGTTGTAGGACACTCAGTTCTTCTTGCTTACATGCTCTTCACATATATCCATAAATGTTCTAGAACTTGAACCCCTTATGTATTCTAAAATTAAAAAAAGACATGAAAGTTAGCGGAACCAGAATTTAATACCAGACATTTTATAGGCTGCTTAGTTTTTGAAAAATTTGTAATTTTTACAAATGGAAATCCTTTTGCCTTAAAAAGTAATCAAAATTGAAAAGTTCAACAGCCCTACCAGATAAACAGTTCAGAGAATCTACTAACAAAAGAATAAACTTTTTAAACAAGTAAATCTAGATTATAACCCTCATTTTCACTATCCCCACAACTCCAGTACCACTCCTGCATTTAAAGGGGGACACAAAGTGTCAAGTACCTGTCCACAATGTGTCAATATTTTCTGAAACTGAAAAGCAACTGTGTGGTAATTGGAAGCCAGAAAACAAAACTGGCTAATTCAAATATCAGTGAAGATGTTGCCTATACACATCCTTCATTTTTATTATTCTGCATTTAAAATGATCAGCTGTTTAGAGCTGTAGTACGTAGGCCTCCTCTGTTGAAGATTCATACAGCTGAATATTTTAGTAGAGTCATCAATGGTGAGTATTTCTCAGCAAGGAGCTGTAGATTTCTGAACCACCACAAGTCTCACTCAAGTTTTTTATAGGATGTTCCAAACGGTTCAGGTCAAAACTTGTCAACCAGTACTGCAATGAGCTATAAGCATGTCCCAACCTAATCAGTATAAAATACCTGCTATGAGGAAGGAGGAGACTAAAAGATAGAAGTCCTTATGACCTTCCTTTCTCACTTCTTTATAGTCACCATAAGCACAGAGGAGCAAAGCAAGGGACAGAGGCTCTGAGGAGAGGCCCTACTAGTAGGGCCCTATTTTTAAGGCTTTTAAGAATTGCTGTATGCAAGTTTCTACAGGATGCTGAAGGTCACCTGAGTTAGCATGAGTTGTAACTCTACACCTGCCCCCCCAGACAATCAAAGTTTTTGAACATACCCTCCTTTTTGACAGATGTGACTTTGGAGAAGTCCTCATGTTAATCAAGTACTGCACAACCATTGAAAGTATAATTAGTATTAATATAAGATGAGAAGATAGCTGCGGTGCTTATATAATTCATCAAAAAAGCAGTGTCGAGAATTTTAAGGTTACATAGCTGTCAGTCACTTGAGTCAAATGACTAAATTATTGTTGCATACATAAACTTAAGTTTTCTCCGTGTGTAAATTGTACTACAGTGCTGTGTTGTGACTACACTGTAGTCTAGATTACAGACTTACATAAGCATGCTGATGTAAATTCTTAGCATCTACTATTGTGTAGCATGAATAGCAGTCTATAAAAGACCTCACATACAATATAGTTACAGTGAAGTAGGTAAGGGCTACCCTGGCCTGCATAATTTGCAGGACACCTTACTAAACTATAAAAACAGTTTTTACTTCAAAAATATTGCATGCAATCATGTACTTTAAGATCATATAGCAAAACAAAGTTATTTCCTGATTTGAATGCTTACCTGTCCGTGCAATCTTAATTTTAGATCCAGTTATGGATTTTTTTTTTTGGTAGCTATTTGACTAGAACCACAGGGGTCCAACAGAAGAAGTGGTCATTGCACAGTCAGTTAATTATGCATGCTAGTCCTGAGTAAAGTTGGTCAATTGCTGATGAATAACCCTTTTACAGTTTACAGTAGTAACATTTACATTCATGCATGAAGGATGCTTTTCAAATACTCATTCATCATATCAAAACTGGTCTTCTGAGATATCATAAGAAAACAATTTCACTCATAAGTATCTACCCTTTCCAGCGAATTCTGATTAGAACTATGAAGATTTATGTTATTTCCTATAAAGGTGTTCTTTCCACTCTCAGAGACTGAGCTGTTTTCGCTGCAACATTTAGTGAGAGTTGACACTCGGCTACAAGATGTGACGTTTTCAGACCAACCGAGTTTGAAGTGACTGAAAAGGTCATATCAGAAATGCATAGATAACCTTAAATGACAGTATTAACTAGTGCTTGCTGTAAATATCCACACAAAAGTTAGACAAGATATAGTCCTAAAAAATGTATTTGGTAAAGCATGTATGCATTTTATTTTACTGTCTTAATTTACAAGTGCACTGAGTGATTATTTTGCATTCTAACTTTATTAAACAGGAAATCTGCTAGACAATGTAGTCAGTATATGACCATATCCAATTCAACCAGTTTAATGCTGAAGTCATAGGAAACGAGATTAAACTGACTTAAGTAAAACAGCACACAAATAACTTCTGTGTATCTGTGCAGAAATTAATTCTTTGAGATCCAATGCACCGTTGAATGAAACTAAAACAGTGTATTGAAAGGCAGACTATGATGAGTAGAGCTGAACAGGAAACATTTCCTGTCTTTCAGAAATGTAAAATAAGCTTGCATTCCTCATCAGAATGTAACTGAAAAACTTCAAGAGGTCTCAGGTTAAGAGCCTTGTGGTTGGTATAGTCACCTGGAATCTGGGACACCCACGTTCAAGTCCCTACTACAATAATATTTAATTATTTCCTGGCAAAAATGTTTAATTGAAACTAGTATGTTCCCACAAAAAAAAGTTTTGACAAATTTACATTTTTAAATTTAAAAAAGTACACTGAGTTTCTCATTCAGCTCTGGTAAGTTTGTCTCACTTGTAACAGTTATGTAAGCCCATGTTCCAGGCCGTCAATAGCAGCTCCATTCATGTAGCAGTTGGTGTTACAAAGTGGCAACTGATCAAGTTTTTAAAGTATACAAAAATAGTACATAACTGCACATACGTGGCCTATTGTAGATTTGTAAATTCTAGGGCCAGCAGGTATGACTGATCATCTACTCTGACTTCCTGTGTAACAAACTGTAGAACTTGCCAAAATAATTCTTAGAACACATTTTAGAAAGACATCCAATCTTGATTTAAAAATTGCCAGTGATGGAGAATCCACCAAAACCCTTCATAAATTGTTCCCGGCCAATGGGGGCTGCAAAGCCAGCGCTCTGGGCAGGGGCAGGGGCAGAGGCAGTGTGCACTTGTTAACTTTAATCTACCTATGTTTATCAACACTAGAGGAGATATGGCAGTGTAGCTTTAATGCAAGCTAGCTGAATCAATACAAATCTTCATTGTGCTAGATTACAGCTAGCTTAGGTATGCTTACCTACACAGATGTACCCTAAGAGTTGAATATTGTGACGGAACCAGATACTAGAACAAGTTGACTCTCTATTTCCCTTAATTCAGAGGTGTACATTTATACATTCAATCATTTTCAGATTATGAGATGTCAAATCTGCCAAGGGTATGGGCAACATAAATTATTACATTTGAAGGCTGTGAAGATGAAGGAAAGGAAAGAATTAAATGTAGTTCAGGATATAACTAGGATAGGATGAAATTAAAATGACTCCTTTTTGAACCGATAAGTCTGACCAACCAACCATGCATGACATCTGTTCGGAAATCCCTCTTCTAGATTCTCCCTGTTTGGGCTGGCCTTGATTTCCAATATTGCATCTTGAGACCCCTGGCTACTTTTCCTAAGACTCCTGTAGCCACTCATTCAGAAGCCAGTGTTTCCTATACCCTCTCTTTTGCAAGGGATGAAGCTTAGAGAGGCAAGAGCCAGCACTCAAGTTGATGGACACAATGGACTTGCCTAGGAGCCAAGGCATATGGTAGTATCAAATAATATGGTATTGAGTCAACTTAAAATGCCGTACTTTCTAGTACTGTTGTACCAGTGTTACTGTAAATACAGAGTCAATACCGAGTCACATTAAGCAGTGATTTATTTTGTGCGCTAACAGAAGTTGCCTTGATTAGCTTTGTAGGAAAAGAAACCAATGCCAGCCATTTGCCTATACATCCCAACACTTACATAACAACTAAGATCAGGCACAAGCACTTTGTTTTCCTCTATTTTCAAACAAATATTCTACATCCCCCACCTCCACCCCAATCTCTTTCAACTAGTAGTTCATTAATGGAGAAAGAAGGAAGTTTTGGTGCTCATGAGACAGCTGTCTTTTTGTTTACATGGGAGCTGATAGCTTCTTTGTCTGTTTTTCCACTCTTCATTTCTTGGAACGTTTTTACTATGTGTTTAAAACTTGGAAAAAAAATACTGTACAAGTCATTTTTGCCTTGAAGGACATTTCTATTTCTGTCTTTTCAGCTTGTTTAATGCAAATCTTTCCCTATTGATTTTTCCCTTTAATATTGTCAAGTTAGTTGGGATACTTGATCTATCCTAACCCCTTCTCAATTAGCTCTTCCTGCCCCATTCACTTGGTTCTTCCCACTCCTCAGTATTCTACTCATCACAAAATTCCTCCAAACATGTCCCACTTGCTTCTCATCCTATTCAAGGTGAGTTAAAGTACTTCTTGTTTTTCCTTTTGGATGAGTAGAGGGCCTCTGTCAGGAGAAGGGGTCCCTATGTCTTCAACAAAAGCCAGATCGGAGGCATTGTCTAAGGTCCCCTCTTCTATAGTGGACCATGGGGAAGGAGAGCAGCAACAAGGATCTCTCCTCTGAAGCCCTACAAAGTATGAAGGATGTCTGAATAAATGCTAACTCCCACTCACATGGGAGATCTCCTCAGTGAAATTGAAATGACTGCAGGGACACTTCTTGTTTGATGACATATGCTCCTCAACAGGTGGGAGCTGCTGCCTGCTACAAGTCTCCTCTTGACTGACAAGTTTAAGACTTTGCATAAGAGACTGTTAAGGAGAATACATAACACAGGAATATAAACTTAGGGAACAGCACAGAAGGCGCCACCACCACCAGGTTGCAGGCAAGGAAAGAGAGCCTAGAGAGTGTCATTCAAGTAGCACAAGCTATTCATGACTCCCAGAAAAAGATTTTAATTTTCCAAGGCATAAGCTTGAAACGATGCCATTAGATTTGGAAATCAAGGCAGAATTGTGGCCTTAGCTGTCTAATGCAAACATTCATAGTACTAGAATTTCTACTTTACAATCAGAAAAACAGATCATAATTGCATAGTATGTTTTGCACTACAAACAATGGGTGTTAAAAGTCAGTTAACATCAAGTCATGTCCCTGAAACTCTTAGCATTACCACATTCTTGTGTGGAATCCCCTCTTTCTTGAATTATATGCCCTTACCCTCCTACCCCCCAACCTACAGTACAGACCACTATGTAATCCAATAGTAATGTATAGTGTCAGCACAGCAGCATAGAGCTTGGCGAAACACACTGGCTTCAGTTAATGCAATTTCATAGATTAAGGCAATCATTTACTGACCTCTTGTATATAGCAGACCATAGAACTTCACCCACTAATAAACACAACTAGCAGAATTTATGGGGTTGAACTACAGCATACATTTTAGAAAGACATCCAGTCTTTACAGAGTCTGGATTATCAACTTTAATTTACAATATAATGGAATAAAATAAATGCAGTATTACTATTTAGCATTATAGATTAATATAACAGTTTATTTGATTCTTGCCTGAAAGAGAGAAGTCAAGTAGGCTGGGGCAGAGTCTCTAATGACTCAAAAATGCAATATGGAATAAGACTTCTTACTAATGTATCCTTTACGTGGTATGAATTAAACTGTAGGATCCATAGGATGTCCCATTGTGATCTTTAAAAAGATATGGCCAGTACAAAAGAAGTTATCACTCCAGAAAGACCACCACCATACTGAGGGGAAAAACTAACTTTTGCCACTAATCCAGCAATCTTGCTGTATTTTGATGCAAAAGATTGAAGATTTGCTGGAACCTCTCAAATTGGAAATTTAAGTGTTCATTGATTAAATATGAAGGTGACATCATTGCAATAGTTCCTGTATATTTTGACAAAGTTCTGTTTTATACATTGTGAACACAAGAGGCTAGCATAACTGCATCAAAGAAGTTGCAAGAAGAGGCTGCAGGTTTTCACAAATTGGTGAGCAGTTGAGGCTTTTAGCATCCAAGCAGGTGTGGTAGGTTGCTTGAGACTGAGAAATATTTTAGCAGAAACATTCAGCTAAAGTGAAAAGTAGTGAAATAGTGTTGATACTGCAATATTCATCTTTCAAGCTAAAACATAAAGGGTGTAATGGGATAGCTGCAGACTCTAAACTGTGGAATACAATGCATCAGTTACACTGTTCAGGAAAAAGTGGAAAAATTCTAAAGCAAGAGGTAAATTCTGAAGCTTATTCCATGACCATGGAATAATAGCACACTAGCCCCTGATCACAACATCTCATTGGAGGAAAAACCAAACAAAACACTATTTTACTCACTCCCCAAAACAAGGAGAGTCTGTCAAGTATGGTATAGTACTATCTAGCACATCCCAGGGCAAGAAGATGAACTACCTAAATAAAAAGATATTGTATTTTATCAAAGTTGTACAGAGCAGTTCTAAAGTTACAGCCCAATTTATTTTGTGACAGCATGAAGCTGCCTGACAACACTGCTCTAGCCCTAAAACAGATTCTCCATACTGCTAGTTTAGTGAATGCTGATAGCCTGTCTGCAGTCTTCCAAGGGCTAAAATTCCAGTGGATTCTTGTAAAGAAAGAAGCTGGGTATAGATCACTCAACACTATGCCAGGTGGAGGTTGTGTTTGTGTCTCACCCATATGATTCAGAATTGGCCTAGAAGTTCAGCCTTCTGGAATCATGTCTTAACGTTTGCTAGTTGAATGTAGTTCCCTCTCAGTTCAAGGGGATAAAACCCTGAATGGAGAAGAGTGCCCTGGGGAACTAGAGGAACTGCAGTCTTGTGGTGTGCATTACATGCAGACTTTATACTGAAGGTCTAAAAAAAGTTAAGGTCTAACAAGACTATTTCTCGATTACCTGAAGTGCCTAGAAAACCCTGTGCTGTGCTACCAAAGGATAATTGGAATTTGTATTTTAATAGGCAAATAGTTGCATCGGTATCTATTTCAATTACTTTAAGCAACTAGATCCAGGGAGAAGAATTTTCTAAAAATTATACATTAAAATAAACGTTGCTTGTTGTTTTGCAACAAGTGACGCCAACTATTAAATCACTTACCATTTCCAGTTTATCCAGCCTCTAGGTCAGAATTCTAGGCTTTCCTATACCTTAAAAGCCATACAAGGTTCACATTCAAGTTTTTGCTTCTCAAGTTATTCTATTCAAAGCACTTGGCTGTCAACAGCTTCCAATGGAGCATAAATTAAACACCCATAACCCCACTCACTCCCCACCCCCGCCATCACTTCACTGTGTTGCATGCCCTGAATGTCAGAGCTAGAACACTCCTTTGACTTCAATTGAAGAATGATTCAAAGCAAGTGCAGGTTATCATACACAAATGCCATGTGCTGTCTGTATGATGTGCCACTTAAGTGGGCAGCCATGTTCTAAAGAAGCTGAATAATGTGAACTTTAGCTGTTAACTCATGACTGGATTACTATGAATAAAAAAAAGCATGAAAAACTATGGCAAGGTCCACATACTAAGATGATAAAAGTTGTTTTCTGAGAGCAAGCAAATAGGCACTCATTGCCATAATCCATACACACTGGAAGATACAACAATCCAACAAGACTGACTCCAACTAAGTTGCCAATATCATTAATAGGTGACAGCTCTCTGACATCTTTTTGGTTTGTCTTCCCCGGGTTAAAAGAAATAGAGCTTCAGTTAGTTTTCATCCTCACTCCCAAATCAAATAATTCACTCATTTGCAGCAACTGGATTCAGTGAAATCCTTGGAACTTTATGCCATTTTCTTATTAATGACAAAGCTGTCTGCATCTTACTAATTCTTGGAAGACTTTGAGGTTTATGTTGGTTAAAAATATGCCTTTGCAAGACATGATTGCACCAGCTAGATTTCCAAGGCTTATGAATAAAATTATGAGTTATAAGTAGCAGTAGTATAGTGATTGTTTGGACAACATGGTTATCCTTATGTAACCCTTTGTTTACCTACCTACTTTTAAAGTGACTGGTGACCAGATGTCCAGATATTATTGGGACCATCCCAGTATTAGGGCGGTGTCATATATACATATGAAAAAAACTTTCCTCCTTCCTCCCCTCCCCAAAAAAGGGGTACCTTTTTTCCCCACACTTGCTATCTGGTCACCCTACTGATGACTCAAGTGCCCCAGGCCAGATCAACTCAGCTAGACATGCTATTGCCCAAGAAATTAAGAAGGTGAGTTTATTAAGAAGTGGTTGAGTGAAGTCAGAAAGATGAAAGATTCTCCTATTTCTACCACTAGAAGAAATTCAATTCTGTATTAGTGGGAACAAGATGTCAACACTCCACATTTCACCATTGCTGCATCCTTTAGACCTGAGATAGGATGAAGTTAAGTAGAATTAAAATTTGACATTTATATCCTTAAGGCATATGGTATTTAGTTTCTTTCATACACACCACATTGTCCAAACTATTTTATGAGTCATTTGAAGGCTTCTTGGATCTGAGCTAAGAACTTACTCACCCCTTGGAACAGAATTCATACAAGTGAAAGATTGCTCAGGTTTCAGGCACTCTGACAAATGAGATCCTAATAGCCTGAAGGAAACCAGTATCTGGGCCAGAGCACTACTGTTGTTTGGTACTGAATTATCTTTCTAGCCCCCTTGGACATGAGAGAAAAGGGCAACATATAAGCCAAAAAGCCTGGCCAGAGAACTGACAGTGCTCAACTTTCCATGCAAGTGCTGGGAAGAAAGCTTGGCTAATTTCCTGTTGGAACCGATAGCAAGGGGGCCTCCCTAAGGGAGGGACCACTTGTTAGCCTATTGAGGATCTTCTGATCTTATTCCCATTCCTCTGCTTACAGGGCATGTCAGCTTAGCCAGTTGGCCTGAATTTTTGCCCTGGATACAGACAGCCTTGCCTGCAATATAACATTTTCTACCACCTACTACCATAGAGTGCACAAGTCACAGCTCCAAACAATTGGACCAGGAGTGGCTGATGTAGTTTTGCTGCCTCCTAGCCCCCACTCAGTCTGTGGTTCCAGAAGTCCCAGGAAAATTAGGGTCCCAGTTTTTTTGGCAGCTTCTCAGGCTCTACTGCCTGTCCTGCTATAATGGTTTCAGCAACTGGGAGAGGAAGGCCTCACCAGAGCCTGCAGACCAGTGTAGACTGATGTTATCAATTCCTCCACTCCTATCTAGTCCACACAACTCTTCTCAGTCTGCTGCAGTCCTGCTGGAGCTGTAGTGCACCCACCTGCCTCTTTGCTCTGCTTGCTGCTGGCCAAATGAACAGAACTGCTGCTGGGAGCTGCATTCTACTTGCCACAGGCCAAATGACAAACTGCTGCTGAGCTCTACCCACATAAGGCAATTAGAGCTGAGCGGAGAACTGTAAGGTACAAAGGTATCAGTAGCTTAAAATAACCACGACAATCTCTCTCACCCAGCAAAGTATTCCCAGTAGCAAACCAGAAATGTAGTCTCCTCCCCTAAAACTTCAGCTCTCTATAGGTCCTCTTACCCAATCTCAGCAAGCATCAGTCTTCATCAGGGTGATCCCATACCCAGTCATCGTCCAGGTGGTTCCGAAGAAGAGGTGTGATATTTAGTATATTACCCAAGTACAAAACTTAGTTTGGAGACATTGGGATATAATTTAGTTATCTGCATTTAATATGTAAACAAGGTATGCCTCTCTCAGTCAACTCCCCTTGCTCTCCAGCAGAGTGCTCACTGAGGGCTTGTCTACATCAGAAAGTTGCAGCGCTGGTGAGGGAGTTACAGCGCTGCAACTTAGGAGGTGTACACATCTGCAGGGCACCACCAGCGCTGCAACTCCCTGTTTGCAGCGCTGGCCGTACTCCCGTTTTGTCTCGGGTGTAGAGGATCCAGCGCTGGTGATCCAGCGCTGGTAATCAAGTATAGACACTTACCAGCGCTTTTCTTGACCTCCGTGGAATAAGCAGGTATCCCAGCATACCTGAGGAAGCCTCTGGTAATCAAACTGGTCTCCTTCCCCAGCTTGCTCTCGCGTTCCCCGAACCCCGAGCAAGCAGGTCTCCTTCCCTGAGGTTTGCAGAGTGGTTCAGGGAACGCGAGAGCAAACCGCGGGGAAGCTGGTCTCCTTTCCCGGTTTGCTCTCGCGTTCCCCGAGCAAGCAGGTCTCCTTCCCTGCGGTTTGCAGAGTGGTTCGGGGAACGCGAGAGCAAACCGCAGCGAAGCTGGTCTCCTTTCCCGGTTTGCTCTCTCGTTCCCCAAACAAGCAGGTCTCCTTCCCTGCGGTTTGCAGAGTGGTTCGGGGAACGCGAGAGCAAACCGCGGCAAAGCTGGTCTCCTTTCCCGGTTTGCTCTCGCGTTCCCCAAACCCCCCTTGAAGCCGCCCAACAGCGCTGCAGTGTGGCCACATCTAACACCACTTGCAGCGCTGGTTGCTGTAAGTGTGGCCACTCTGCAGCGCTGGCCCTATACAGCTGTACTAATACAGCTGTAACAACCAGCGCTGCAAAATTTTAGATGTAGACATGGCCTGAATTACTTCTCTTCTCTCATATGCTTCAGACTACAGAGCATACAAACTCCTCAATTTTGCACTCTAGAACATGCATTGAATTCTGCAAATAAAAGTCAAGACTCTTAATTCACTCTTTGAGCTCTTTAATTGACAAATTTCCTGCAAAATTCATTAACATGCAGAGGATGTAGCAGAGGCACTGAAAACCATTTGCACTGATTCAGTGTTACCTTCACAACCACAAAGGCAAGAACTGTGGCTTTCCACTATTAACTATTAACACTCTGCATCAGTTGATTCCTATGTTTACTGGGAGGTCTGTAAAACGGTGACAGGAATGGCTGTTGTTCATAGAATCAGAAGTGCCAACAAGCTGCCGACCTGCAGCAGTGATTGCCCTACTGAAGCCTGGGAAACCCCTGGAGGATGCAGCCAGCTACCACTCATGTCTCTCCTCTCAACCACCAACAAGCTCATGGAATGGGCACTACTCCTCCATCCGTCTAATATTGAAGACATCCTCCCAGCAAAGCAAGCAGGATATCACCCGAAGAGGAACTGTTGTGACCAAGTAGCTTCACTTTCCAGCCACGCTGAAGCAGGATTCCAATGTAATTTGAAGACAGGAACTGCCATTGTTGATCCGTCCTCAGCATATGACACTGTCTGGAGACAGGGCCTCCTCTTCAAGGTCTCCTGCGTTATTTACTGCCGGCAAATGATAAGCCTCTTGGCAGCAATGACTGGAGACTGCCACTTTAAGGTATACCTTAAATGGTCAGATCAGTAGAACAAGAACTCTTAACTTGGGCATCCCTCAGAGCTCTGTCCTGGCCCCAACACTTTTTAATCTATACATCATGGACATACCAGCGATGGAGCCAAGGAAATTCATGTAGGCAGATGATATTGCCCAAGCCTCCATACCACTAGCTGCAACCTAGCCAGAGATCTTAGTACAATGGCCGATTATTTCCAATGCTGGAAACTTAGGCCTTATATTATATATATTATAAAAACAAACACACACACAGTGTAACTACTTTCCACTTGAATAATAAAATGGCTAATACCAAACTTGATGTGCAGTTCTGCGGTGAGAGTGTCAGCCACAAAGCTAATCCAAAGCATCTTGGCAATACATTGGACAGGAGTTTGACCTTATGACAATATCTCGAGAACACCTGTGATAAGGTCAAGTCTTGTGTCACGCTTATCAGAAAATAGGCTGAAACAGTCCATGGACCATACAAACCACAATTGCCTTGGTATACTCTGCAGCTGAGTATCATGCACCAGTATGGTCTCATAGCAGTCACACTAAATTCCTTGACACTCAACTCAATAAAGCTAACTACGTGCATAGTGTTGGGGATGGTCAAATCTACTCCAGTTGGCTGGCTCCCAGCTGTATCGCACATCCAGCCTCCACAGATTAGAAGAGCTGCTCAGACATCTTGCTTTCATAATTATGTTAACGCAAATACAAGGATCCCAGTGCATCAGGACCTGCAGAACCCACCACAGATGAGATTAAAATCCAACCACCCTCTATGGAACCGCATCACCGTCTCACATGGAGCACTTTGACCACTCAAAACAAACAGCTCATCATTGATCCTGTTGAGGAACCACCGAGTTTTGATTTATATCAGAAAGACTGGGGCAGATTGAACTGCACCAGGACATCTCATGGGAGACATGGACAAATGCTCTTTAAATGGAAAACGAGGCAAATACCTGTATGTGACTGTGGTAACCAGGCACAAATGATCAAGCACATAACATCTGAATGTCCCCTTCGTTCTTTTGCCAGGAGCCTGAAGGACATTCACCAGCTCACTGCTGCAGCAACGTGCTGGCTATCTAACTTAGATATAAATTTGTAGTTAAGCCATACAAAAGAAGTTGATTCCTCGTACACATGCTGGAGAAAGGTTCCTATTTGCTACTGGTGAGTGGCTTTTTCCATCTGACATTTTAGGATTTGGCAAGTTTAGCCAAAGTTAAGATATTAACAAGCTTCTCTCTCTTCCTCACATGCACAAGTTTCTCTTCACTCTGATAAAGTATTTTGGGGAGGATTTTTACGGCAGTTCATTGAAACATTTATAGTTCCTTACGTCAGAAGTGCAAGAGCCTAGATGCCTATCGGGGAGAATGCAAAGTTATAGTATTAGGGGCCCCTCTACTACAAACAAACAAACCAACCACCTTACATGCCCATTTAGCATGCTCAAGTTCACATATTCAGATTTATTTTCATCCTACTTTCAGTCTCAAGCAGGCACAACTCTGTCCCGTTCTCCCCCAGCTCTCAATTCCTAAGGGATTTTTCATGTCTGCTAATGGTTTGCCCCCCATCACCAGTTCTTGACTATTATGTCATATGCAATATCTGGTTTGTGTCCCACCCCATTATGATAGTCTGTGTCTATGTATACAAATACCTCCTCATCTTATGACTGGATTTAAGCAATATATAGAAAGCTTTTTTTAGCATACCTGTTACATTACTGTTTGGGAGACAGAGAAAGTTTAAAGATTCAAGTTGGCACATTGTTTGCCCTTCAGCTTTATTAAACTAAAACTTTCACTTCATTACAGCCATCATTCCACAGAGCAGGTAGCGTATGTTACGCTAGTTATAGTAGTACTTGAACATAGCCAACTTTAAATACATTAAAGCAGAGAAAAGAAAAATATGTTTATTACTGTCTTTACTGGTCTATTTCTAACTTAGATTAAATGCCTTAAGAACTTGCTGTAGACTACATAGTAAGATACTAACTTCAATAAGTATTAACATTCCAGTAAATTAGAAAATCTAGTTGTTTAAGCTAAAATGCTCTACTAAAACCAGACCATTCCATGAACTAGTACTTATTTTCTACTTTTTGTTGAAAAAAATATGTGGAGCAGTTGGTACATTATACTCTGTTTTGGTTTTTTTGGTTTTTTTTTTTTTAAATGTCACACCAAAGACTGGTGCACAGTTATCTTGAATAAAAATAGATTAGAAGAGAGATGTAGCACCTATTTGGATGCTGCATTGCAATACAGGCCTGCTAAATAAGACCTGCTGTGTGCTCTCTTTTATATGCCAAAATTAAACAGAACATGCCTCACTATTCAGCTTTATTTGTATGTTGACTACTGGTATGTGTAGTCAGAAGAATACATTCAATAGGTCCACCTGTTAAAGTAGTTTCTAACAAAAAAAGTAAAGGCTATTCTAAATCTAAGTATCATAACCACCACAACTTTAATGCCATATCAAAACAGTAGGTCCACTGTTTAGGGTAGGTTAACCAATCAAACAGCAGCAGTGGCAATACTAAAGCCAATTTGGAGGAACAACAACATTTCCCTGGAATCCAAACTGAAACTGCTGCACGCATTAGTCATCTTCATTTTTCTGTATGCGTGCAAGACATTGACCCTTACGGCAGAACTTGAATGGAAAATATATGTAGTAGAGATGAGATGCTTACATAAAATCCTGGGCATCTCCTACTTTGACCATGTCACTAACAAAAAGGCCTGCAACATCACTCCCCAATGTGCTGGGTCATATGAAGATCTCCTTACGACTGTGAAGAAACACGAGCTGAAGCGGTACAGCCATATAACAAGATCATCTGCCTATCCAAGATCATCCTCCAAGGGACAGTACAGGGAAAGAAGAGGTAGACAGAAGAATAGATGGATTGACAACATAAGAGTGGACAGGAATGGACTTCGCGGAGACTCACGCACTGACACAATCATCAGGGGGGTGGATGCTCATCGAAGATGGTGCCCCAATGACCAGTGTGGTTATGGGAGTGGTGATGATCATGAAGAACCAATCAAATGTATCCCACCACAGGGCAACATGATGTCACTTAGATACATAAGGGTAAGTAAATTTGTTTTATACAAGAAATTTTGAATATGACAAAATTTGCTAGTTCAATACTAAAGATGACACCAAGTACGTAACCTAAAAAAGCAGAGCACTTGACAAGTATCTACCGCGTACAAGATGTAAGAACCAGCATACTTAATAATATAGCTGTTATAATAAAGCATAGGTAAAGCCTTTCCATCGTTGTGAACGAAACAAACAGTGGAGGCAGATGCTCTAAGCCTGTCATTAGAGAGGTGACAGCATCTATGGTAACTGAAGTAATAGCTTGAACACCAACACCACCACACAACAGAACAAAAGGCATTATTAATATACCAGAATAAGATTTAAAAATAACCAATTCAATATACACTTCTGAAGTACAAGCTTCACTTACGTATTTACATCAGATTTTTGCAGAACAGTCTAATCATCACACAAGTAGACTAGCCTTTTACATTTGTTTAGCTGGTACTTGCCCAAGACAAGCAATGCTCAGTATTGATATTTTAACTTTCAGGTTCTCATACAACAACAGAAATTTGCAATCTTTAAGGTTTGACATTTCAGGAAAAATTTCCACTGGTTTGTTTTTAAACAAATGTTTTCATTAATTTGCCTTGGCTTTTAAATAAGTAAAAATGGAAGTTACTGTTAGTGTCCCTTAAATTTGCGGTCATAGGAAGCCATCAAGTGTCACTCCAGATTTTAAACAGAATTATGCAAAAAAGTGCCTCGGTGACCTTGATAAATTATAACAGCAGTAAGCACACCAGCAGCTCCCAGATATCAATCCACTGCCTCCCCAATATCCTGATTGGATAGAATGACCTTGCAACATGTCCATGAGGACAATGAACTCAGATTATTTGGATGGGCAGGAAATTGGATTTCAAGTTATTGGCTCCCTCTGATGAATGCTGAGTCATTAGTCCCCTCCCAAATTAAGGTAGGACTGCCACATATGCATTTCATGTGGCAGATGAGGATTTGGCAGTCCAGTTATGTATTCCCACTTCTCAGCTGCAATGTTACACAGCAAGTTAAGGTGGAGGAAAGCTGAAGACATTTACCTGAAGTTGCACTTTTTGGCTGCTAGAGACTGCTGATGCACTTCCTCTCCCTGCTGGATCAGAGCCAGGCATGAGCAGCTGAGTGATGGCAATTGAGGATAAAGCTCTGGGCAGCAGCACAGGTGAAAGACCTCACCTGGTCCCAAGCTCTCCTTCCTGCTGCCAGCTGCACCATGATCCACCTAGAACCCCTCCCCCAAACCCTCAGCAACCACTTTCTCTACAGCAGAGCCAATAGTCACAAACCATCTACCCAGTTACCTTCCCCTTCCAGAACTCTTCAGGATTTAGCCCAGGCAGAGCTGCTGTTAAGTTCTGCTCCATGTTCTCTCCCCACCACCATTGCTCAGGGCAGAGTGTGTTGATCATAAATTAAATTGGATTATTTGCAAGTTCTCTCACTGAATAATTTGACTAGTAATAGGCTGGGGCTTGGGCAAAACTTCATTGAAGCTGATGAGCATGAAAACTGCTCTTCATTCAGACTAAATGAAAGAGGCAGTTAAGCTCTTTTCAGGAGTAAAAGTAGCTGAAACAATAGGAGCCCCTACACACACACAGGCCACATGCAAGACCAATCAGACTGAGTTTCTTTTCCTAATGGAAAACCTGTAAAACCTCGGAAGATACAGACACTCCCTGGGTTATGCAAACCCGATTTACACAAATCCACATTTACGGAAAAAGTTCCATAAGTGCCGTAAGCTAGAAAGTTTGGACTTTTTTGGCGGCATAATGGTCGGGTATGCGTTTCCGACTTACCCAAAATTAGAGTTATGCAAGGCGTTCCACAATAGAACGCTTATGTAAATCGGGGAGCACCTGTAGGTCCATCAATGGCTATTTGCCAAGATGGTCAGATACATAACCCCATTCTCTGGCTGTCTCTAGCCTCTGATTGCTAGAAGCTGGGAGTGGATGACAGGGAATGGATCCCTTGATAATTGCCCTGTTCCATTCATTCCCTCTGACGCATCTGGCATTGGCCACTGTTGAAGACAGGACACTGGGCCTGATGGATGATTGATCTGACCCAGTACAGCTGTTTTTATGTTTTTACCCCAACTATTGGCTAACTGCCTGGGTTAATGGATAACAATAGTGTTATACATGCAACAAAACTTGGCAGCTATATTGAGGTGATTCCAACTCAAGTGCCTCCACCAACTACACTATGGCACCAGGAGAGGTAATCTCAGACATGTGCCAAAGCAATTTATATAGGTTCAAATCCACACGGAGTCACACCTGGAAGCGAACTGAGAGTCAGCGTACACCAGAGTGCTGATATGATAGCCCACTTGGTAAACAATGTTAACTGGAAGGTTGTCACCTTATGTACCATCTCAGTTTTCTGGGCTAAGATGTAGCAATCAAAGAATTCACTGCAGTAACTGAAATTTGATATGCCAAAATGTAACGCAGTAACAGCTTAGCTCTTAGACACTGATCTTGATGCTCCAAGATAATCACATAACATGGAGGATCCAACATATTCATAGATCAGGGCCAGATTAAGGAACTCTAGGGTCCTTACACATTCCTGCCCCAGTGCTGTTGCCTCACCCCCTCCCCATCTGGAGTAGCAATGCCCTTCCCAGGAAAGCCCCTCTTACACCCCCTTCTCCCAAGAAGCAGCAGAGGTCCTTGCCCCTTAGTATCAACCAGCAGTCTCTCTCTCTTGCCTCAAGACATCCAGAAACAGAGGTGACAATAGGGTTGCCAACATTGCATTTAAAATATAAGAGACTAGGTTTTTAGCACCATGCCCCACCCCACCACTCCTCTTGATATCTTTAATAAGCAGTACTCACCTACATTTGCCAGGGGTACTTCTTGCTGCTTTTTGAAGGTGGTCTTGGCTGTCAGGACCAGGCTCTCTGCCCATCTTGCTTCTCCATGCTGCAGCAGCCACAGACCAGCAATTATGCACCTCTGCTGGGGATGTTGGCAGAGACTCTTTAAGCGGGGAGGCTACAGCCCAACACTACTTCCTCACCCTGGCTTCCCTCCCACCATCAGTTGCAAATTCCTAATGGCAGGGACTTGCTCACTTGTACCGTGCATGTTCCTGGGGGATGTCTCTCTCTCAGCTGGGTGCTACTATAATAGCAACATTGTTTTGCAAAGTTGTATCATTTAATAATGTATCCCTTGGTTCCACAGTTTACCACATGGATATGGCCTCCACATCCAGCGGGTATGCCACTGCATACATACAGAGAAGCTAAGAGTTGGAGAACATCACTGAGTCACGAGCACAGTGGAGGGATGGACTTTCCCTTCTCAGCCTGGGCGGAGAATGTCCAGAGCTAAATGTAAGGACCATACTGATGGTGCTTGTGATCAAACCAGGGCACTCAGGCATCAGTTAAGAAACAAGCAGAACCAACAGGTGAGAAATCTATTGTGTAATAATGTGCAGACATTCTGTTGCACAGTCAAGCAGGTGTCTGGACAGACAGAGCCCTCCATGTTTGCCAAATTTCTCCTAGTTTCTGCCCAGATCCCTGGTGTCCAGGAGGCTCCCCTGCCAGTAGCTCCAAGCCTCCCCAAGGGAAGTGCCAGTGCCCAGCCTCTGTGCTTTTCACATGTCTGATGTTCATGCTCAGCACTTTGCTCCAAGATGGGGAAGGACACAATGCCTGACACTGGTTCGCTGCAACAGAGCCACGTGGCACTGCATGTGCACAGCATGAGGCAGGCAAGCAAAGCCCTACAAGAGCCTAGCACCAAGCAGCAGAAGCCCCGCTGCTGGGCCAGGCCAGGCCTCTGCCACCTGTTCCACCAGGACACCATGCTGCCCTGATTAATCCAGCCCCAACCACTTCCCTGCTGGCTTCCTCCCATGACTGCCCCAGGGCATGCGAAGCTCCTTGTGGGCCTCAGAGCAGCTGGAACTCTGGCATCCTCTCTACAGGAAAGCTTGGTGGCGGCTCCAAGCTAGGCTCACATGTGCACTCGGGGATGACTGCTACGGAACTAGAGGAGACACACACGCACCTGGCCCCATCCATTTGCCCTACCAGACACAGCCTGTGCAAGGAAAGCAGATGGGGCCCTGTCCAGCAGCAGCCAGTATGAACAAGTGAATCTTTCCACTCCTTTCTTGACCCTGGCCCTTGAACGCAACCCTGTCTGTTTTCTCTGCACATCACTGAAGAGGTGCAGGGGAGTAGAAAGATCCACCTATGTGTACTGGCCCCCTGCTGTTGAAATATAGGATAAAAAAGGTACCTCTTACTGATTTTCTATTTAAATAAGGGACATCCCTTGTAATAGGGAACTTGGCAAATCTATGCAACAGTATGGTGACCCTCAATATTTACACCCCTGCTCGGGGTGGGGGTATCTGCTTCTGCGAGTGTGGCCTATTGCATTTTGCCACATTGCTGGGGGATAATTGAAAAAACACCCAGGAGCAGTGTCTTGGAGGGAACATCCTATTGGGATACAGCGGACAGCTATTATTTGAGACTGTTTAGACTGCAAAAAACATTACACTGGTTAAACTATGGTCACTATTCGAAAACAAACAACTTTTCTTCACAACTATGAGAACCTTAGAATCTAACTTGGTACTCCAGGGTCTGGGGCCTTAGGTGCAGACATACAGTGTTTATGCCTTAATCCAACCTATCCTCTACATTGCTAGCTCATGTAACAAATGACAGGCAAACATCCTCATTTAGAAGGGGATTATAGATCCTTGCAACATTTTCCAGTTTTTCCTCAGCACCTCCTCAATCTTATCCAGATTGAGAATCCGTCAGTGATTTTCTCTTTGGAAATGTTCGGTATTCTGATCAAAAGTTGATCAGAGATCACACTTAATACATTCATAGGGCTACTAAAGTGGATTTAAAGATTGCTTGAAATTTTCTGGAGCATGAAGAAAGTAAAAAACTTACCAGTTTTAATCAGATTTATCTCACTTCATTTAAAAAGCAGCAGTTTAGTAGTTCTCTCTTAAAAAAGGGGAGCATATCACATTAAATTTCGCCATCACATCAGCCACAGGATACAGTACATCAGCCAACATATGGTAAATCAGTTCCAATTGCCTTCGTAGTTTTCATACTTAGTTTTAACTGTTTGCTTCATTTCATGTTTTCCAGGGTCTTAAATGCACTGTCACTTAATGCTACAGTCATACACAGAAGTTTGTAAGTTTCTTCTCTTGAGAAAACTACAGTAATCAATATGGTGCCATCATCTGTTCCTGAAATATTAACCTTCTGTTGTATTCAGGCACATACTTCAAGAAGTGGAAGTATATTCTCTGCTAACTACACAAGACAAACAGTAAGATGTACACCTCAATTCATATTTATAGCACAATCAGCTTTAAGATCTATGTTTTTAAGCTTGGAAAACTGCTAATGACTTTCAGAACACATCATAATTCCTCTCATATGAAAGAGAAAACCCTATAAGTTACTTGCCATAGTTATCGGAACACTGGGTTTTTAAAAGAAGAAGTCGTCATCAGATTCAGGTATTTGCCAAAAGCTCTGCTCAGTAGTACAGAAGCCGCTACTAGAGTAGGAAAAATCCAAATGCCAAACTGCATAGGAAGTCCTCTCATGAATTTTCAGTTTCTAAAGATCAACTCAGACATGCAGCAATAATAGGGCTCAGCTATGACTTTTTCAAACTAAAGAATGTTCCTTGAACTCTGCCAACAATGCATCATAGGGTAGATTTTTGCCAAGTATCTCATGACTTTAAGAAAAGTTATTTGCACGCAGACATTCAACTGTAGCACTTCAAGTTCCATAGCTTATTTACAGTAAAAGACAAGAGTTCAGTATGACAAAGTGAGCAACTAGTTAGCCTATCAGTGTTGAATAGGATGATGTGAAAGACTTAGGCCATGTCTACATCTAAAATTTTGCAGCGCTGGTTGTTACAGCTGTATTAGTACAGCTGTATAGGGCCAGCGCTGCAGAGTGGCCACACTTACAGCAACCTGCGCTGCAAGTGGTGTTAGATGTGGCCACACTGCAGCGCTGTTGGGCGGCTTCAAGGGGGGTTCGGGGAACGCGAGAGCAAACCGGGAAAGGAGACCAGCTTCCCCGCGGTTTGCTCTCGCGTTCCCCGAACCACCCAGCAAACCGCAGGGAAGGAGACCTGCTTGCTCGGGGTTCGGGGAACGCGAGAGCAAGCTGGGGAAGAAGACCAGTTTGATTACCAGAGGCTTCCTCAGGTATGCTGGGATACCTGCTTATTCCACGGAGGTCAAGAAAAGCGCTGGTAAGTGTCTATACTTGATTACCAGCGCTGGATCACCTGCGCTGGATCCTCTACACCCGAGACAAAACGGGAGTACGGCCAGCGCTGCAAACAGGGAGTTGCAGCGCTGGTGGTGCCCTGCAGATGTGTACACCTCCTAAGTAGCAGCGCTGTAACTCCCTCACCAGCGCTGCAACTTTCTGATGTAGACAAGCCCTTAGAATAAATGAGCTTTCCCTGTTGCATAGCAATTGCTTGAGAACTTGATCAGCCAGAATGTAAGACAAGGAAACTCAATGATAATGGGGGGGGGGGCCCTCAGGGAGGAACTCTTTAGTTTGGATATTAGTTTCTCTAAAACTAAGATTCCACATTAAATCCTGGAAATCCCAAAGGAAAAGGCATTTAAATTTGGACAGACTTTCTAAATAGTTGAGATAGTAAATTGCAAATTAGTATTTTTACACAATTGTAGGCTTGTGTATGTCAGACAAAAAAAAGCACATGGGGTTATTTATTTGAGTTACCAACTTCACCCTTATTTTTCTGAATGCTGATAAATTTCTCTAGTGATGGAGAGGTAATGTCCTTCAATTGCCAACAATGGAAAAAGAATATGCCATTATTTGATTTATCCCCAAAAAGCTGTTTTTTTCAGCATATAAAAAAAAACCCCTTTCACTAGAAATCAAGCTGGAAAATGAATTGTTTTGTAACAACTTGTGCCAACACACCCTTTGCACGCCAGCATCATTGTGGCAGCAGTAAGCACTTCCAAAGCTGTGTTGAGAGCAGACTCAGATGGAACATAAAATACTGTTTTGCGGCCCAAAAAAGAAGCGTGTGTGCAGTCTCTATAATAGAGGAAGAAGTTTAAACTCTTATACTGCACCCAATTTACAGGGTAGCTGCAGGAGTCTTGTAAATTTCATGGCAATCATCTGCAGCCCAGCATGGAGCAGTTTAATTCTAGTCCACCTTCAGACAGAAGGATGGATTAGTAGTAGGGTACAAAAAACTGATGACTAAAGCATGGAAATGAGAATTCCTTAGCTCCAACAGGTCAGAAATGCCTATATATCCAGCTGGGCAAAATTCTGACTGCATCTTTTTTCAATCATAAGACACAGATCCAGTGATACCATTTTGCTGAATTGCTTCAGTGGAAAAGAAAAACCTAAAAACTCCCCAAGTGTTTTGATTCAAAATGATTTTTCATTTCAAACTTTCCTTTAGTTGTTTAAACAGGACTAAAAAACCCAATGTTGTGTTTCAGGTCAAACTAAGGGTACGTCTACACTATGGAATAATTCCGATTTTACATAAACTGGTTTTATAAAACAGATTGTATAAAGTCGAGTGCACGCGGCCATACTAAGCACATTAATTCGGCAGTGTGCATCCATGGTCCAAGGCTAGCGTCGATTTCCAGAGTGTTGCACTGTGGGTAGCTATTCCGTAGCTATCCCATAGTTCCCGCAGTCTCCCCCGCCCCTTAGAATTCTGGGTTGAGAGCCCAGTGGCTGATGGGGCAAAAATCATTGTTGTGGGTGGTTCTGGGTAAATGTCGTCAGTCATTCCTTCCTCCGAGAAAGGAACAGCAGACAATCATTTTGCGCCCTTTTTCCCTGGATTGTCCTGGCAGACGCCATAGCATGGCAACCATGGAGCCCATTCAGCTTTTTTTTTTTTTTTTAATACACACAGTCACCGTATGTGTACTGGATGCCGTGGACAGAGGCGATACACCAGCGCTACACAGCAGCATTCATTTGCTTTTGCATGATAGCGGAGATGGTTACCAGTCGTTCTGTACTGTCTGCTGCCAGGGTAATTTGGCAATGAGATGACGGTTCTGTCCTTCTGTGCTGTCTGCTGCTATCATGGATGCCCCTGGCGGAGGTCGGCCAGGGGCACAAAAGCAAAACTGGGAATGACTCCCTGAGTCAATCCCTCCTTTATGGTTTCTAAAAATAGAGTCAGTCCTGCCTAGAATTTGGGGCAAATGTACTAGAGAAGCAGTGTATCAGAGAGTACAGCTGCTCCATGTCAGATCCCGCAGAAACGATGAGCTGCATGCCATTCATGGGGGAGTGCCCCTGCAACAACCCCACCCGTTGCTTCCCTCCTCCCCCAACCTTCCTGGGCTACCGTGGCAGTGTCCCCCGCATTTGTGTCATGAAGTTATAAAGAATGCAGGAATAAGAAACAAAGACTTGTTAGTGAGATAAAATGAGGTGGAGGCAGCCTCCTGGTGCTATGACAGTCCAGGCAGGACATTAAGCAGTGCGGAGGAGAGAAGCCCAGCATCCCGCTGCTATGATAGTCCAGGCAGTACAGAATCTTTTCTTTACACAGGAAAGGGAGGGGGCTGATGGAGCTCAGCCCCCAGTTGCTATGATGAGGACGGTTACCAGCTGTTCTATCCCATCTACTGGGAATGACCAGAATTCATTCCTATTTTTACCCAGGTGCCCCCAGCCGACCTCACTTGAGGCAAGCCAGGAGCACTGACGGGCTGATAGTGACGATGGATATCAGTCATATTGTACCGTCTGCCACCAGGGAGGGGAGAGGAGCAGATACTGCTCTTCACTGCTGCAGCATCGCGTCTACCAGCAGCATTCAGTAGACATAGGGTGACATTGAAAAAAAAGTCAAGAAACTATTTCTTTCCCTTTTCTTTCACGGGGGGGGGGGGGGAGGAGGGAGTAAATTGACGAGCTATTCCCTGAACCACGCCGGACAATGTGTTTGACCCTACAGGCATTGGGAGCTCAGCCAAGAATGCAAATACTTTTCGGAGACTGCTGTGGACTGTGGGATAGCTGGAGTCCTCAGTACCCCCTCCCTCCCTCCATGAGCGTTCATTTGAGTCTCTGGCTTCCCATTATGCTTGTCACGCAGCACTGTGTAGCCTGTAGATTTTTTTTTTTTCCCCAAACGCTTTGGCATTTCGTCTTCTGTAACGGAGCTCCGATAGAACAGATTTGTTTCCCCATACAGCGATTAGATCCAGTATCTCCCGTACGGTCCATGCTGGAGCTCTTTTTGGATTTGGGACTGCATTGTCATCCATGCTGATCAGAACTCCACGCTGGGCAAACAGGAAATGAAAATCAAAATTTCGCAGGGCTTTTCCTGTTTACCTGGCCACTGCATCCAAGCTGAGATTGCTGTCCAGAGTGGTCACAGTGGTGCACTATGGGATACCACCCGGAGGCCAATACCATCGATTTGCGGCCACACTAACCCTAATCTGATATGGTAATACCGATTTCAGCGCTACTCCTCTCGTTGGGGAGGAGTACAGAAACCAATATAAAGAGCCCTTTATATCAATATAAAGGGCCTCGTAGTATGCACGGGTACAGCATTAAATTGGTTTAACGTTGCTAAAATCGGTTTAAACACATAGTGTAGACCTAAGTGTTTTAATGTGTTAAAGAAGTTAAGTACTATAAGCAACAAGCCTGTCTTTGCCTCACAAAGGAACTAAGAAAGGAGGTTTCATAAAACCTGCTTTGCGGCTTACCTCTATTAGATTCTTTAACCGTATTGTAAAGAGCCCTAGAAAAACAGATTATGTACATACAGGTTGGTAAGAAAGAATATATGCATTACTGAAGCTTCTTTACAGTTCTTTTTAGAAATTCCTTCCATTTATCAATAGGGATCATTCTGCTCAGCTCATGAGCCCCATGTTTCACCTTTGTCTTCTGGAAGTTTGTTTAATCTCTCAAGTATATAATAAACAACTGGAAACCCTTTAATTCCTGACAACAAAGGCAGATAGCTTCTGTAATACAAAAAGACATCACATTCACCTACTTTCCTCCCTCAAGCACGCAATCTCAGCTCCTCAGTTAGTCCAACCCAGAAATAGTATTGATGCTGACATCTCTGCTAATAAACCTTCAGGCATCAAGAAGCCTCAAGGTGTCAGCAACTAGACTATTGCACATTAGAAAAATGCAATCCCTCCTCAGAGAATCATGCTATAGTAAGATACAGACCTTTCTTGTACTGGAAAAAGGTTTCATACTATATAAAAATAAATAAAAGAAGCACCAAGAAAAGGATAGATATTTAAAATCTGATCACCTTTTTAACGTACTCAGAGGACAACTCTCTAGCCAGCAAGCCAGAATCTTCAACCAGGTTCTTTGAATATTAACTGACCTTGAACAAGGAGTTTACAAATATAGTACATTAACTTTTTATTGCAACTTTGTATTAAAAAGCTTTTAGGAGATGCCTTAGAGGCCAGTCTGCTGCTACAAAAACTCCACTTTTCTGTGCTTGATTGGAATGGAACAGGAATAAATCCTGGATAGCAGTGTGCTAAGCACAGCCAGTCCAACACATGGAGTGTACAAATTCCCATATGTCACCATATGAAGGAAGTTGTGGAAGGGAAATGGATGCTTTGGCAGACGCTTTCTGAGCATATGACATACAGCCCGTGTAGTTATAGAGGCTACAGGTCTTTCAGGCTGTGCAAAGAGCACCAGCCACTTTTCCATCACTATCAGGGTGGTCTCTCTCACCATTGCATTAGACAGCATTCAAACCAGAATACCTATGAATAATAAAAATCATCTGCTGCCTGTCTTCATATTATGCTCCTTCACTGAGGCCAAAAGGCAAGGAGAGATAGAAGGGAGCCAAAATAATAAGTCCATCTGCATCAGGGACTAAGATTATTCATTTTGTCCAATGTGTTGATAGTGATGTGTTTATCCTCATATCCACAGATTCACACTGGGGTATGTTAGCAAGTACCATTGCTGCCTCCAAGACTGACCCAGTGCATGTTCAATATAGTCAATAGTTTGACCACCCCCATAATTAGGTGTACTCTTCCCATGCCTGCAGCTCTTGGGGCACTCCGTAACTTCAGTATTGGAACCTGGGGGTGATCCCAGCAGTATTTGACTCTTCTGCACCCTCACAGGAAGGATCTAGTAGGTCAGGACATCGACTCTCCAGCAGTCTTCCAGATGTATTTAGGAAGCTATTTCTTAACACAGGCACTTTCCCTATATCATGGTGTAGTGAGTTGGGAGGGTCCTTTGTTAGTATACACCCTACTATGATTAAGCACCATGCACTTCTGTTTCCAGGAAATACCCACTGAGCGTATATGAGTCAATACTGAAACCATTGCCTCTGTGCAAAGTGTAGCCTTCTTACTGATATCACGTCCTTCCATCACATCATCCCCTCCCCTATGTGTTTCATCCACCTTTTGTATTTCTCAAGAGACTGAATTGTATATGCTTGGGCAGGTTCTGCATTACTTGTTTGCCTAGCATTTAGCACAATAGAGCCTTGAACAAGGTTAGGGCTACTTTTATTTGATATTCCCCATAGTGTTTGAAACCAGCAACACATTGCAGTACTGTATCGGGTTTTCTGTACCCAGTAAAAAACGTATGAGAACCCAAAAGACTAAAAGCTAAGTGCAATTGAATACCATGTTTTCATTATCCAAATTAAGATTAGGAATCACAAAAAGTGAGAGATTAATAGAAAAAGTGTAAATTAAATTTTAGATTAAAATAGAATTCCTTACATAGAATTTTTAACCTGATCCTATTCCTTTAAAATTCAAGTCTTACAAATGAAACCTGTCTATTGAGGCATTTGGTGGTGTTGCCTTGTGGCACACAGAGTACTCCTCCTACTGCTAGCCAGTAAGGCATCGAACATCAGGCTTGATTTCTCTGTATAATTTAGTAGTTTGATATTGATTTTAACCCCACCGCCCAAACATTACAACTGGAAAACACAGGCCCAACTTATACGGGATCACTTTCACCTTGTTTGAATATAGGTCCTGAACATAAGCCAACTAAAGAACATGTCCTTTTAAAAATAGCTCAACTACAGAAATAGTCTGATACCTCATGTTCCCAATGTTTGTTGACAAGGGGTTTGAGGATTAAAGGACAGGAAGACAAACACCACCAAATTGATATTTTGACTTTTAGTGTAAAATATACAAGACCTTTCCACTCAGCCTCCAAGTTGTTACCAGCCCAAATTCCAAGGGTAATTTTTGGAATATCTTGGTGTCAAGTCAGTTGAAGTACACTGCTGTAGAAGTCTAAGCCATTAAGTGATTCAACAATTTGAATTACTCTAGAAAACAGACCTGATCTATGGAAGCTGGAATTTAAAAAAAGTCCCACCGACATCCTAGTTTTCACATAGGTCAGATTTATGTTGGCACGGGATAGACATGCCTCTTTCCAGTTAGCACCAACAGCTGCACTCTAACACTAATGAACAAGCTTTTTGCAGTTGCTTTTAGCATTTAGATTACAAGAGAATGGTTTTAAAATACAGTATCTGTTGAAAAATCATTGGGCACTAACAGCTGACTACCTCAGAACATCTAGATATAACAGCATGCATTGATCATGTACTACTTATGCTCATATACACCTACAAAATGTAGGTTCTTCCCTTTACCTACACTATCTGAGTGAGGTTTTTATTTCAACTGCAGACACTGGAGCAAACAAAAAACCTCCACATGTAAATTGCCCATGTATCAGCATCTCATACAGCATGGAACCTTCAAGCCACTAGAATAACCATTACCTGTAGATAGAATCTCTCTAGTCTGTGACTAGAAACGTTAACTTCACCAGTACAGTCTTCTTTAGACACATGTAGATTGAAAGTGTTCTAAAATATTTTAAACTTGCTTTAGAGAAATCAGTTAATGCTGGGACTAAATAATTGCACAGAATTGTTCATAGGAAAATTTCTAGTAAAAATAGAAATGAAGTGTTTGCATTAGTGTCTTCAAAGTACACTTGAACTGGGGTGATATTTAAGTTTTTACTTGTCTTAGGCTTTTGACCTGGTGCCCATCATCACTTCACCCTGAACGAAATGTCACAGATACATTTTTTTGAGAGAAGCTACTACTACGATTTAGGAGTTTGACTTCATTTATATTAGAAGCCCCAGAAATAACCAAACCAGAGCAAAATCTACTTTTTCCCTACCTTTATAGTTTTGGTTGGAGCAGAGGGGAAAGAGAAATAAAGTACTTTGTTTATATTCCTTTAAAAGCAACTGTAACAGTCAGACTAGTATTCACAAGATTGTAAGCTGTGCCAAAAAATATTTTCATACCAGTGTCTTAGACACCACTTTCTAGGGCATATAAAGTGATAAAGTAAATGATGTGTTAATTCAGTGCTGGCCATTAGCAATATTTTTCTATTCTTTGGCTGAACTAGGCATGAGTTCAAGAGATTAATTTTGTTTAACAGCAGTCCAGAAGGTTATCTAGTTGCTGAACAAGAAATACAGAAATTATACAATTTAATCAGTGTTAATTGGCAAGAGTTCATATCCTGGAATGTTTAAGCACATTATTATTGAAGAAATTTGTAGTTATAGAATTTAGACATTACTTGGCTGTATTTTAGGGTTCTTTTTACAAAGTCTCAGGATTAATTTCCATATCCACAGAAGTGTTCAGGAAACATTGCAAGTCACAAAGCAGGATGAGAAAAAATAATTGTGTCCCTTTTAAGGGGCAGTGGTAAGGCATGCAGTGCTGGTCTTTACATGGGTAGGCGGAACACCTGGTCCATCCGAGATAATAATGAAAAGGCTGATTGGATGTGCACTCCCATTGTTAAAGCTTCCATCCCTTTCCCAGTGACAGGAACGAGCAGACACTGTCTAATTAGCAGGAAAACACAGATCCTGGGAGAGTTCAAGTTCATGGAAAGTTCATGTTTAAAATTTCTGAAACCCTTACTATACTCCATGCTCACACTAATTATACCACTTATTTGTATTTTCACATGCAGAACATAACATGTTTATTTACAGATTTACACGAGTGCCCCCCTTATGTTACCTTGCTGCACAAGTCCACTGAGATGATGTGTTACATGTTCATACTAAGTTACTAACCTTAAAGGAAACTGAAATAGTTTACAGAAAAATATGAACAGGAGTCCAGATTAAAGTACTTTCTTCTTGCAATCCTAATCCACTAACCATGTATTCAGAGCTTTTGGTCACTAGTTTGACAAGTTCTATGTACAGAATTGTTTGCAGTCTGAAATACTACTTTTAGTATTTTCCTAATAATGAATAAAGCAGACAAGGTCTATATAATTGGCTCATTTCCTGACTCAATATTTCATTTATGAAAAGAACCCTACATACTCAACTACTGAAAGTGAAATGAAGTTCTGCAGGGCAAGTTACTTTTCCCCCGTAGCATTTTTAACCCACATGATTACCCATTCAGGCTGGGTTGCTTTAAAATGGTATCTGAGGATTTAGTCTTTTGGATTTCATTAAAGCAGTTGGCTATACTTTAATTTGGCAAAGTTAGAACCAATTTTACATTTGGTCACTTGCTGCCAAAGTAAAATAATATTAAAAAGTAACACTGCAACTGATTTTTCATTCCTGCCCTCTTTTTCTGAAGAATGAAGATGCATGCGCTTTACTACAGGAAGTTGGCATTCACTTGTTCTGCTTGTTATAAATGAACAGTACATAGTAGTAGCTTTACTTTGAAAATGAATCCATCAGGAACAAGCCCTAAATATAACTTAGGCTAGTACTATGGAATGACCTCCACAGAAACAAACAAACAGACTTCTCATCAATGATACACATGCTATGAGAGTTTATGCAACAAAAAAAGCCTGATTCTGATTCCACTGCAGTCAATGGCAGAACTATTATTCACAGGGAGACCTTAAACCATTAGTAACGTAAGAAGGCTTGCTTCCCTACCTACCTAAAGTTGAAAATATCCCATTTAAAAAAAAGAACGTTACTACATTTGGGGGCAGGAAGGTTGTTTAAAACAAAAAAACAAAATGTTCTGTATCAATTTGGGGCCTGCTCACTTGACAACTCTCAGATGATGAGGCAAGCTTTTTTGTTAATATTTCTTGTTAGCATTATTAATCAAAAGAACTTAGCTCAGTTCATTGAATTGAATTGTTCTCAGTCAAGTAGCTGGGGAGCATATGAATTAATATGCGCCCATTTACAATCCATAAGTTTGCATGGACACAGAAGGTACACTTGTATAAATCCATATTCTCCTAATGCATGTCGGTATACATTAAGGTTTATGCAAGGATGCTACTGCACAAAGCCTTGAAGTAATATTCCATTTAACTGCTCTATTAGGAAACAATTAATTGAGGCATACAGCACAGTATGAACTATGGAATCTACTGAAATTATAAGAATCATGAGTAACCTTGAAACTAGAACATATAGAAAAAGGATTAATGCATTCTAAATATACAGCAGTTATGGATAATCCTATATCAAACTCATGTTCAGCACATGTAACACTTTGCTTTAAAATGTTAGTCAATCAGAATACCTTCACCACAGTTTTATCCTCATTACAAAAGCCATGTTACCTGTCTGTGGGGATCCCCACCTGTCTGTGGGGATCACTCAAAGATCAAGTATTTGTGACTCTTCTTTTTTGTCCCATCCCATATGTTATAACAAGGAATTAAGAAGGAAAAAAAAAAATCACCCAATCCATTTTGAGTCCAGTATATACATGCATTCAACCCTTAATTAGTTGGAGTTCTTTATGGGAAGCATTTAGAGGCCTCACTTCTACTCAAAGGCATATACTCATGAAATATCAAGTAGTACATACAGGACACAGAAAAGCTCAGTTAACTCTGCTATAATTGAGGGATTTAGTATTAAAGTTGTAAAAACAAAGATCACTCATGGCTCATATATTAAGACATGGATTAATTCTACACATTACTTCAGACAGAACACCAGGGAAACCCACATGCATATTTCAAAAGGAAAAAAGAGGTCTACAAAGTTGAGGCCCACTCTGCCCATGTTAACTGTTCAATCCTATTGTGTGGAAGCCCATAATCTTATAATGAAGGTGTAAACCAGTAACAAAAAGTATGTCTGTTTTTATATTCTACACTGCCAAGCCAAATATTAGATACACAGTGGTTAGAACAGCTTTGCCCCTCCCACATAGCTACACCTTGTTCTAGTTCTGCTCCAGTGTCTTCAGTCAGCGGTTTCTCCACTATTATATTGTCAGTTCCTGAATAAGGATGTTTTTCTTAACTGACCACAGTGCTTAACACTGCAAGTCATATATTCTGAAAACAAAGATTTCTTGGACTGTGAACACCCAAATGCTAAGATACTTTAAAATTAGCAGGAACTGTACAAATCAGTTCAGGATTTATATTAAATATTAAAACCAATGCTAGTGATAGTAAGTTCCCATTTAAAAAGTTCAGGGCTGTTGAAGATCAAGCAATATGACAAGGGAAAAATTGGTGTATATATTCTTAAGTTGCACTGAAATCCCTGTTAACATAATCTGTCACTGACATTACACATTTGTCTGGACAGATTTAAAAAAAGAAAAGTAACCTAACTTCAAGTTATTCATTTAACTCTCCCCAAAGCGACATCAATGGAAATCTCACAATGCTTCGAGACCCTTAACAAAGAAACTTGTCTTTACAGAGCCCTGGACTACAAGCAACATATTGCATCTGCTGACACAGTTGTCTCCCAAAAGGAATTAACTGCACCATTTTCTCCACATCTTCTCTTAAAGAAGCAGCTCCTAAACAAATATTCACAATCCATAAATATGCCATAAGATATCTTTGCTTTGCTTATAAGATTATTGAAAAAGATACTGATAATGGATATTGGAGCTAGTTTGATGTTTGGGCTGTTCATAGTTGGTCACCCAACTATCTTCTATTGTAGGAGAAATAGATGATTTAACTTTTGACCATTGTGATTAGTTCAGATTTAACATTTACAACTTAATTTCCACCAAACATGGAAATGTCAACACAATTTTACAGGACACTTAGATGCCCAAATACACACCAGCTTTCTAAAGGCATATTGTAATTTTTTTTTTTTAAAAAGTACACTCTTCTACTAGTCTGAGTCACATCCAATTTTATATTTAAATGGTAATTAATGAATGCTCCCTTCTGTACATGCAGTAAAAATTAACATGGATTAATAAAACTCCAAATTATGCCAGTACAGTTGCTACAAAGAGGTCCATCAACTATGATTGAGTGTGCTGTCTCCTCATCCCAGCACTCCAAATGACTATTATCCTTGTAATTATCGATATGTATGCCTACAAAGGTCCACTTCAGTTTCTGTCTGCCTCACCAACCAGACACCCACCTAGTTCTACTCTTAAAGTCACTTTTCCCACTCCTCCTTTTTCCCTTGGGAAGTTTAGCATCCCCCTTCCAACTAAGAGCAACCTTTTTAAGGAAGTTTGATTTAATGTCAAACAGGGGGAGGGATAGCTCAGTGGTTTGAGCATTGGCCTGCTAAACCCAGGTTTTGAGTTCAATCCCTGAGGGGGCCACTTAGAGATCTGGGGCAAAAACAGTACTTGATCCTGCTAATGAAGGCAGGGTGCTGGAATTAACAACCTTTTGAGGTCCCTTCCAGTTCTATGAGATAGGTTTATCTCCATATATTATATTAAGATGATGGGAAGGTCAGAAAGGGAAGCAGCTGTGTTAGTTGGGGGCATATGAGACATTCTGAGGACAGCAGTCAGACTGCAAAGATTTATATGATGGGTTATTAATTTACAGACTATACTGTCATTATGCAAACCTGAACATCTGAGTACAGGGAAATGCATAACTGAGAAGAAAGTAATCAGTTACAGGTCAACAACCGTACAGCAGCCCTGCACACTGACTGGATGATAAATTCTGTATGAAATTAACCCCCTCAAAATCAAGAACCTATCCATTATTTAAGCTCTAGATGTTTTTGTCCTAAAGTATATACAATATCAAAAATTACAATCCAAAATGTGCGAACTCCTATACAATACCACTTGTTCATAATCTCATACTGTCCCCCCCCGCCCCCCAATAATTCAAGTAGCTCCTTCCTCACAAAAAAGGATGTTTTACAGAGTACCCAGAGATTAAGACATGGATTGGTGGACCAAGAGCAGAAGGAGCAAGTTCATAAAAAGTGCCCTGCCATCACCTCCCTTCCTTCATTCCAAAGCTATGTGACTGTAAACTCAAACATCCCTGTTAATTTCAACTGCTAAAAAGTCACACAGCTAGAAGAGCTAGTAATTCAGCTAAATAAGCCTTAAAACCAACAGTTGATTTCACCCCAAAACTGATAGCTAATGCAAACAGGAGACTGGTGCCATGCACTCTGTACATGAAACAGCTGGCATCTAAATCTAAATCTTCTGACTTCCTTTCACTCTCAAGACATAGCCCCCATGCAGAACACATTACAGTTGACTCTTGAGACAGAGTTATGACTAACTAACAAGGCCCACACCTGGAGCAGAGGCTGTACTTGCCCATATGTATTGAAAAACTCCTCTTGGCCACAGCTGTACCAGAATGTACACCCTCGGTTTAGATAACAAACAAATGTACTCTCCTCAGTTATTAGGGGATCACTGAACAACAGTTATTTCATACATCCTCCCAACAGCTTCCTGACTTCCCTTCAAGTAGTCTCCTGCTTGCTTCTTTCTACAACCTCTTTGTTTGCACAAAAGTTGCATCTGAAAGGCCTCATCCCACCTTCCTTGTTGGTGAAGTCACTATTAAGGTTGGATCAAGCATGGCGGGGAGGGGGTCTGGTTCTTGGGGGCAGGGCAGAGAGAGAGAAGAGTCCTAAGTAAAACAAATCATTAGTATTGAAAGCCAGGCTGAGTCACGTTGTTCTGTTGTTGGAAGTCTCAGCTACTAGTCTCAAGAAATCCAGAGGGCCTCAAAGGATCTCATCCCATCCCATCTGAAATGTAATGGTTTCAACTGTAGCCACTACACCACTGGAAATACAGAACAAAAAAGGAATGATAATGTAACAGCGGCTACTATGTAGGGTTCCCTAATTATATGGGAATCCTTTAATGGGCTCACCCATTAATAATTGCACAGTTCAGATACTAATACCTTAATCTGAGGTTTTTTTACTTGGGTTGCTTTATGTTATATCCTTTATAATGCTATTGTATTGTTTATAAAGTCCATACGATTTTCTTTCCTAGTAAAACTATTTATCATCCCATACAGGACTACAGCTGTACATGCTGACATACTTCCAAGTTTAAGAGGACATTATACAGCTAGTGTTGTTTTAGAACAGAGGTTCTCAAACTGGTGGTCATAACTCCTCAGGGAGTTGGCAAGGTTATTATGTGGGGGGGGGGTCACGAGCTGTCAGCTTCCACCCCTAAACCCCGCTTCACCTCCAGCATTTATAATGGTGTTAAATATAAAAAAATTGGTTTCAATTTATAATGGGGGGGTCCACACTTGGGGCTTGCTGTGTGAAAGGGGTCACCAATATAAAAGTTTGAGAACCATTACTTTAGAATAAGCTATTTGAGTCTGTATGAAATGACAGTGCAAAAACCAATCTTTACAATTTGTTGATGGCAGTTGACACCATAGTCCCAAGACTGCAGTAACTTGAAAACGAGTTAATGTTTCAAAAAAAAATAAATAAAAATAAAGCATCACTAAGTCAATGAACTCTCACAGAACTAGAAAAATTAAATTACACTAGAATGGCAAGAACTGAGCCACTGGAGTATCGATACAGTCAAATTCCTTAATGATGTTCGGAAAGCAGTCAATACTATACTGACTGAGCTTGCGTTGCCTTAAGTGCACTGGGTAAACAGCAACCAAAGCTGAAATAAAGATTGTCACTCAACATCAACTATTATCTCTCTAGCTAAAGGAGAAATTAGAATAACTCTACTCATCCCAGAGCAAGAAGAATAAAATAGTGAAAAAGTGTGCCAAAGCAATGGCTAATATTGGGGGCGGGGGGCTGTACTGTAGGGTAGAAGAGAAGATTCTTTTAGCAATAGAAAGTACACCAGTATTTAAGCTATTTTAAACCTTTGGGCAACTTTTTGGAACTAGAAAAACCTTAGAAAGATGGACAAACTGACTGCTAAAATCATAGTTAGTGCTATTGGTAACTGCTGCTGCTACCTGATTAGATTTTGTTTTTTAAAGTCAAGTAGTAAAAACAGTTTTTCGGGGGAGGGAATGGGGGAAGTCATCTGGTACTTATTGCTATGACAATCTCATATTTTCCTGCTTTGTTCATGAACAGTGAAGGACTTATTTCAAATAAGCTTTGAGAACTTTGCCTCAAATCTTACAAAGTTCTGAAGACTCTGGAGTACAGCAGTTTTATTTAGCTAGCATTTACTTTCAGCATCTAGCAAACTTAACTATTAGAAGTTCTGTCAATGGTCTTAAACTGGCAACTTTCTTGCTGTTTAATTAGTATTGTTTGATGCAAACAAAAAGGTAAAATACTGAGAAACAAAGGTCTTAAGGCTAGAAAGTGGTAAAAACAAAGTTTTCTGTTCTGTATGTCAGGCATTAGATTTATGAAGTTTTGAATCTTATAGATTTAAAGGGGTTGAATAATTGCCATAACAGTTTATACTATAGATGACTATTTCAAAATAACATGACAACCGAGTTGCAAAGCTACTTCTAGAGTTTCAGTGTAGCCGTTTTAATGTGTATTTGATATGTAATTTTGCCCAATAAAGATGTAATTACATTAAGGAAATCTTAATTGGTGCTCCATATTAAGTTTGATACAGAAAAAATGGAACAGTCAAGTTACCTTGGTACCGCAATTTCGGAAGAACTAAATGAATTTCTCTGTTCTGAGACATATGGCAAACAACTTCCCTAGACAGTTTTGTTTAATTACCTCTGACTTTTTGTATTATACCCTTTTAGTTAAAGTAATTTTGAGACTTCACCTTTCACCACACCTTGAGGTACCTCCATTTATAGTGTTCCATATACAGCATTGCTTTGTGCAAATATTCTGTAAGTTCTTCTACTACTTAAAACTTGAATATGAACTTAAAGCTTGACCTTTTCAAAAGGTACTTTAAGACTGGATCAATGCACCTCCAGTGAACACAGTTAGCTGTATTTGTTGATAGATCAAAAAAGTTCCTCTTTGTGCCATAAACCTGGCAATTCCAGTAACTTTTCAAGTGATTTTTTTTAAGCCTGAAGAGTTAAATTGAACTTGAAGAGTTCTTAGCCTTACAGTTGCCATAGTGACCATGATTAAGGCCCTGCTTAATTTGCGATACTGCAGAAATTGCAGATCCCACAATACTAGGTTTCCACAGCAATTTTGATTTTAATTAGCTTACTTTGCCCAGTCCACAATTTTGCATACATTGAGGTTTGCAACACACTTCCCAGCCCCCTTTGGTACAGTGCAACCCCATTTATCCGAGCAAATAGTGGCTTGGGCTCCTGCTGTCTGGGTATGATGGGGCTTCCACTGTGAGCCCTGGGCATTAATGAGTGTAATAGAATTGCAGCAAAATGTCTGGTAACCAGAAACTATTATCAAGTATAACATAATACCTCAGTGTTTATATTGTTCCAGCAAGTTTTTCTTAAACAAATAGGTTCTCTCTGGCTTTTCCAAATTACCACAATTAATAAAGGTCCATTACTACTTTTCTGGGATTTTCTAAGTATTCTCTGCAACTTTGTCAAATAATTATGGCTATCATCCCACAATTCAAGTAGGGCCTTAACCATGATATATTATAGAAGGAAGTGAACATTAGGGACTTAAGCAGGAGATCTCATAATCACATAGCATTTGGAGTCTCTGCTCATACTATGAAGCTTTCATCTTCATCACCCACACAAAAGAATGTGCTATGCCTTCAGTTCTACAGTTGCTGTTATCCATTATTTACTGGATAGCTAGGTTAGATTCCATAGCCTTCAGTTCTAACTTCTGCAGTATTTCCATAATGCTTAGATCAAACAGCTACTGTGCATTCAACTAGACAGATCTAGTTTGTCAACTCTTGGTTATTTTATCATGAGTCTCACAGTACTTGGTGTTTCTGAAGTCCTCTGCCTTTGTGGTCATCATGTGACTACATGAGAATCTCTGCCTTTATAAAAATGTTTCTAGCCCTTATGGTTGCAGAGAAAAGCTTGAAACTACGTACCCTAAAGCTCAGAAGGCAATTAAAAGCCTAGGATTTTTTCTTCACTCATGAATTTGGGGGCCCTGACTTTACATAACACTTGGGGTTGGAAATACTACAGGTCTATGCTTACGGCTGAAATCGCTACCTCAAAAGTGCTGAGGTAGAGTTTTTCTTTTGACCTATACTCTAAGTGGAATGAAGGGGAAAAAAGTAAAGCTGTGCATCCAAGAATAATGTGAGCCATTTATCTGTATGGAAAGAACATTTCGTTATACAATACCACCATATACTCAATCATCTGAGCTCTCAAAAAAATAAAGAAAGAGTAATATTCTGCTGTTATTTAACAAAGATGCCCAGCAGCCACTATTTTGTATGCCATTTTTAGTTTGAGCTCAACATTTGTTCACTGGGTATTTACGAACTGTAGACTCTTCATGTGCTGGATAGTGTGTAACTGGTGAAAGCACTGCACTGAATTGTATCTGCAGGTTTATCTGCTCCGTTTTATTTTCAACCAAAACCAAGAGTTTTAGAGCAACCTTATCAAACGGTTGTGAAACACATTTTAAAATGAGTCAACATAAAATTAGGCTTATTAGGTATAAAATTATATCTCATGTTGCTAATGCGACCCCCTCCAACTTCAAAAGCTGGCAGCCTTTGTCTGGTCGAAGAGGGGGTCATAGCTCTTTTAAGTGTTCCTCCTCTTTTAGGTTAGGAAGTGACATCGCTTGAGCTAGGCATTGATCAGAGGGGCTCAAGTAAGCCAGTGGAAGGGTATCTTTATGTCCTGCCATGCACGCTCATGCTCCACTGGGTATCTGCTGGCCTCATTCCAGACCGTGGCGGGTAGGTTGGGAGCATCACTAGCAGAACAGAAGACAGACTTTAAGGTCACTTACTTAAGAATTGTGTTAAATTGCCAAGTTGGGATCTTTGGACACTCCAGAAATAAGTTGACAGAGTTTTTAGGATTAATCAAGAGGGCCACGGCAGTCAGTAAGATTGTATTATATGAACTGCAGATTATTTCTGGTCATCCTACCTTTGCATACAGAGTCACAGCCCCAGGATGAGCACTTTGTTATCAGCTGCCACTGCTAGCATACTGTAGCCCAATTCCTTTTAAGAATGAGTAAAGAATTGGAAGATTTATGGATATTGGAACAGTTCCTAAATCACTTTAATGAAGTTTCCTCTCAGAGAGAGAAATGGATGATATGCTAGAGGCAGACCTAAAAATTGGCTCTGATGCAACAGGGTAATTTTATTTTAAACCAAGGCAGGTGGTGTGCTCAGAAATGGCCTGCTGACCAAAAGCAAAAAAGGGATTACAAATTCCTGGAATTTTTTCCCATTTTAGTTGCAGTGACTATTTGTGAGAAGGAGTTTACAAACCAAAGTGTTTCTGGAGTGACAACCCAGGAGTGATGCATGTTATTGATCAACAGTCCTCTAGATCATTCAGTGTGATGTTTGCAAGGACACTTGTCCTACAGCATTCAGTTAATAGCTTCTCGTTTACTGGTAAACTTGGGTCTAAGATTAATAATGGCATAGCCGATGTTGTGTCTCAATTTCAAGTGGACAGGACAGACAGAGAAACAAAACACATGCCACTGGTCCTTTGGAAACTTGGAGTATGACTGCTATTAGATGAGAGAGAGAAGGTGGGTGAGGTAATATCTTTTATTGGACCAACTGCTGTTGGCAAGGAGAGACAAGCTTTCAAGCTTAAACAGTTCTGCTATTGGATTAGCCAATGATCAGTAGAATAACAAACATCTAAGGCTTATGAGAGAGATTAGGAAATTTGATCAAAATCAGATAAGAATGGACCTTCCTACAATTTGCCTGATTCCCAAGTATCAGTTACTTTGGCATATGGTATTATGGATACACCATGGTCTAATGCCAACCATATCTGGTCACTTACCAGGCATCATTTGTAGCAGGTTTAAAGGTTACTCTGGCCTTGCAGCAGGTTTAGTTAGGCTGTTAGAGGAGTGGTCTTGAGATAGAGGGTCAAGAGCAAATCTCCAACTCTTTATTCAGATTCTTCGATATCTGGTGCAAGTTCTCCACTAGATATGCCAGTGCAGCCAAGAGGCAGCCTTGTTCAAGACCACATTCCTGATGGCATTTTTTGGAGCATTAGTTGCCAGTGAACTAATGCCTGGGGCAGCAACAGATACTTCAGGGAGGCCTTTGGAGTTTAGGGACTCTCAGGATGGTGAGCCGTCATCTTGACTTTGTGGATATAAAAAATAAATCGGAGAGGACAAGTTGAGTCCATAGTGCTACAACAGGGTGGCGAGGCAGCGATTTGCTGGTCAGGGGATTAAGGGTTTATATAGCATTGAGACCAGCTAAGAATGGGCCTGCCTTTCTTCAGGGCAATGGGAGTTACCTCAAAAGAGTACCAATTTGTGGCAATCAAGGCGGCTTAATAATGTGACAGTTCCCTGCTAATGAATTTAGATACCCTTTGTTCAGGTTTGGTGCTGCCACTGTCCCTGCCCAACAGAGAACAGGGGCATGAGGGATGCAGACAATTGGGCATTGGCATTCAAATGGAGTACAGAATGTATGTGAGGCCTCCAGTGGGTAATCAGAGTTGAACAGCATGAATGGCTAATTTTAATATCTATTCAGTTTTCAAGAGCAAAGGAGTGGGTCAAGTGAACTGATGCATGGATCTGCAGACATGATTTGTGCACTGGCTCCACTGGTGGGCTGCTAGTTCACCTGCAAGTTCACAGGCAAGGCGATTTTGAGTTGGCATGAAAGAAGGAGCTGCTCTGGGACTAGCTGATGCCTCTCTTGCACTCAGACATCCAGGGAGTAGCCAGTGGACAGGATTCTAGTGCACCTGGGTGAAGACAATTTAGAATTTTATGACAATCATCAGGGCCTTCTCCCAGGGGCAAATGTAAACTCTGAAATGCTGCACCAGAGCAGGGTGGGGAGCTGCCAGGCCTCCACAAATTGACAACGCCAGAAAATGTGCAAATCAGGAAGCAACTTAATTTGTACATAAGCGGGGATGATTGGTAGTTACCCATGAAACATTATATATTTTATAGCTGAGTCACTCAGGAAAGAAGAGATAGACCTGTTCAACTGGGGAGCAGATATTTTGGCCAACGTTAGGGAGGCAATTAACTATTTGGGAACCTGGGTGACAGTTGTTGGTGGCAGCAAAGTTAATAGCTGGCACCTCCTGGTAGCAGGTAACAAGTGCAGGAACTCACTTCATAGTGGGTCCTGTTCCCTAGTAAACCAGTCTCAGAAGCAGATTTAGGTAATTCATCCCCTAATGAAGCTAGGGAATGGTGTTAAACTCAGGCTCATAACATCTCGCTTAACAAGATGACAATCCCCTTCCCTGCCTCTTAACCCTCAGACACAGGAGTGTGGTGGAATCCCAGCACCACAGTGGTGGTTGACAGCAGCACTCCTTGAAGAGGTGATTCTTACAGGATACAGCTTGCCAAGCAAATTTGCAGCAGTCTCATAAGCCAAGTGCAGAGCTCTCAGACCATCATCAAATATGGTGAGAGGGCAGCCATCAGTGATGTGACAACATCTTTGGCCACAGCTGCATATGGGGTCCTCTTGTTGGCCCCAGATCTGAGGCTGGCTGAATACGGACCCTAACCCATTCGAGAATCAAATCAGAAGGGGATGGCAAATCAGAGCTGGGTACATGCAGGATTAGGTCAGTTTATAAGAGACTGTTTCTGACGTAGACCATTCTTCATGCTACATTGACGTAACAGAAAAATCTGGGCAGGGCAAGTGGGCCCACAATGGGTGCCTCAGTGACAAGAGCAAAGTAGTAGTAATGAGCAAGGAAGTAATGATGATCTGAATGGACAAGTTATTGCCAGATAGTTCCCAGACAAGTAAATTAAACCACATCCCTCACATTTTGTTTGTTTTTCCTATATGTTTGGTACAATGAAGAGTAAAGCAAGACTAAGATTAATCTTCAGTTTTTAACTCTAAGAGAACACAGTTGGAGTTAAACATCTTTTATTAGATCTCAACAGAATCTGTGGTCAGCCAGACACTACAATTTGTCACTTGCGATACAAGAAGAGGACATTTAGGACATACTTACTGCCTTTTCTTGATTGTGAAATATAGTAAAAGTCAACTCATATTTGTAATCCAGACTCATTAACTGCATCCATGTGTGTCATTAACTGATTTTAAATTCTTGAGGATTTAGTCAACAAGCTCAAAGCCTTCCTACTCACATAAATACTAGTCCATCAACAGCATGACAAGTTTTTCCCATAAGAAAGTTGGAAGCAACTACTGTATATCAATAACAACTCAGCTCACAACAACATCATGCTATACAATATAGCTCAAGTGTTCACCAAGTACAGTTGTTAAACTAAGTACATTTTCTTCCTTCAACAGTATTAGCATCCTAAAACAAAAATGTCAGACTAGCCTAGCCAAACCCTTGATACATCAGAGAGGAAAGTACCATTGTTTAAGGCGGGTAAAACTTGAATCTTGTCATTGTATACCCACTGCATATTAAATACTTGCAATAGTGTAATCCAATCTTCTTGAAAAAACCTTTATGAGTGAACCCTAGAAATATTTAACCTAGTGGTACTTTGAGCCTGTGTTGTGAAGCAAGCTATGACGGGATTTCATCATCTTTGTCCCAATAGCACATTTTATCATGCATACTTGTTAAAGAAAGCTGCTTTCTTTAACAAGTATTTAAGGAGCACTTTTGGTTCTTCAATTTGATAGTGAACTTGATTTTTTTTTAAACCCGTAATCCCTGCTTGGGCTTAGAACAATTGTGTCAAATTAGAGCTCAAAGCCCTTTTCAAACTTAGCGCTCTTCTCTTTGCCAACTTTGTGTTGTATAAATAGAAACAAAAGGAGATGTAAACATTCAAAATATTTTCAAAAAATATGGCAAGAATGTTTTAGCTCTTATTACTACACTAAACTGATCAAGGTGGGTGCTAGCAATTACTAGTAGTTAAAAATGTCACCATTGTTTTAAAATTTTTGAAATTCCATTTTAATTAGAGATACTCATCATAGCGTACTACTTTAACTACATGCTCCAAAGAAATGTCAACACTGATTTTAATCCTCTAAAGAGGACTTCACTACCCAACTCTATCAGACAGTGAGAAAGTAGATGAGTCCTCCAGGATCAATGCTAAGGTTATTTATACAGTAATATAGGACCACAAAATGGAAGTAAATCCCTGGAGCGAGGAACAGACGACTTCTGGTCCATCACTGCTAAATCCCTTATTCCGTCAGCACAAAGCTACTCAAAATTAAAAAAAAAGGACATCAATGGGACAACAATAATGAAGAAATCACTTGTCTGAGTATTTTGTTTCCGTTTACAATTAACACCCAAGACTTGTGTAAATTGAGAAAAATTTATTCCCTCATGTTAATGTATGTGACAGCACTTTGTATATATACACCATTTCATATTTCACTATATAAAATTTTGTCTGGGGTACTTTTCCCACAAAGAAAAAAAAATTTCAAAAATAGGAGGAAAAGAAAAAAAATTTCAAAAATAGGAGGAAAAATGTGGATTGAAGACCATAAAAATCAACAAAGGGATTTATCAGCAGGAGTAATACCTAGATTGCTTTAAACTCATTTTGAAACTGCCTAGATTTCAAGATGACATTGTCCCATTAAAGTTGTTTTATCCAGTTCAATTGGAACAGCTCAGCTTGAAGGTCCCTTAAACATTAAACCCCGTCAAAAATGGGTTATTTTTTTTAAACATACCTTTATATACATTACTGACAAGCATAATCACCATTGGGTCTCTTTATGCAGTATAGTCTGCATTAAAAGTAGGTTGCCTTGGGAACTACAATCAAACCAATATTCCCATACATTTACCTCTCACAGCAATATAGAACAATAGAAATACAGGGCTGGAAAGGAGCTCAGGAGGTCATCCTGTCCATCTTCTCCCCCCCGCCCCTCCCAGGCAGGATGTAATATACCAAGACCACAGACACTGCTTAAAATGGCAAGGACTAAAAGCAGGAGACTGCAGCTAGGAGTGCAAGAGAAAAGACTGTCGCATGACCCAGGGCGAGAGAGCAGGTCGAGCTACTGCTATCCGCAGTGGCTGCCACAAAAATAGTCACCTGACCAAGCCCCCAAGCGCAGGCCTGGGACATGCACGGATTCCACCCGGCACTGCCTCCCTTCCAGAGACAGCCCAAGTTTAGCCGCAGCGCCGTGGTAATGAAAACTAGTTATTCAAGTTCACGGCGAAGTCAAGAAGTAGCTCAGCAAAGTGACAGCCCGCCGGGTGCTTGTCAGCGACTGAGCTCCTACCTTCCCTCTCCAGCCTCGGCTACGCAGTACGGGGGAACTGACCCGACCAGCTAGGACAGGCTGCAGCCCCGGGCGCAGCCAGCCCTTTGCTCCCTCTCCCCCCGCCGCGCCAGGAAACCTGGCCAACTTTTTCGCTACGTCCTTGGCAGTGACTAGGAGATAAAACCTCTACCTGCTGGGAGAATCACCTACCGCAAGCCCAGCTGCCGGAGCTCCGTGTCAGCCGCCGGAGCTGCAGGTCCGGCGCGGCCAAGCACGGAACAAAAGCTGAACAAGTCGCTGCAGCAGCCCCTTGGAGGCCATGGAGCCGCGTCGCAGGCAGCCCAAGACATTTAACGAGAAGGGAGAACGCAGCTTGGAGGGACCAAGAGAGAAACCTAGCTCCACGCTCCCATTACTGTACCTCCTTCGCTGCTGCTGCCATTCCACTGCCCTCTGAAACACGGGGGGAAGGGGGAGGACTCACCAGACAGGAACATCCCCCAACCCTCACAAAGCCCCAGGTCCTCGCCCCCCCCCCATTCCCCTTCCCCTAGACAGAGAAGTTCGGCGCTCTACAGCTGCAGTTGCTGGAGGCATAGCCAGCCCCATTGCAACGGGGAGAGAAGGGCGGCTGGCAGCCCAGCCCCACTGCAACGGGGGGAGAAGGGCGGCTGGCAGCCCAGCCCCAGAGGCCCGCGGAACACCCCGCACAAGTTGCGCCAGCCCCCATCTCCCCCTTCGCACTGGGAAGTTTCCAGCCCCAGTCCCCGGCAATTCACAGAGAGCCACGCCATAGGGCGGGAGAAAAGCGCGGCCCTCTCAGAACTTCCCGAGCCCTGAACAACAGCCCACTCACCTCCCCCTACAGTTGCGCTTTGCGCTGCACTCAGGCGCTCCCCTTGCTGGCTCCGTGCGCGCCTTCGCTCTCTCCGGGGCTCGCGGGCGCGCGTGCTCAATACCAGCCAGGCAGGGCGGCTCGCGCCTTCCCTCCCTCTTTTGCTACGGGCACTGGCAGCACCTGTTCTGCTGTGTGACGTCAGCACACCTAAGCGCCTTCCCCCAACAGGAGCGCACCTGGCCGGCAAGGAGCCCTCTCCCTGCAGTCTCCCTCTCCAGCAGGAGCGGTCCCGGCTGCTGCTTGCAAACCGCTCTCACCTGCCAGTGCAATAGACAAACAAGGACCCTGGTAATGGAAAGCTTGCCTGCATCCACCACTGAGTGAGAAAGTCTGGGGTAGTGATTAGTGGAGGCGGGTGGGCGCTAGGACGGCTGGGTTTGGTCCCGATCCTAGGAGACAGTGTTTAGATCAGGAAATTGGGGGATAGGACAGGGAAATACTGTGCTTGGTTTTGTCAGATTCACTGGGTGACCTTGGGCTTGTCACTTAAACTCTCCGTGCCTCGGTTACCCACGCTGTTAAATGGGGGCGCTAGTAATGTGTTTCCATCTTTGCAAAGTGCTTTGAGAGCCGCTGCCTGAAAGAGCTATAGAGGTACAAATTTGTTTTCATTTCATTTGATTTAAATACATGAAATCAGATGCAAATCTCGAGGAAAACAGAGGAAGCTGTTAGAGTGGCTTAATCGGTCAATAACTAGGAGCAACAGGATGCAACTAGGAAAAGGGAATATCAGGAAAATCATCCTAACCTAGAGGTCTCTTAGGGTCCAATCCTGCACTGTAATATGATAGGCACAGGGGTGTGCTCCTGTAGCATTCATTGCAGGATCTGCCTTTTACACTATGAAAGTGTCTGCCAAGCGTAGTGACAGACATTCCACTGTTTGAAGTATGGAGTTCTTACATCTTTATTGTTGGAGAATCATCCCTTACAAGCTTATAACCTGGATAAGTTCTTAAGGCTAGGCATAAGAGTAATTTACAGACCTGACATTACTGTCACAGGTCTTCAGCTGTTTTGAATCATGTTCTGAGTTAGCTGACTAATTAGCAATGCTCTGAATTGCAGTTTGGGTAGCTCTCACATTCAAGCTTAGTTTTGCATCTTTGTTACCTATGCCACCTTACTGGACTTGCCCCATCTTTTATATAGCTGCTGGGTGTATTAGTTAGGTTTTATAGTTAGTTAATAATCCTATTTTATTTCACCTTGTTTTTAGAGTATGTGTAGCTTAAAGCATAGCACATGGAGCTGAGCATTATGAGGCTTGAGTCAGTGATTTGCTGCATGATGTTGGGCAAGTCACTTAGACCCAAAGCCACAAAGATATTTAGGCACCTGAACCCTAGACTTAGGTGCTTAAGTCCCAGGTTTGGCTCTACTGAGATCCACCAAGCTTTAGAGTGAGTACACTCAGAGGCCACTTACTGGATAACTCCCATTTAAAATCTGTCTGGCGGAGGGGCCACCTCCATAACTTTTAACCCAGTAGTTAAAGCACTTGCATGAGATGTGGGAAACCCAGGTTCAATTCTCCTCACTTTGCAAGAAAGGGAGGAAAGATTTGCCCAGGAGATCTGCCTATCTCTCGGAAGGATACACTAACCACTGAGTTAGGAAAGAGTCTGATGTACTTCCTCAGTCTCTATTGAAGCTGGTCCTTTGTGGATAAATAGTGAAAGAGTGATTGAAGCATGGGGACTGGCTCCTGGGTCTCCCTCCTCCCAGGTCGGTGGCCTAACCACTGGACTACAAAGTCATTTCCATTCTCTCTCACACCCAATGACTGTTTATCCACAATGGAACAATCATTGGGCCAGAATAGCCCATAGTGGGTAGAACACCTCTCTGAGAGGTAAGACACCTCTGTTTGAAGTCCATTCTCTCATCTGGTAACAGAACTTGGGTCTCCCACATCACAGGTGAGTGATCTGGGGTAAAAGATAGAAGGTGGGCAGTGACTCCTCTGCCATTTTATGTGTGGAGTGAGGCAGATGCCTAAGTCATTCCTACAAGAAGTGGCTTAGGCAGCATGTTCCACGTTGTGGGTCATTAAGCAGAGATAGATGCCCATCTCTGAGGGGGCGGGGGGCTTAGCACAAACCCTGTCATAGCCTATAGGAATGCCAAGCTTAGGTGGCTCTCTGCCTAGTATCCTAGCTTTGGTGGATCACATTCTGATGCCACCTGTCTCTCCCCAGTCATTGTATAGGAGCCTAACTCAGGCTTTGTGGATGACAGTGTTGTTTCTATGAATTTTTGGGCACCCATATGATGCTCAATGTTGAAACCCTTAAATTCCTTTGTGGATCCCACCCTTAGTCTGATCGCATGAGGTGCTGAGTACTTCCTTTAATGGTAGTTGAGGATATTCAACATTTCACAGGAAGTGCTCTGCACCTCCTACTATTGGGTCTTGATATCTTTGCCTTGCTTTTTTTTTTGTAAAGGAGGAAGGTCATCCTGCTATTTCTGTAAAGTGCTTTTAGACTTATGGATGGGGAAAAGCATGATATAAGTGTGAATTAGAATTATTTTAAATCTGCTTAATGTTAGTACATATGTGAAATAAATAAGGATATAATTGCAAAGTATTGTATTAATTCAATATTAAGGTTGCATAGAGCAAACAATCTTCTCAAGAAATCATGAGCAAAGGTTTCAATAGCAATGTTAATGCATCTGTATTGCACATCTTGTATGATGTGTGATATTCATGTTATGATAAAATGTATAGTTTATCAGAAAAATGGGAATTGACATAACATTGATTTGAAATCCTTGAATTAAAGGGCAATAGAAATGGACACTATTATAACCTTTTAAAACATATGCCTCTCATGTGCCACTAGTCAATCTTATGGTGACCTAAATATGTATAAGTGTAGTTAAATGCATGTTCAAATATGTGAAATTACCATTATCTTGTTCATTGCTAGGGACTGAACATAGAACTAGTAGTTAATGATTGATTATGCCCTGAAACATAGGTTTATAGTCCTTGTAATTTTTTTTATATTGTTGCAGGGGTTTTTTTTTGTTTGAGAATCTGTAGAATTATCTATTCTTTTCATCCATCTATGTCTTGGCCTATAAAATATTCTGTGGCAGTGAGTTCCACAGATTAATTATGCATCATGTAAAAAACTACTTAGTCATTTGCTAGGGTTTCATGTAAATTAGACCTGGGGGAGGAGTTTGGTGAATAAATCCAAATCTGATTAAAGGAGTTCCTACTTTTTCATTAGAAATAACCTCATTTCTGTAGCTCACATTTGGATTTGATCACCAAATCCTTCACTCAGTCTTAATGTATATCTTCTTATTGTCACCTGGCTCCATGGAACCAGTCACCCTATCCACATGAAAAATGTGCAGGAGAAGTGCCTGGAGGTTGAAAACTGAGATATTCCTCTAGCAGAATTTCTCCAAAATTATTCAGTAGGGGAGGGAGAAGAGAGCAGCATTTTCCCCTTCCTCACTTGCCCCCAAACCCATGTGAAATGAACACAGTTCTGCCCTTTAATGTACAGATCCCATGGGGCCTGAAGGAGGCAAGGGGAATCTATGCCTAGGCCCTGTGCTTTTGCCCTGGCTTTAGAGGTACCTGATCCCCTTGACTACCAAGCAGCACACCTCCAGTGAATCCTGTGACCACTATCCTAGCCTGCCCTCATTGCTGCCCTCCAACTTGGCCTACATGGGCTGATGTGGAGACTCCCAGGCTCCCAACAGAATTGTACTGATTAGAGTTCTTCCCCCTCCTACCTGTCTCTTGGAGTATGGGGTCAACAGTGTCAAGGCGAACTGATATTTCATTAACTTTTCACTGGGTTCCCTGTTGAGGCTTGGTATAGTAAATATGCTGTCCTCCAGTCTGTCCCCTCACACCCTGTGAACCCCAAAACTCCACAAAGGACCTCTTCCCCTTCTTGAACAAAGGTTCATGTCTCATTGTTTGTTTTTATGCAGGTTAAGTAAATTTCAACAATAAGGAAACAGAGCTACTGAAGGGCATTGTATCACTCTGACAGTATAAAAATAGTGCTCTGTGGCCATGCATCTCAGTAGGTGAAACTGATCCCTCATAATTTTCAGTAGATCACTTTTGTCTGGTTTCTGCTACATCCATTGACCTCCCTTATGAGATTATTGCTAAACATTCAGATTGCCAGTAAGGTTGGCAGAGTTTTTCTCCCTCTGCAGCCCTGGCACACAGTGGCTTGAGAACCTACAAGATATCTATCATGGAATACCTATTCAGTATAGATTGGTCGACTCTGTAGGAAAAGTTCTCTTTGGTGATTGAGCCAACTTTTTCCTAGCTTCTGTACACAGTTGTACACTATTTATATACATTGAATACAATTCAGGATTGAGCATGTCAGCAGGGTATTGTGTGTTTCAAACTAACAAAAAATGAGTGGAATGCAGCTCCATTGTTTTGCTTTGTCACCGCATGAAAGAAAACTGTTTATTTTTTTTTGTGGTCAGCTTAGTAGTAAAGGCAAACAAAATAGTTTACTTCCTCCCATGACGAGCCAATTGTGTGTATCCTTACACAATGATTATAGGACTGATCCACAGCCCTTTGAAATCAAAGGTACTGCTAATGTGCTTGATGTTGAGTGGATGAATAACTGCTTTGCTGGATCAGTGACAGAGTGCTGAGTGAGCACCTTGTAGGATTGAGTCCTCAGTCTCTGACAGGCCATCGGGGGAGCAAATTCCAAATGTCAGGGTTTACAAATAAGAACCTCTCCATTTCTAGCATTGGAAAACAGAGTCCCATGTTAATAGACATCTGAGCAGGACTTGACTGCCATCAGGACCGGCGCTAGGGTTTCTCATGCCCTAGGTGCATGGCCATTTCGCCGCCCCCCGCACTGATCCCGTGTCACTGCCACAGTCATTGCTGTGGAGGGTCCGTTGGTCCGTGGCTCCGGTGGAGCTGCTGCAGGCATGCCTGTGGGCAGTCCACTGGAGCCGCGTGAGCAGCCGACCGTCCGCAGGCATGACTGTGGCAGCTCCACCGGAGCCGCGGACCAACGGACCCTCCGCAGGAATGCCTGCGGCAGCTCCACCAGAGCCGCCTGCTCCCCCCCTGGCAAAATGCCCCCCCCCAATAATTCTGGTGCCCTAGGCGTTTGTCTAGGCTGCCTAAATGGTAGCGCCGGCCCTGACTGCCATGAATGGACATAACAGAACATATAGGTTTTGTGATGTTACTAAGTTACATAGAGCCAGGTGACAAATAGCAGGCAGAGCCAGCCTTTGGACCTCACAAAGCCCATAGGCATAGACCTCAAGCCCTAACTTAGTAGAATTACAAATATCAAGGCTAATCTCATCTTCCATTTTTTTTTAAAAGGTTCTATCTTTGTTATTGTAAAGAGAGCCTCGAAAATACCAACTGATTGCTAGGGATAGCTTGTCACATTGATTTTTTTTCCTAGAGATCATGGTTTATTCAGTCTCTCCTACAGCCATCCCATCTGACAGCTCCATGAGAATATTCATTTTCACTCTTTCCCCTATTGTTTTGGTGGGTCTTTCACACAGCAAGATGGGAAAGAAAAGCAGTTGTTTAAAAAAAAATCACACTGTGTTTTTACAACAGAAATTTGTTGGTGAATTCAGGGAAAGGTGCCCGGGTGCTGCTGTTAGCTCATCTTTTATTTTTAAATTGATCTGATTTCAAGTTGACAGTGCCCCTTTAAATCATAGTATACAAAAAAATCAGTGTCAAATTACTTGATTAGCTGAACAGACTATAAGCTCTCATTTTAAATAAAGGTCACGAAACATTACCTCAAACAAGCAACTGAGGTTTCTCAGTGGAGCTGGAGAGGTCGTTTTACTGTATTTTCCTGGCAGATGTCTGCCCAATTTTTGTCAATCTAGGGGTATGGAGAAGGCAAACTTGTGCTGAGTAGTGTCAGATAGGCATTTTTGAAAATTATTAAAAATAAAGGGAACTCAAGGAGTAGGCAGAAGTGATTGGTGCCAATTTGTCAGCGGTCATTACAGACGGAAAAGGACTGCTCTCTAGACTATAAAAATGACAATAGACCAGTAGCTATTATCCCAGCAAAGCCTTCAGATTCCAGATAGTGAAAGATAAGGGCAACTTCTCATTTCTTTCCTGGCATCGTGTCTTTGAAATTTTAGGCTTATGGATACTTAAATTAATATTCTGGTTAAATAATTGTCTTTTTCTTGGTAATTACCTACTTCTTATTATTAACCTTGAACATGTTCTGCCTCTTCTTGGGGAAATGTGAACTTGAGGATTTGCTTGTGGCTTGGCCTAGTTCTCTGTATTGTAGACCAGTCAGGAGCACTGGTTTCTTCCCAGTGTGCTATGGTGTCAATATATGCTGAATTTATGTTTTTTAAGGAGCTGGAGAAAAATCACTTTAACATTCTAATCACTGTTTTCCAAACCACATTGCTCACCTTTTGTTTGCTTGTGCAGAATAAACTTATTTTTTTATGTGGCATTTTATAAGTTTCCAGGAGGGCAGCCCCAATCTCCTTTTTAATAAAAGTTTAACACAACACCTCAGAGCTATCAACATTTTCTGAGATATGGTTAATTAGTAACTTTTATTGTCTTTTTCTCTATTATTTCATTACAGTACACTTCAAGTAGTGGCATATGTACATGTGATTTCTTTGTCTACTTATAGATCTGTTTCTGTCTTAAATACAACTGCATGCTTCTAACTTTTCCAACATATGGACAATTCTAACGCCTCCAAAGAAAACTGGTAAGACCAACTCTGCTGAAAGCATAGGTAGAGATCAGTATGGTTCTGATCCTGTGCTCTTGTAAGGGTTGTAGGAATTGATCTGATCCTTTCTTAATGATGATGAGCACTCTGCAGAAAAGGCATCCCGACAAAGAATAAAGAGAGACCCACAAAGGTAAAATATTGATGAACAGATCTTTGGACCAAATTCATCACATCTGTAACTCTATTGACTTCAATTAGCTTTCACCAAGGTTGGTTATGGTCCTTTATATTAAAATGCAGTAAGAGCATTGTTGAAGAAAAGCTATAAAGTAAACTGCTTTAAAGCTTTAATCATTAGACTAATTGTAGTTCACTTGATTCCTTAATGTAACAAAACCTTTTTTCTTTCCTAGGCCACTATCTGTTACATACAGTCTATGGGTTTGTGTATCATTAAATATTTATTCCTTCCATTTATTTTTTTTTAAATGCATAGAAAAGAATCTGCTTATCTCCTTATATTGTGTCTGGTGCAATTTTTAAGAACAGTTTTGTTCAATAGTTTTTCAAAGGGGTTTTCTTACCATATGGTATTCATTATTTCCTATTAAATTAATTTGAATAAGATAGACTTTACAACACATTAATATATTTGTTACCTATCTATGCAGTAGTTTCTTATATGGTCACCATCACTGTAGTATCTGTGACTCAATGGATACCATCTACTTTTTAAACTATTTTTTCCCCTATGGAAAGCATAAGAGGCTCAACAACGTTGAAAAAACAACAAAAAACCACCATTGTTTTGCCTGATTCTTTGCTCACTTATATCAATGTCACTTCATTGATTCTCCACCATACATTTTGTACAGCCATAAATATCAGTGTTAAGCAGGTATAACATGCTATCAAATCAGAATGCCAACACTTTACACCCATTTTTCATTTATTTTGCACCATGTGCATATGACTACGCACAAGTAGCTGGTCAACAGGGAAACATGCTCACAATGCAAGGCACTAGAGAATCAGACCCCTGACTTCGGTGGAGTTACATCTGATTTTCTCAGATGGTGAAAGGAGAATCAGACCCATAGTTTCATGGAATAATCAAATCTTTCCTCAATTTATCAAGGTTGGCAGTTTGTCTACTTGTGGGGACTTCACACTGACTAACAAGTGTATGACTTTCATAGAAAATTCTCATGCATTGTGTTTTGAATCATTGCTTCAAGTAAAAAACAACATTCATGTCCTTACCCTCAGCCTATCTCTCCTCATGCAGAATTTCAATAATTTATTCTAACGAGGTAGATCATTCCTCCAAATTTGGGGCCCAATCCAGTGGAAGTAATACCATCATAGGCAACAACTCCAGGGCTGAAGCGCCCACAGAAAAAAATTAGCGGATGCTTAGCACCCACCGGCATCCAGCTTCCCTCCTCTCCCCCCTAGGCACCTACCAGCAGCCCTGCCGATTAACTCCTTCCTCTTTCTCCGAGCACCTCCCACCCACCATGGAACAGCTGTTCCGTGGAAAGCAGGAGACACTCAAGGGAGGGAGAAGAGTGGGGATGGGGTATGCTCCAGGAGAGGGCGGAACTGGGTGGGAAGAGGCAGGGTGGAGGCATGGCTGGGGTCTGGGAGCGGGGGCAGAATGGGGGTGGGAAGAGGCAGGGCAGTGGTTAGGGTTTGGGGGGAAGGGGTGGAGTGGGTGCAGAACTTGGGACTGAGTGTGGGTTAAGTACCCCAAGGAAAGAAGGAAGCCAGTGCCTGTGAATCCCACTGACTTCAATGGGTATTAGTTCAGGTCCCAAATATCTTCAACAGACAAATTGTGTATTAGGAAATGAATCCAATTGCTATAGAATCATAGAAATGTAGGACTGGAAGGGACCTCAAAAGATAGAGTCCAGTCCCCTGGACTGAAGCAGGACTAAGTATTAACTACACCATCTCTGACAGGTGTTTGTCTAACCTGTTCTTAAATATCGCCAGTGATGGAGACTCCACCACCTCCCTAACTGGATCATGAGGGATTTCTCCTTTAAAAAAAAATCATTTGTTTATTATGCATACATAGTCACCATCTAGGTGGCATGTGTGATCTGTTGTATTTCTAGCTTTTATTGACTCAGAAGCATATGCAGTGGGATAGTGGCTGCAAACTGTACTGACTCCATTTTTTTCCATGCAGAAGCTGCTCTTCCAGACCTCAGAAGGGAAATTGTTTTTAACCAAAATTGTATGATGCTCCAGCACACCATGTCATCCATAGTAACCAGCCTGTCTTCTCTCCAGAATTTTTGTTCTGTATAATGAAGATAAATGAAAAATGGTCAGGCTTTGTAGACCCAGTACCCCTTACAGTGTCACTACAGGGATTCACTTAAGGCTATGTCTTCACTGACAACAAATAAGGTGTGTTTTTACTGAGGGGTAATTAACACACAGCTATCCCACTGTAAAAACATAGTCAAGACAAAGCACTTTCATTTATTAACATTACCCTATTATTAAGTTTTAGGACAAAGAATTGACTGACACAGATGTTGCTACAGTTTTTAAAGGACACAGTTTTTTAATTAGTTTTAACTCAGACTAATTAACAGATTTATTTTAAATTCACTGAAAGCAAATGGATTTCCCCAGCTGGGCATTCCCTGGAGTCAGGAGAACTCTATTGCACTCTAGCTATTTTCCTCAGGTAGCTAGGCCTTTGGGGGCCATAGTCAGCCTGCAGTATACGGCTGCTCTATACGGAAGCTCTAATCAGCTTGGGTTCAATCATGGCAGACTGTTGCAGACAGTTGATACCAGGTCAAGCTGAGAATCTAGGCCAATCTGTTTGTATAATCACTATGTATACACAGGGAGAAATTCAATCAGATGCATCAAGAAGTGAGTGAGTGAAATTCCCAAAGGAGTCTCTGGGCCAAATTCTACACAGACTTTAATGGTGGTGTAAATATTACAAGTCAGATTCTGCTCCCACTTACACTGGTACAAATCCATATAATTCAGTGCAACTACTCCAGTTTTAAACTGAAGTAACTCGAAGCAGAATCTGGACTATGTCAATATGATGTTCAGAAAATGGATGCAAGTAGCAAAGTAATACTGCACTGGGCTGACATTAAATGTGTATAAAATGAGAGTAAATTACACAATGAGAGCCAGAAGGTAACACAGCCATAAATGGTGTGAGTTAAAGCATCTGCTCTTTAATTGATAATTAGGGTCCTACCAAATTTGCAGTCCATTATGGTCAATTTCACAGTTATGGGATATTAAAAAATTGAATCAGAGGGGTAGCCGTGTTAGTCTGGATCTGTAAAAAGCGACAAAGAGTCCTGTGGCACCTTATAGACTAACAGAAGTATTGGAGCATACACTTTCATGGGTGAATACTCACTTCATCAGACCCACGAAAGTGTATGCTCCAATACTTCTATTAGTCTATAAAGTGTCACAGGAATTTTTGTCCCTTTTTAAAAAATTGTAAATTTTATGACCATCTATTTAAATCTGAAATGTCATGGTGTTGTAACTGTAGGGGTCCTGGACTTGTGGGGCGATCAGAAGGTTATTGGGGGAGAGGGGTGGTGCTGCAGTACTGCTACCCTTACTTCTGTGCCGCTGCTGACAGCGGTGCTGCCTTCAGAGCTGAGCAGCTGGAGAGCGGCAACTGTTACCTGGGAGCCCAGCTCAGAAGGCGGCGCCCCGCCAGCAGCTGGTGCCTGGAGCTGGCCCTGATAGAAATATTGCATCTTAATATCAGACTATCTGATAAATACCTCTCAGCTGCTTATACATGAATTTAAATAAACATGCCAATGTTTCAGACAAAAACTATATATATATATATAAAATTTTAAAGAGAAAATGGATATTTATTTTAAGTTATATAAGCTTACTGCTGTCATCACCAGTTCACTGTGGACTTCTTGATTTTCAGGAAAAAAATATGTTGCTGATATACATCTGAGCAAGGGAACAGTTGTGCAAGGGCAATTGCTTATAAAAATAAAATTAAAAATTGATATTAACATACATGTAGATTTCCTGTCTCTGTTAATATGCCTAATATTAAGAAAAAGATAGATTAATCTGATTGATTTAAGTCTCTTCATTGCTCTGTTGTCACATCTTCCTGATATGAGTTTGGGTTACAGGGGAGACTTGGTTCACCAGAATGCTCTTCCCTCACATCTAATTAACAAACTATTGAAGTCAATGAGAATCTTTCAAGAGATTTCAGTTGTGTTTTGGACCAGGACCTACATGAATATGTTAAAGTTTTTCCATGTAAAATTTGATACATTAGAAGTAGTGCTAAATAACTTTGATACTGACTAGAGTAGTGGTCTACTTGAGAAACAGGAATATTTAATGGAAAGTAGAAGCTTTAGAGAAACAAAGCTGTGAACAAATATGATGAATGTAGTGGTTTCAGAATATAAAACTTCCTGGGTGACTTCAGCTCTAACAAAAACAAGAGCTCAAAGGAAGATTGAAACAACCCAATAAATGCCTGCAAAAATATGTCAGATTCTTGGGCTTGCTGGAAGGGATGGGACTAAAGGATGCTGTGGCAACACTGATATTATGCCAGAGTCTGACAGAGTTTAGCTCCTGTTGTTCAAAAAAGGTCATGAGTACCTCTCAGAAAGAAAGGTCAGACTAAATGAGCATGAACACCTTCCTTCCCCCATTTGCCTTGACAGTTGAATTCCAACACTAAAGAACAGGGAACATATGCATTTGATTTGGCTCTTTAAAACTGAACACAATATTTGGTATGTATTGAATGTTACTAAGTAAACAATAAAGGAATAGAAAGTGAGTAACACAAACTGCACAATAGTCACTATCAGTATGCAACTTTGAAGAGCTTGTATATGCACCTCCAGGGAGCAAGTAAGTAAAAGTAATATTAGGGTCTTTTCCTTTCTGGATAACAACTCAAGCCCAAGGGAAGAAAATTAGAAAGTTTAAATACAGTTTACAGTGCAAGATAATACCGTACTAAAGAACGCAGTTCTCCTCACACTTATAATTAGTGCATCTGTATCATTTCCCACAGCCCTGAAGAAACTGTTATTGTTGGCATAAATTCAACTGCTATGTGGACAGGGTCTAAATAAAAGAGTTAAGTCTTGCTCAGAGCTTGCCTTTAAGTCATTAGACTTTACACACATGAACAAAACATAATGCTGTTTGAAGTTGGAATATCTGAATTCAAAAGGCATTGCTTTCTTGTTAAAGTACTGAAGGGTAAATGAAGATGAGCATGAAATTAAGTTAATGTATTGTACAAGCACAGAATCCTCAAACTGGGATGTGATAAGATTTGTCTGTGAAATGGCACATTGGTGATATTACATGTGCATAAATAAGTTGAGATACTAGAGTTCCTCAACAAAACTGTTATAAGAATTTTTTTAACCTGGGCAAAACAACATATTATTCACAGAAACAGCTGGATCATTTTAACTGAACCTAACCCAAGAATTTGAGGCAAAAACCCAATTTAGCATGGAAAAATTCTGCCCAAATAGTTGAAGTTCGTCAAATTATATGCAATTGAAAACTGTATTATAATAGAAATTACGAGGCAACCTCAACTACATGTATCACTACTTGTGCTGCCTATAATGTTCAAGTTTGGGTATGTTTTTTATTTCTTCATTGTTTGTTTTTGTTGCACTTCATAAACAAATCTCTGGCACAGATTATCTATCAGGATACAGCTTCAGAACATTTTGGAAGGGGAAGGCAGATTTGTGCAAGCTCTTTTTAAAACTTGCATGTTTTCTATTGCCATGAGTTTGAGTTAGAAGCTGGAAGGGGTGAAGGAGGAAAGTTCCTCCCTACTGTCCCACAGGGTGCCCTGATTAACCACAATCTCTTGCTCAGACTCCTATTAGTGGGTATCTGTCAGTTTTTATGGTTATCCACATTCTAAAGCGCAAGTTGTAACAACAAATGACATTTTCTAAAGTCCTGTGTGTGCTGATGGAATTCCCTGAAGGATCTGTCTATGTCTGGTTCTTTTTCTAGTTTATATGTATGCTTCAGAATCTGTGTTATATAATTCAACTAGGCACCTTGGCTTGCAGTTTTAGCTTTCATCTGCCAATTGTTATGAACAATTTACAAGGTGTTTTTAAATGGCTCCAGCAAGCAGTGCTCCTATTAACAGATGGTTCTCCACTACATCTCAGTTGCACATGGACATAGTGGACTGTGGTGGCCAACAGGAGCTGGTTGCTGCTCCCTGATACCCAGCCACTTGGCCCCAGCGGAAGTTAAAACACAAGGAATTATATTTCTACTACTAGCATAAGAGTTTAGGAGAGCAGGGAATCAGGAATAGCTAAGCTTGACTCCACTGAGCCCCCTTCTGCCTCCAACATACCCTTTGGCAGGCCCTGGACTTGGACCCTTTTCCTACTTATTCCAGGAGTATAAGTGTCAGCTGGCATAGAAAGTTGAAGAGGGAATGCTCTAGGGGGAATCTCCAGCAAATTAAAAGCCAGTTCCATGGAAAAATGTGACACTCTGAAAAAGATTTTGTTCTGATTTGGAAGGTTAGAAACTTTGAAATTTCCCACAAATTTAAATTCACTCTTCACTGCTTATGCAGTAAATCTGGCCCAGAAGGTTACAGTCACCTCTAGTGTAAATAGGCAAAATGTTTCAATGACTTGGACCATTGATTTTGTTGAAAACAAACTCTAATGCTTTATAATCTGGATAAAATTATAAATTGAACTTTTAGATAGCACTTTTTCTCCATAGATTTTTCAAGTACTTTACAAAGATGACTAAAACTTTATTTGTTTGTGCTGCAGTTTCCCTATATATGAAAGAGTTTAGCTGACTTACCCAATATTACACAGCAAGCCGGTGACAGAGCAGGCAACAGAACCCATGTCCCCTGATTCGCAGCCCTTTGTCTAACTATTGAACCAGATTGCCTGCAAAATTGGTGTTTGTAGTATTCATTTTCTTTAAGTTATATTAAACAAATAACAAATGAGATCCACACAACTGAACATGTACTGGTATTTTTGTAATCAAGCTACAGAACATAGATTCAAAGTGAAAGAGTTTTCCCCAACCTTTCACATTGTGTCATTAGAGAAAATATTTTAATAGTGTTGATTCTTCATTATTGTCTCCAAACAGTTCCTCCCCAAATGTAAATACATAAGCAAAATATAGTGTAAAGCTATAAATAGCCAAAATGAACTTTTTAGAAATAGTTCTATCTACAGGCAAAGGTATTAGTCCTTGGAAGGCCAGGAGCATGAAATGACAAATGCAAATTTATGCTAAAAAATTAGGCTCTAAAATAAACAGTTCTGAAGTATTTTGTTCTCTCAGACAGTAATAGTGGGGTTTGTATAAAACATGTATTTATTTTAAGCAATCCATCTAGTGAATGCATTGTAGTTTAGAATTTATCTGTCAACATTTTTGGAGATACGATATAATCTAAAACCTCTTTGCTTTAATGATTAAATATAATCCCAGTTCTATGAAGTCTCCTTTTTGTGTCAAGCATATAATTTGCTTGCATCTAAATGAGTTAGTCAGCAAGAAAGGACAGTGGAATCTTTATAAGCAGCTGACTTCTCTTGAGCCTCATTTTACATTTCTGGTTCCATTACCATTCAAGTGAAAGGAGATACTATAGGTAAAATAGAAGAGGTGAGTAACAGGGACATGAGGGCTGCCAAACATCAGCTACTAGTGAGAGCTCCAAAAATACCTAAACACTCACTGGTATTACAAAGAACTATAACACAAAACACTATTCCCTTGGGGCATCTTTAGGAATGGCACAACAGCATTGTCTTTTATAGGAGCTTTTCCTGAGCAAAGTCTGTAGGATCAGTCCTAATGTTTCTCAGTCTCAGTTGGACAAAGAAGGGCTACTTTTCAAGTACAGAACAGAAATCAATATCCATACAACCAGGGGAGTGCACAAGGGGAAAGCAAGCTGGGGTCTGGGTGCCCCCAATCAGTGGATACACAGAACTCCTCCAGGATGGTGGATAGTGAGCTCTTCTGGTTCCAGGCCAGGGCGGGCGATCCAGCTCCTCTGGCTGCCAGGGGAGAGTGAGCTACACCAGACTTGGGGTTGTGGTGGAAGGTGGAGAGCCAGCTCTTCCAGGCACAGGGGCCCACAGAACATGCCCCTCCAAAAATGACTAAATTTGTATTCCTGTGAATGCCCCTGCATACAAAATTATATTTTTATCTGGTGGAAAGGCCTGAGTGCTAGTGCTAATTGTTGGTAGGCTTATATGGTCTCTGGGGCCATTTTGTGATGGTTACACTTATGCAAAAAGACTATGGGGCAACAATGACTCTAGTATCATTCTCTTTCTGTCTAGAACTCTTCAAGTGATGAAGACCTTGACCTTCATGCTTCTCTTTGGTAATGTTCTTGTTTATCTCTTTTCTTCCTCTTTTGAAAGACTATAGGGTATTTTACATTTGCTGGGGATTTCCCTTTAGATGTTAATTAAATGGACAGATAATCTATAAATTGGTGATCATGAATAGAGCCAGAGGGATCACAAGCTCTCACTTTCATTAGACTTAGATGTGAGTTACGGAAAGATCCTAAAGTGGTGAGGTTTTTGTTTTTTTCTAGCATGGGTTCTGGTGCAAGTATCTCTACAATATTCCACATTACAAAGCCAATATCCACTCATAAGTCAAGGGGCCAAAACCATGGGTGGTGTAACAGAGTTATACTGATTTACATTGGTTGAAGCTTTGGTCCAAGGTCTCTGAGATACAAGCTAGAATACTACACAGTGAATATAATCGAGACTTTTTCATAAGAAAGTTCAGCACTGGAAGCCATTTGTCTTTAAGTGTCTTTTCCCTGTGATACAATGTAAATTATCTGCTCCAGCAGCAAGCAGGCCAAATTCATCCCCAGTGCAAATTGACTGGGGTCAATGGATTTACATGAAGGATGTTGTAGTGGAGTGAGACTCACCAGCACAGCACCTCCTGCTGGTCATCTTGGGAATTAGCTCTTCAGCATACAGAGCACCTCCTACTGGCCAGTGTCTAGCCTGCCACCAGCCCCCCTCCATATCTCTCCCAGACCCCAGTGCCCCTTTCATCAGGCTTCTGCCCCCAGCAGTACCCTCTCACTGTAGGTTTCCCCTTCCAGGGGAACCCCCAACCCTCTAAATCCACCTTGCTTCAGTGGCTACTGCCAGTCATCTTCTAGCCCCTGCTCACTGGGGCAAACTGCAGTCAGTAATGACTACTCATCAAGGGGGTTGGCCCAACTACCTCTTGCCTATTCCCAAGCTACACCTCTGTAGCCCCAGGACCTGTGTACCAGCTTGGAGCTCCCCAGCTCCCTTTACTCTTCCCTAACGCTGCTGTACTTCAGATACCTTGCTTCCAGGCAGGCAGCCCTTCCCACTCCAGGGCTAGAGTGAGACTCCTTCAGCTTCTAGCCCCCAGCTCTCTTATAAAGCCAGCTGGGCTCTAATTGGCATGGCTCCAGATGTGGCTGCTTCCCCAATCAGCCTAACTTGGCTGCTCTTAAACCCTGTTCTCCAGGAGTGGGGCAGCTGCCCCACTACAGATATATTGACCCATTATTTTAAAAGTATTTAAAAGGATTGTATAACTACAGAGGTCTCCAGTGGTTCTTTGTGAATACCATCACAAATACAATAGGTTTTTGTCTGGTAGATTGGGAAGCTCACAGGCTTTCATTTATTGTTGAGGAGTTAGGATATAGCTAGAGTAGAAAACCCAATGTGGGATTTACAAGTTATCATCACAGGATAAAATTATTTGCTAATAAGTTTTTCCAGCTGAATTCACAGACCGAGGAAGTTCTTAACTTCCTTCACTAGTAAGCACTATTCAAGTAGTAACCAAACTGAAATTTCATTCTCCTCCCATCCTGACTGATTTATCCTTGCAACATGTCAGATGGGTAACAAGACTCCTCAGTAGCAGTTAGATGTTGCTCCATCCATTTTCTGAAGTCTCATGTTAAAAAGAGGCATTGCGAGAAGTACTTCTGTTGGCGGAAGTCCTTCGCTGAGTAGATTACATGACAGAGATATCAGAATGGGGAAGATTCAGCAGTGTAGGGCTATGATGTTCTGAATGAGAATTATTTCAAAAATTTCTGAGGGAGATTTTAAATGTCTTTAAAATACATTACAAAACCCTTTATCACAAAATGGAGTTACTTTAAAAAGTGTCTAAATATTAATAATTCAAACTGAGGCAGTCACTGTCCAAATGAGTAAGACTTGGCAGGTCTTACTGGTCAATTCCATTGATAAAATGAATTCTATTTACTGGGTGCTACATCTATGACCCACCAACAGATCCAGGGCTGTGGGGCCTTAGCAGTGGAATCTTCCTTGAAGAGGTAGAGGGCATACAATTGTATAAATCCCACTCCACCAAAAGCAAGCATTATCTGCCCTCCCTCATGGTGAGTACTTCATGGAGCATAGTATCAGAGGGGTAGCCCTATTAGTCTGGAACTGTAAAAGCAGCAAAGAATCCTGTGGCACCTTATAGACTAACAGACGTTTTGGAGCATGAGCTTTCGTGGGTGAATACCCACTTCGTCAGATGCATGTAATGGAAATTTCCAGGGGCAGGTATATATATGCAAGCAAGCTAGAGATAACGAGGTTAGTTCAGTCAGGGAGGATGAGGCCCTGTTCTAGCAGTTGAGGTGTGAAAACCAAGGGAGGAGAAACTGCTTTTGTAGTTGGCAAGCCATTCACAGTCTTTGTTTAATCCTGAGCTGATGGTGTCAAATTTGCAGATGAACTGAAGCTCAGCAGTTTCTCTTTGAAGTCTGGTCCTGAAGTTTTTTTGCTGCAGGATGGCCACCTTAAGGTCTGCTATAGTGTGGCCAGGGAAGTTGAAGTGTTCTCCTACAGGTTTTTGTATATTGCCATTCCTAATATCTGATTTGTGTCCATTTATCCTTTTCCGTAGATAGTGTCCAGTTTGGCCGATGTACATAGCAGAGGGGCATTGCTGGCATATTATGGCGTATATTACATTGGTGGACGTGCAGGTGAATGAACCGGTGATGGTGTGACTGATCTGGTTAGGTCCTGTGATGGTGTCGCTGGTGTAGATATGTGGGCAGAGTTGGCATCGAGGTTTGTTGCATGGATTGGTTCCTGAGCTAGAGTTACTATGGTGCGGTGTGCAGTTACTGGTGAGAATATGTTTCAGGTTGGCAGGTTGTCTGTAGGCGAGGACTGGCCTGCCACCCAAGGCCTGTGAAAGTGTGGGATCATTGTCCAGGATGAGTTGTAGATCCCTGATGATGCCTTGGAGGGGTTTTAGCTGGGGACTGTATGTGATGGCCAGTGGAGTCCTGTTGGTTTCTTTCTTGGGTTTGTCTTGCAGTAGGAGGCTTCTGGGTACACGTCTGGCTCTGTTGATCTGTTTCCTTATTTCCTCGTGCGTGTATTGTAGTTTTGAGAATGCTTGGTGGAGCATAGGTATCATGGAGCATAAATATGCCTGTTGGTGAAGAAGGGGATGCAGTTTGTACCCTATCTATGCCAGCAGGGGTCAATGAAACCCATTGACCTTAATTTCCAAGAAATCATGAAGGAATATTTAAATATTTTATTAGTATATGTATGATGGTAGCACCCAGTGGGCCCAATCATGATTAAGCCCTGTAGTGCTGGGTGCTGCACAGTCATAAAAGATATGCCCCATCTCTAAAGACCTTAGAGTCTGAACTGTGATCAAGATGTGACAAGTGCCTGGGGAACACAGCAGAGGAGAAGAGGGAAAGACTAACAGAAATATAGGGTTGCAATATATTTACTAAGTGTACAGTTTGGAAGCTTCATAGTTTTTGTTTGTTTCTGTTAAATAGTGAGCAAAAGAAACTAAAGAATCACTAACAGCCTGCCTGCCTAGGCAACCTTGTTTCTGCAGATTATGTAAGCATGAGGATGTTGTTGTTTTTTTTGGAGGGGAGGATAGGAGGGTATTCTAAAAAGACTCAGGATAAATTTTTCAAAAGTGTCTATGTGACTTAGAAGCCTAAATCCCATTGACTTTCAGTGAGACTTAGGGCATGGCTACACTTTCAAATATAGAGCGCTTTGAGTTAAACCAGCCTTTGTAGAGCACAGTAGGGAAAGCACTGCAGTCTGTCCACACTGACAGTTGCAAGCACACTGGCGTGGCCACATTTGCAGCACTTGCAGCGGCCACAGAGAGCAGTGCATTGTGGTAGCTATCCCAGCATGCAAGTGGCTGCCATGTGCTTTTCAAATGGGGGGAGTGGAATATGACAGGGAGTGTGTTGTGTGTATGTAGGGGTAGAGAGAGTGGCTTTTTGGGGGGCTGAGAGCATGTCAGCATGTTGTCTTGTAAGTTCAGACAGCAGCAGATCCCCTCTCCCCCCACCGCCTCGCTCACACACAGCATTCCACAATAATGGTTTGCTTTGATATCTGCATTACCGCAGTGATTCCAAAACAGTGACCAGAGTGGCCACTTGACTTAAGGGGATTATGGGATGTTTCTGGAAGCCGATCAGAGCACAGTAATGCAACACCTTTTTCACACTGATGGGGCATTTCACCCGAGGCACACCAAGCATTATGCTTCTCGCTGAGGTGGAGTACCAGGAGCGCTCTAGCCATGGAGTCAGAGTGCTCTAAGTGCCTTGCCAATGTGGACGGGTCGTGAGTTAGGGTGCCCGGGGCTGCTTTAATGTGCTCTGACTTGCAAGTGTAGCAAGCCCGTAGTCTCCTAGGGCCCAAATTCTCAAAGGTATTTAGGCATCTAAGTCCCATTGATTTCAATGGGTCTAAGTCACTTCTAAAAATGAAAATTAGGCTTCTAAGTCACTTAGGCTGTTTTTAAATTGTTACCATAAATCTCAAGCATTTATATACTACATTGTTTTGGGAGTGAGAAATATTTAAACTACTTTGCAAATGTGGCATTGCCTAGTAAAATGAAGCATGTGCAGAGCACAGCCTAGTGTGGAATGCAACCTTTTTATTTTCATAGGCCATTTATACACGTTTAGCTAATATAATATTAAATATTACATTCTATCACGTGTCAGCATAGTGGCTCAACTAGAAATATAATTGTGCTGTCACATGGGAAAAGTGGGTTGAGAATGATCTGGAACCTGGAAATCAGGCCAGCAGGGACTGGAAGCCCTGAACGCCTTGTAACCAGTTGAGAGAACCATTTCAATTTGAGAGGAGATGCTTTGCCATCTGTCCACAATGTTGCATGAGGCATTCATTAGAACTGGGATTCCCAACGTTATTATGTCCCCACCCAAGGTTCCTAGATTCCTAGGGTCTAAGTCACTTCTAAAGTGACTTAGACCCCACTAGATTCCTCTGGGACTGGAGTGCATGAAGGGAGTGTGAGTATCCTTCTATTTGTCCATCAAGTCTGGAGAAGGTAATTGGAGTGTTATTGTGGTTACCTTCTTGAGATCTGAGGAAGATCTCTGTGAAGCTCCAAAGCTTGTCTCTTCCATCAACAAAAATTGGTCCAATCAGACATTACCTCTACTACCTTATATATATCATATACTGGGACCAATACAACTATAACAACTCTGCGAATATAGAGAAACTCTCTCTCTCACTCACTCTCTATTTTGGAGGCAATACATTTAGTCTTTGGGTGGGAGAACACAAGATATCCTATGCTGCTTTGCAGTGACTCCCTTGTGGTTGACTAGCAGCGTGGCAATGATATGCTCTGAGGGATGGTATCTAGTCTGCAAGAAATATATGAGGTGAGGGAATTCCAGATAGCCATATGAAAAGAAAAAATATTTGTTTTCTGTGTGGATGCCAAAGGGCAAAATATTTACTGCAGGATATTACACTTTTTTCATGTACAAAGTTGAACAAACATTTTAACTAACAGGAAATTATAATTTCTTCAACTCTCAGTTTGCAAACCTGTGGATTTTGACTGAACGTTTGAAGCCCTCTTAACTTTTCCAGTTCTCAGCTGTATCTTGAGGAAACAATGAACGTACCTATGATGGTTCTCAGGCACCCAGTGTGACACTATATGATTGAAACATGACCAGTTATATCATTAATATTGCCATTGTTAGTCAATCAGAACTAAACCCGTTACAGGTTTGTCATGTAAGGTGTTGTATGAATTTCTGATTTGCTGAATATAATTATCCTATTTGTATGCATGTATCATTTTTGTATGCAAAGTTATGAATATTGACCACGTACCAGTATTTCAAATGTGTTTGCTCCTGGGGTAACACCCACCAGGTAGTTTACACCCAATCTAGCCAGCACATTGTGAATGGACTATTCAAGTTGATGGCCCATTAAAGGACACTCAGCTTACAGAATAGAAGAAGAAGCCCATCCCTACCGGATGGGCCTTCCTGTGGACATTTTAGCCAGAATATGGCTTATGGCTGCTCCTATACTCATCAAAGCATGTGACTTGCTCATGTGACCCTGCACTCCATCTTGTGCCTGTAATTTTCCACAAACTAAGACTGAGAGCATTCCCTCCACGTGGGACAAGGTATTAAAAACCCTGAAGCATCTCAATTTTTGCCTCTTTCCTTCTCTGATCTCTGTACTATCGCTAAAAGGAACATTCCAACCGATGGACTGAGGACCTTCTAATCTTTTGGAAGTTACCAGAAACTTTACAAGCCAGCAATTTATTTTATAACTGCTTCAAACCTTATATAAGAACTCTGAAATGCTTGTATGCATTTGATTTCTTTGACCATTTTAACTCTCTCCTATTTATTTTCTCTTATAAATAAACCTTTAGATAGTAGATGCTAAAGAATGGGCAACAGTATGATTATTGGATAAGATATGACATATATTGGCCTGGCTATGTGGCTGATCTCTTGGAGTTAGAAGAACCCTTTGTTTGATGAAATTGGTTTTGAATAACCGCTTATCATTCAGTCTAGTGTATGGGTGGTGAAACAAGGGCTGGGATACTGAAGAAGACTGCATTTTTGACTTCTTGTTCATCATAAAATGTGAACCAAGGTCTACACTTACTAATAATTACATTTCATATCTCATAAAGTAGGCAGGCACATTTCCAGCTCACTCGGCCCCTGTCCCCAGAAGCTGGCCCTTGGGGGGGGGCGGGGGCCCACCGCTGCAGTCACCTCCCCAGCCAGGCTCTCTCTCAAGCAGCTGCTGCTCTGCACAGAGCAGCAACCTGGAGTGGCCAGCTTCAGCCATGTGAGAAGCAGCTCCATTCTGCTCCCCACCTGGGTCTGGCAGCCAGGGAGAGTGGTCTAGCGGGCTAGGTGGGAGGCATAGCAGGAGGACAGAGCTTGCAGGTAACTCTGATGGGGCGGGGAGAGCGTGGGGGCCCCAAGCTGGGTGCAGGGTGGAGGGTGCACTGGGCAGATGAGATATGGTCACATGTCCTCCTCTTTAGATTGTGTAAAGTGACCAGATGTCTGGATTTTATAGGAACAGTCCCAATATTCAGGTCTTTTTCATATATAGGCACCTATTCCTCCCCAGCTCCTGTCCCGATTTTTTCACACTTTTTATCTGGTCACTCTAAGATTGTGCCCCCCCACAAGTAGGGGGAGGCAAGAGTTGTCTATGCCTTAGTAGTGCACAAGGCTAAACAATGGAGTCTTGCATTGCATCACTGGCCAAACAAGGATGGTTGACAATGCCCCTTTGCCCAAATGGGGCCATCTCCAAGACACATCTCCTGGTGATTAATTTCTAACCCAGGTCCACAAAACATACTAACAATATAAATGCATTATTCCTTAAATATTTCCTATATATATCTCTTTCAATGATTATGAATCTTAACAAGTTATGAGATTTCTATAGGTACCTTACATGTTACTCTTTATGCATAGATATTCTGTGAGACATATTTGGTGTAGTAAGTTTATGAGGTCTGAGGTGGGAGATGTTTGCTAAGAATAGGGGACTCTTTACCAAGGGATTTGTGTGTAATGGGACCAGTGCCATATGTTCCCAGATAGTAAATCTGCAGCTTCCTTACCCACCTAAAAATCAGATATTTGTTGTTGATTTTTTAAATTTATTTTCTGTCAGGCAGGACATCTTTCATAGTAAATAGCTCCATTTGTACATTTCCCCAACATCCCCTTAGACCAGATGTGACACTACTGCAGAATTCATGACAATTTAGTAGTAGTGGTTCTTCAACAAATCTCTAATGGCAGGAGACTAATTTCAGCTCATTTCACAGAGATTTAATAACATAACATGACATCCCTTCTATCACTATGGGAATAAAGCCATTTTTTAAGAGTTGTTTTCAATTCCTCAGGAATGTTCCAGTAATCAGCACTAGATACACAGGAGTGAGTCATAAGAGAAAAAGACACATAGTGAGAGTTAAAAATAAGACAAATAATATTACATGATTATGGACAGATTAATATGGGATCCTTAGGATCTGAGCCTGGTGGTCTGAAGGTCCCAGTGCAACAGTGAGGCAGTAAGACATCAATACCGAAGTTTTAAAGTATCCACTGATTTTGGGTGCCTATTTTGAGATCTCCAAGTTGAGCTCCAGGATACTGGTGAACTGAAACACCCCAAAAGTGTGGAGAATTAAGGCCAAGAAACTTTTTCTCCAACCTTCAGCTGTAGTGGAGAAGTACTTAACCCAGCTGAAGACGGATAGAGGCAGTTTAAAGCCAGCATTGTACTCCTCAGGTCTTTGGGCCACTGAGGTATTGTTCCCATCCCTTAGAGAAGCCTGAAAGGGATGTTTGGGGATCTGGGGAGCCGTTACCATGTACTTTTCCCCTAGTCACATGCACTTTTCCAGCAGCTGGGCTGAGAAGTGGCCTGAGGCTCTGACCCTTTTGAAAGGAAGATCAAAGGAATCCACAGGATGTTAGTGGGGTAGCAGTGTGTAAGGGGGAGATAGCGGAAGTAATTCTAGGCAGTCAGTGGAGCTTCAGAAAAAAATCTTTGCAGGAAAGCTATAGGCCAAATTATGGCAGGAACTTCCCCTCCCTCCTCAGTGCACCACTTCCTACCTGAAAAAATAAACAAACATGGCACTATGTTAGGTTTCTGACTGTAGGGAAAGGTTAGAAGGCAGTGTTCTAATGGATCTATGCCCCCCACTCCACTTAATTCATGCTGATTTGTGATTTCCATTCTTTCACTTTCCAAAGAGTTTAACAATCTGAAGAGAAAGGAAAACTATCAGAATAACTGCTAGTTCATAAACATTGAGGCATTTTTCACAAAGGATGATTAAAGAGTGGGCTTCTTTTGCTTGGTGTATTGCTGTAGCTAGGATAGTGTTCTTTGTTCAATCATGAATGACACAGCAATACTCTTATTATTTCTTTGATTGTTCTTTATTTGGGTTGTATAATTTGTATGAAGTGAAACAAATTCATTCTGCTCTGTGTTGTGGTTCCTATCTAATGATTGAACAAATAAACTGATCTTTGTTCTGCAATCTTGCATGAATACTAGACTGCTCCAGGACATGTTCAAACCTGTAGAGGAAACAAATTAATACTAACAGGCAATGCCAGGCACTGCAAGGAACTCTTAGCAGCTTGTGATTTCACTTCCAAATTGTACTTGAAAAAAAATCCATCTGAACTTGTTCTTTAAAATATAAAGGTTTTACTTATTTGATAAGAAACATGGGATCACATTTGAATTAAAAACACTTTACTCATACATTTTAATGTAGTCTGAATTGATTGTACACAAAGAAAAACATGGAAATGTGGGGGGGGGACTATATTTTATTTGCATAATACCACCAATATATCAGGTGCTTTTCAAGCAGCTAGGAGGACAAGGTTCTGGGCCTCAGGAGGTTACAATCCAAATAAACAATGTGTAAACATATGAAAAAATATGCAGAAAGAGGTTTGCTTTGTGTAACCGGGTTGTACATCAGTCTACAGTACCTTTTCTCATGAAATTTCCAAAAGGGGAAGGGAAATGGCTTTTTCTGCCACTTTTGCATTCATATGTTAGGAATATGTCCTAGCTCAGCTGATAAGTATTGTTAGCATTCTCATAAGTTAAAAGTTTTATCCTAGAGCAAGCTCAAGAAAACTGCTGAAGATTTTATCAAAAAGTCTGGGAGCAATCTATTTTTTTTCTTGCTAGAGAATTTACTATTTAAGCCTTCCCTGGCTTATGTTTACATTAAGTGCAATTTGATCAGCCTCAATAGGGCTTCTTTGAATGCATTAAGTAATCTTCCTTCCTTTTTCCTCTCCAAAATACTAAGGGTAACTTCACAGTTATCTGTAATATCATTCTTGACTTGGCAGCGAACAAACCCTCCTCAACTCAGGCTTCTGAAAGGAATTTGAGAATTCCCCCAGGAAATAATGTGTTCCTAACATCTCTAGAAACCTATCTTTTTGTTTGCATTGGAAAAACAAGCTTTCATCTTCACGCTAATGATTCAGACTTATAGATTGTGCATGAGGAAGATGCAGGATCACTTTGAGTTTAATGAGCAAATTGGTTAGAAATAATTGCTGGAGGCTCTCTTTTGACATTGAATATATTATACTGTACACGTGTATCTTCCTGTTGTCTGTGGATTTTCTATGTGACTAAACTGTTCTATACTAGTAGGCTGAAACTGCATCCAGTCCTGTGACTGGATCTTTTAAAAAAATTTTTTATCGCTACAAAAAGAATAAGTTTAAAACCCACTGTAGAATTTAAGCTAAAGTTTATATTGCAGCATAGAGATGCATATGAACCACATCTCATTTATTTATAGGCTTTCCTCCAGCCCTCATCAGCCTGGTGTGTCTACTCTCAGCAGACCCTGTGAAGTAATGTCACACTTGTTTTACAGAAGAGTTCAATATCACACAGTGAATCCATGAAAGAACCCAGAACAGAATCTAGATCTCCTTATCCCCAATCTGCTGCGTTAACCACAACCCCTTCCTTCTTTATTTCCCAATTTATAGTGTGTGACACTAGAAGCAATTTAAATAGTGAATAGTACTGAGTGGGGCAGGACACTGGCCAACAAGTAAAACCATGGAGAGATACATGAATACCCCTCCATGCCTATCCTGTGGGATTGTTGCAAGAACTTTCATAGTAGTGGCATAGGAGCAAGCAAAGAGAGATGAGATCAGGGGCGTTTTATTGGAAACCTGTTGGAGGAGAAGGGAGGCAAGACCCTGTTCCTTAGTGGCAGAGTGTGTGTTCTCAAGAGTGTCTGCTTGCTTGCTGGATTGCTCTCAGTTTGCAAAGTGTAGTAAGGGATAGTGTGTTGTGAGAACAGGATCACAACTGAGCTTTGATTAGGGGACCAGACTGCCATAATCAGCAGGCCTATAAAGGCAGCCAACTGGTCAGCCAGCAGCACATGAGCCAACAAACAACCAAAACCAGGGGAATTTGGAAAGGAAGCGAGGGGGGGGAATGTTGTGTGGGTTTTCTGTTGACAGATACTTAGGAGGGGAGGCTCTGCTTGTTACAGAGGCAGCAGGAGTAGTGACCCCAAAAGTGGACAAAACCAATGAAGATACAAGATGTATGTTATTCTGGAGAGAGTACCTGAAAAGTGCTTCATTTGTATGATGTCCTACCTGATCGATCTGATAGAAGAGAAGATCTCAGGCTTTGAAATGCAGGTAGAAACTCAGGTTGGGTTTTGAAGGGGATTTGAGCAAATGATGAAGGAAAGGCCAGAGGAGGCTGAAGGAAAAATTCAAGACTTGCAGCTGCAAGCTGGACTGGACAACTGTGAGGGTAGACTGCTGGGTGAATTAAGTGGCCAGTGGAAATATGTGCTTACAAGAACTAGGTAGAGGAAAAGACCAGCTAGTGCAGGAGACAGGGCCAAGGAATAGGTTTGCTGAGTTGGAAAATGAAGGGGAGAAAGTCACTAACAAAAGATGGGAGAGCAAGGAAGAATGGCTAGCCCTACAAAAAGACGGGCAGAGGCAATGGAGATAACCAGAGTTCGGAGCTACAGCAAGACAGAGGATGACTCTCAGAAGATTGCAAGTGAGAACAGACAAAACAATTTGCATCCAGAAGGGGCAAGCCTGGAGAATCACAGCAATACCAGGGATTCAAGAGCAAGGAATAAGTGATAACAGTTACAGAAGATCCACATTATTACCTGGGCACCTTTTGAACTGCTTCTTAGGTTTATATAGGGCAGGGAGCCAATCAGAAACTATGGGGCTGCTGTCTGTCAAGCCCTTGAGGCAGAACTTCCCATGGTCTGTGTCCACAGCAGGTCATGGAATGTGTAGTGTAAACTAGTTACAGCTGCTGCTGGGTGGCAGCCTGGAGTTCTCAGTTGCCTCAGAGTTATACTAGCCTGAGTTCTAGATCTGTGCGGCCTTACACTGAGGATAGGGTGGAGATTAAAAATAATCTAGGTATAGCCCACTACCTAAACAAATATTTGGTCTCATTTCCTAATAAGAGTAATGAAGAGCCTGGACATAGTGAACAGGGTGTCTAATGAGAAAGAAGATACATAAAAAGCAAGAATTACAAGCTCTGTGGTAGAAGCCAAACTCTAACAATTTAATGGGACCAAATCATGAGCTGTGGATTGTCTTAATCTAAGAACATTAACAGACCTGGCGCATGAAATTACAAGCCCAATAGCAAGAATGTTTAATGAATCTGTAAACTCAGGGCAATACTCCATGGGAGAACTGCAGATATATTACCTATATTTATGAAAATGGTGTGTGGGGGGGGAGAAAGTGGTATGGGAAACTATAGTTTGACCTGAATTATATGGGAGGTCTTAAAACAACTTTTGAAAGCGAATTTAAGGATATAGAGGTAAACAGTAATTAAGATACAATACAACATGGTTTTACAATGGGTAGATCATGCCACACCAACTTGATCTCTTTCTTTGAAAATATAACTGATTTTCTAGACAAAGGAAATGCAATAGATTTAATCTACTTGAATTTCAGGAAATCATTTGATACAGTTTGACATGGGAAATTATTAGTTAAATTGGAGAAGATGGGGATTAATATGAAAATTGAAAGGTGGATAAGGAACTGGTTAGAGGGGAGACTACAATGGGTCATAACAAAAGGTGAACTGTCAGGCTGGAGGTAAGTTACTAGAGGAGTTCCTCAGGGATCAGTATTGGGACCAATTTTATTTAACATTTTCATGAATGACCTTGGCACAAAAAGTGGGAATGTGCTAATAAAATTTGCAAATGACACAAGGTGGGGTGGTATTGCCATTATAGAGGAGGACCAGAATATCATACAAAAAGATTTGGATAACCTTGAAAACTGATCGCCATATTTGGAGTCTGGAAGGAATTTTCTCCCAGGTTAGATTGACAGAAACACTGGGGGAGTTTCACCTTCTACTACAGCATGGGGCATGGGTCACTTGCTGATTTGAACTAGAGTAAATGGTGGATTCTCTGTAACTTGAAGTCTTTAAATCAAGATTTCAGGACTTTAGTAACTCAGCCAGAGGTCATAGGCCTATTGCAGGAGTGGGTGGATGTGGGTCTATGGCCTGTCACATGCAGGAGATCAGACTACATGATCATGGCTAAAGTCTATAAGAACATCTGTTTTGTGGTTGGGGAATGAAAAGGGCAGGGCCTGGCCCTTTTTTTTCTTTTGGAGTTGGGCAGAATGTTTGCATTCAGATCTGTGCTTTGATTCATACTTGCATAAGGATATATGAGGTTTTCTATTAGTTTCTTTAAATTAAGAATTTTAAAAAATTTTTATCTTGATGCCATATGAATCAACTATCAACCATATAAACATTCTGCTCTTCATCTCCATGGTCTTCCCCTTCCCTGTCACACATTCCATCACCCTACCAGTAGAAGCTGCTGTTGCTAAATCAATGCATCTTCAAGTGTCCAAGTTCCGCCACCTCCTTGGATGACCCTAACTACTTTCTGGACTGCACTTGTCAGGACCAGTTCTCCGTCAAATAGCTTTTCTGCTACTGAACCTGAAATGAGGAGTTTGCTGGAAAAAGCAAGTCAGACTTTTAGTACTTTACGTTTAGATATATCGATTGTGAGAAAAGATAGAATCCCTCTGCTATCCTAGGGTGTAAAATGAGAATAACCTAGAGCAGGGGTTCTCATGACAAATTTTTTGGCTGCCTCAGAGTGCTGGTGGCTGCTCTGACAATTTTTCCTAAAATACTTAATTAACTTAAGGAAAAACAAATAAATATGCACATATGCACATCAAAATCATTTTAATTTATTTTTTGCTAGCTAGTAAATCTTCTGGTGCTTACCCCGCCATCCCAGGGCTGAAGCCCGAGTCCTACCACCTCCAGGAAGGTTGAAAATTCACAGGCCGCCTGCTCCTCCAAGGTTGTGCCCCAGCTGTCTCCAGAGGAGGGCAGGGCCCAACCCCTGTTGGCAGCCCCAGCCACCAACACCAAGCTGACACATCCAGGAGCAACAGGGAAGGGAAGGGGGCAGTTGCTTTGCCCCCCAATCACTGTCCAGGAGGTTGTGGCTGAAAGAAAAGCCCCTGGTGGCCGCATTTGAGAAATGCTGACCTAGAGTCAACTTTCATTTATTTTGGAGGAGAATATGGGAAAAATCATATTGGCCACATCTACCCATACTGGCTTTTTCTAAATCCCATATGAATTCCACCTCTTCTATTCCTATGTCCCCAGTGAATGAAATGTGACAAACTAGATGTGATATTACAGAATTTGCTTACTGTACATGATGCAGCTGCGATATATAGCTGACTAGCTTAAAGTCCGAGCTACGTTGAATGTGATGACAGAACAAAAATGCTCAGGTGATGGGCATGATATAAGGACCTAAACAGAACTGGCTAGAACAGAGCTTCAGAACAGACTAGAGAGATAGATACAATATTGATTCTAAAGAACATATCTAATTAAGCTTCTTTTAAAAAAAGTTCTGACTATACTAACACCTCTGCTATGGCTTGATTCTGTAGCCAGTCAGTAACACTTTGGAGGCAACAGGAGTTCTGCATGAAAAGTGGCTTCAGCATCAGCCCTGTATGATAGGTGGAGATGGTAATGACACCTCTAATTACTAGATACTTTCCATTATAAGATCTTGTTTTCTGCTAGTTACAACTTTGCCAAACTTCAACTGTTGGGCTGAAACTTTCTATGTTAGATATCTGCCTGATGCTAACCTTTTTTTTTTTTAAGGGAGAAGGGTGAGGGGGAAGTTTCAACAAAAACAGTTTAGCCATTTCCTAGAATGAGATTAGGGAAAAACACATTGCTCATGTTAAACAAAATTCTTACAGCTGTTCAGTTGAAAAGCTCTGGTATCTCTATGCTTTGGAATAGGAACTTGAAAAATACAAGCCAGGGATATATCTTTTGCTTTTCCTTGGAAAAAAAAACACCCAAAACTGGCCAAATTATAAGCTTTTGAAACGTCTCAGTTTACACATGCTCAGCAGAGACTTTTGCAGCATCAGTTCTCTAATGACTTGGTTTGCCTTGGGCACACTCCATTTCAGGGCTACAGGGGCAGAGCAGAACTTTCCCTGAAATTGCTGCTTCTGGCTGCTGTGGCTGGCTGTGAGGATCAACATCAGGACTGAGAGCAGAAAGGCTTTCCTGTACTCATGAGCACTCCCCTGCAGGCCCTCAGGCAGTGTGGGGAAAGAAATTTCCCCACTTGAATGCTGAAGGGACAAGAGCCAGATTGGGGACACAAGAAAGAGTAGAATGGAACAAGGACCCTGGTGGCGGAAACTGGGACTGGCTGGGCAAAGAGACTTGGAGTGGAAGCCAGGGGGAGGGGAAGGGAGGGATGCTATTTTGTGATTGGATGAGGAGCCGGGGGCGGGGGAGGGTAATTGAGACTGACTAGCAAAGAAACTGGGACAAGGAGTCTGGGTTAGGGGAAGACTGTGCCTTGGATGGGGAGCCTGGATGTGACTGGGCAAGGACAGTGGGAGTGGAGCGAGGATTCTGGGAAGATCTAGACTGGGACTAGCTAGGAAAGGATCTGCGTGGAGGGGGAGAGCCAGGGCTGGAAACAGAAAAGGCTAAAGGGACAAGTGGCAAAAGGGGGCAGTCTTGTTGAGGTGAGGGGGGTCACAAGGGTCTGTTACCTGTAAAGCATGTTATACTTCAGAATCTAGACTGAAAGTCAAGATTCCTAAGTCTCACAATTCCTCTGCTGTCTGCAAATATCTGTGAAACCCTCTGGAAAAGGGAGTGTTCCATTCCCCCTCTAGTCACTAGTTCACGTAGAAGATAATCTACTGCTACGATGAGTTACTCCATGAGCTCAAGTGGCAGAAGTCTGTGCTGTGGATCTAAAGGTGCTGGGTGTCATGATGGAAATGCTGGAGGAGGGTTGCAGCTTTTCCTTAAAATTACACATACAAAAACTACATTAAAAGAATGTTGAGTTTGCTAAAGTAAGCACTCAAAAGTTAGGAAATGCCAGAATTAAAGTTGCCCGTATAACCTTAATTTAGCTCCCCTGTGCGTATATATTATGATGTAGTCTTTAACTACAGGATCATACATGATATTTTCCACTGGACCCCTGCCCCATTCAGTGTACAGCATGTCCACTCATAGGTGCTGGAACTAAAGGTGCTGGGGGTACAGCATCATTTTAAATGGTTTTCATCACATACAAAGTTTACAGTTTGGTTCAACGGCTCTCAGCACTCCCAGTATACAAATTGCTCCATCACCATTAACTTTGGGTGCTCAATTTGAAACAACTAGGACCTGATTTTTCAGAGTACTTTGAGTTGTATAGCACTCTGTATGTTCAAAGCACAGCTCCCATTGACTTCAGTTGCAGCTGTGAGTGCTCAAATCAGGCACCCAGAAAATGAGGAACCCACAATTAGTGGCCATCCGTGAAAAGTTTGGTTTAAGTGACTTGCCCACATCACATAGGAACTATATAGAAAAGGCAAGGATAGAACCCAACTTTCTAGGGCAGCACTAAAGTGCCTTAACCACAAGACCCTCTTTTCTCTTCCTTCAGGCTTTTGCCTCATTCACTACACATCATCCAACTTCTGCAACAAATGACACAGGGATCCTACAGACAACACCTTCATTCTGCACAACCAGGATTAATTCCCAGAAACAATCCATTCCGTGCACTAACTGAGGTGCCTGTAACATTCTTTTAATGTTGTTTTTATGTGTTATATATATTCACATTGCTTTTTAAGACAATATAGTGAATCTATTTTGTAATTTTTCCATTAAATCCTATGTATTGTGCATAGATTTAGATAGAAATGGTTTCCAAATGAAAAAAGTCCAAAATAGTGTGGGCCAAGTTGGCAATCTTCCTGTACTCCATTCCCCAGAAGGTACAAATTGCACCTGTATACCAGCCTAGTCTCTTGTGTCCTAGGAATGGAAGGTGATGTTCCCACTGCTGTCCTTCCTCAGAGGTTCTGGCATTGTAGGCTGCTTTGAATTCCACTTTTGATTCCAAAGAAGCCTCACCAGCAGAAGCTACAATAGCAGTGCACTCCTCCTTCCTGACCAATGCCACTCGCTTTTGGGGAAGTCCTGGCCCACATTATGCCTGTCAGTCAAGTGGAAGTTCCCCCTGCTTCTAGAGATCTACAGCTAAGTATTCTACATGGGTGAAAGTTGCCATAAACCCTGTGTGCACTTTGTCCAGTCTCTTTAGCAATCCTGTACACATTATTTGTATCTCCAGGCTTAAGGCCAGATTCTATTCTCATTTATACCCATATAAAACCACTGATTTTAATGAAGTTACTCCAGATTTATACAGGAGTAAATGAGGCGGTGGAGGGAGGGTGGAGGGAGAAATCTGCCCATCTGGCTTAATTTGGGTGGATTTGCTCAGAGATTAACTGGATGAATTATATTAACTAGATATTTAAACAACATTGGGTTCAAAGTCTGCTGGTCTGACCTTCATGACAACAGATTTCAGTGAATACCACCACCCATGCCATGTGTACCAAACAATTCCATTGTCTGTCTTTGCTGTATAAGGTCCTTTGTAGTACACACCGTTCAGGTTGGAAGTGTGACACCTGGTGGGAAAGAAAGGGAAAACAAAAATAAGACATTTATGTTAATTAAACAAATCTGTTTTGTCTAAAAGCTTCAGGGATTTGTAGTTATTGCATGAGCCAAAAAAATCGCTATGTTTATGATAGTCTAATTTGACAGCTGCAGGAATTTGCATTCGTGGGGCTCAATGCCACTAAACAATAAAGGCTAAATTAGGGCACAATTTCAAGGGTTCTTAGTGGCATCAAAACAAAAAGTGCTTTGTTCCTTGACTCCATTCCTTTAACACCATTAGTTCCCTGACATTTCACCTGCTAATCTGCTTCACTAGAGAATGTTTCCAGACTTGTTAAGATCACACCTAGCAACAAGGGTACGTGGCAATGAAAACTTTGTGAAAGGAATGTGGCATTGTTCCTCTGTTGGTTGTTTGGGAGCAATTGCTCTAAATCCTGCATTTACTGCCAATACTTGGAGTTTCACATGCAAAAATAAGAATAATCATCATCAGTTCAGCTATTAAACTACTGATTTCATATTTGTTGGAAAAATATGAAATTTCTCTGCAAGTTAAATATAGGCTCTCTGGCAATCCTCCAATAGCTGGATCATCTGACCTTCCATTTTAATTGGCATCCTTCTCTGGCTCTCTAACACATTGCAACAGTATAAGTTACATTTGTAACTATCAAAGAAATACTTTGCTATGCTACAGCCTCTCTGCCTCATTAATTTTGTTTCCATGAAGGAGGAGGAGGTTGGGATGATTGTGACCATATAGACAATTACACTTTTTTGGAGCGGGGGGGGGGGGCAGGATATTGTAGCGAATCTGTTTAGCTATAGCTCCAGTACCGGATTATAACAACTGTTGAGTTGGTATTCTGTTGTTATTAGTAGTTAGTTGTCATCCGGGGTGGCTCCAGGCACGAGCGCAGCACGCAGGAGGAGGCAAGCTGGTCAGCGGGAATTCAGTGGCGGGTATGCAGAAGGCACGGGACTGGCAGATCATCCGCAGAAACGCTGCTGAATCCGTGTGACCAGTGGACCTCCCGCAGGTGCGCCACTGAAAGCCACCTGACTGCCGTGCTTGGGGTGGCAAAAAACATAGAGCCGCCCCTGGCTGTCATACATTATGACGGATTTTAGAAAGCTGTCTTTAGGTAGAATTCAAAAAAGAAAACAATCCAGAATTAGCCTTAAGGATATAACTACTGGCAAATGTTAGTCTCTCAGAGTATGTTTGCACATGTTTACACTTAACTGTTACAAAGAACTGAAATAGAAGCAATAATAAAAAAATCCATATGTTAAAATTCTTATTTAGCTGGTTGTTCTTTGGAATCACTTTTTAAAAATTGAATCATGCCATACACCAGCTGAAAGTTTATGACTTGCAGATATAAAAGGTGGCTTTGATTTTCAAAATGATAAATCGGTGACAGAACTGACATGCTCAATATGTCATACACTTTCCTTGCTGGGTAGGCATTTGTTTACTTTGCACTACTCACTCAAGCACAAACTTCCTTAGCAAAGGCATAGAGGATAACATGTGGTGACTAGCTATTGGACTTCTTTATTGACTCCTTTACTGCATTCCCTTCTTTTGGTGGAAATGGACACAAGTGGATTTTTTTGAAAGCACCATGAGCCAAGAATAACAACTCTTAAATTGGTGCTGGGGAGCAAAAAAGCTCAATAGCAAAGCTACACAACTACTGTGTAACGGTCTGTACATGGAAATAACTCAACATGCAGAAGAAACAATTGGCATATGATTTATTGATTACATATGTTAGGTACTCAGCTTATGCAAAATAAAAATTCATAAAGGTGTGCTTTTCTTAAAGTTACACTGCCAAACTTGACAGGCTCATGTACACACCTTAGAAGTAGCCTATTTCCATACTTATAGTCCTCCTGATCCCTTAATTTTTTTCAGGCAAAAATTGCACTTCAACAGATTTTAAATAGAAAAACAAATTCCTACTCAGCTGGGAGACCCTATATAAACCAATCCAGGGCATTGGTTCTCCTTGTGATTGTTAATGTGAGCATGACAAATGAGTGATCTCAGTGCTTTCATTTCACTGTGCCTGCCTGCTTTGTTCTTTTGTGCAGGCAGAATACTGAAATTTGCAAGCATTCTGCTGAGTACTTCAGTGTTCGGTTCAGTAGTAAGTGCTTACTCAACGAAATGGCAGAATCAAGGAAGTGGGGTAACCTCATTAGCAACTTTCATATTTAACCCAGAACATAGTTGCTACAAGACAGTATTATCACTTTAAGAAGAGAGAAAGATTCACAGCTAGTAGAAACCTGCACTGCAGAGCTAGCTATCTGTGGTATTTATAGGACATGAATCATTATAGTACATTAGATACAAAGAGCTGTCAAATCATGTCATGCAGCTATTTCCACAAAGGTATAATGCTTTTGCCTGAGCGATCAGATATAATAAGAGATTTGTTTTGAGGAAAATTGACTAATAGTCATTGGTGATTCATCATATATGAAAGCTGTGATACTTATCACAATCCTACACAATTTTAGGTCTGGAGGTTCATTTAATTGGGAACAGAATCACAACTGATTTTTTTTTCTATATCTGTAATTGTAGCTTTAAGTAGAACTGAAACTCAGTCCACATGTAGTTTTCCTATGATATGATATCCCAGTTCCTTGCAATATACATTGATTCTCCTTCCCTTCCATATGCTAAAAGATAAAATTAATTTTGAAACAAACCTATGAGGTGGTTACAGGTAATACGTTCGGGCTAACTTATCTCAGTTCTCTCAAAGAAAGTGGTATTGAATTTTGGGAAGTGAGGGGTTACAAAGGATGACACAGAGAGAGACACACACTGGAGTTGATCCAGCCTGGCAATTATGCCAAGAGAACTGAGATTGCATTATGATAATATGCTTCTTTGAACTGCCTTTTATATATATATTGCATAGCTTCACCTTGCAGCTATAATTATCTTATTATTCAAGTAAACCTATACAAATAGCTGCCCATATATTCAAGGCCAAGGTTATTTATCATTTATGTTCAATATTCTGCGTCACCTTGCATATACAAGTATAAGAAATGTTACATTTTTAAAACTTTGACTTCATCATATTTAAGGAATATTTAATTAGGGGTTGTTCTCAGAGTGATTATTAAGGAAGTTTCCTTCCCAGAATAATCGCTCTGAGAACAACCCCTAATTAAGGGGGGGTGCATTTCCATCTTGATGAATGGACAGTGAGCTTGAGACCCTGTGAAGTGAAGTGAAAAATGGTTCCCCTAACATTAGACATCTATTAACTCAACCACTAGCACTAACTTGTCATATAGCCTGCACAATGTCACATCTGGTCTAGTTAAATACTGGGGAAATGCAAGAATGGGAAGCAGTGGTAATGTGTGTTCAAGATGTCCTGCTTGAATGAAAATCAGAGACCTTAAAGAGAATCTGTCCACTGGAGACAGAATAAATACAGTTAGATGGACAGCAAGGTAAGAAGTTGGTATGCAGACCCCTGCACAAAGTAAATCCCTTCTCTCAGTCCAATGCAAGTTGGAGATGGTGTGATACAGGGTATCAGTCCAGCAGTTCTTTCAAGGGTCAGACTCAGTCATGTGGCCAAGTGCTGAGGTGTCTATGATAGGGGTCAATGACAGGTTACCTAATTACAATTAATGATACCAATCCTACCTAATATCATATGTTTCTACCTCACATGCAGGGCTGGCTCCAGGTTTTCTGCCACCCCAAGTGGCAAATAAATAAATAAATAAATGCATTAAAAAAAAAACAAGGCAGTCTCTTCACTCTGAGAGGGACCCGCTGCAGAATTGCCGCTGAAGACCCCAATGTGCTGCCCCAATAGCGGCCGGAGTGCCACCCTTGGCATTGGCCGCCCCAAGCACCTGCTTCTTTAGCTGGTGTCTGGAGCCAGGCCTGCTCATATGTAATCAGGAAATATCATAGTCACTAGTATTGGTATTCTCATAAATACCTGACCTGTTAAACCACCAGCCAGCTGTGTCCTCCTCAGCACAGTTCCCTTCATAGTTGTCATTGTCTCTGTCTTGTGTACTAAATTTCATTCCTCGGTGATCAGCCCACCATTTCACTTCAGGGTGAAACCCCCCAGTAAGGGAATCACCAGCTGTGCCAGAGTATTCTCCGCAGCTCAGCTGGTATGAGCTCTAATGAAAAATGGGGAGAGAAAAATTAGACTAATCTCTGGGTGTTATTAACAAATATGGGTATTTAACTAGGAAATATACATTCCCTTCACTGTTGTTTAAGATAAACTCAGAAATGGCATTTAGCTCTTGCCATTTAAACACAGTGTAAAAGGCAACTGAGAGGATGCTCCGTAAGACATAAGAATTTTCAAGAACTTTAAATACCTGTCTATAAAACAGGCTTTTAGGGTTCAATTCTGCAAGGTGCTGAGTGGCTTCTATAAGCCATTGAATGCTTTTAACTCCCACTGCCTCCAGAACAATGGAATTTTACATTAATGATTGTTTAGGATAGGCAGCACCTACCAGGAGGCATAATTGGGCCATTAGTCCCCAGTTCAGCAAGGTACTTAAGTATTGCCTAAATTTAACCATGTATAGTCCTAGTGAATTGACTTCAACAGGACTACTCAAATGCTTAAAATTAGCCACATATTTAAGTACCTTGCTGAATCAAGGCCTTTGTTAACAAAGTGTATTCTCTGTGATTTACCCTTTAACAGAGCTAATTTTGCTTAATAAAAACTTCATCTTATGTTGAACATTTTCATGTCAAAAAATCTTTGTAACCAACATCATTGATAACATCAGCAAATGAAAACTGTCTGTTATTAAAAGGTTGCTGAAGAACCAGAAAACTAATTTAAAATCTTTAAAGACAGGTACCAAGTAAGATTGTGTGAACCCAATGTATGAACTTAAACCAATGTGTTATTACATTATCAAAATTCTAAGGTCTTGGTGAGAGAGAAAATGTGTTAATAAGAGATATTAGAAAACTATATATGTTTATGAAAGTTGTGGAATCTATAATTATATGGCCTGCCACAATATTTTTTCTGTTGCCTAGAGAATCCAAGCTTCTTTTAAAAAATGAATTACTGATTAAAGAAGTCATTCAGTATTTTATTACCTCTTCATCAGCAACTCTGAAGCTTTTATATTGCGCATATCGCCGCTCTCCTTCGAAATCAGAGAGATCGATTCTTAGGGTGTAGTTTCCTTAACAAAACAACAACAAATATTTATTCATGTTAAATCAACCTCTCTCAGCATTCCTCAGAATAAAGCCATTGTGTTATACAAAAAGACTAAAATCCTATTTATGTTTCTTCTTTTGCTCCCATAAGCCTTTTTATTTTCACATTTGCATTTAAATATTTTAAAAGTTATGGGACAAATTCATATGAATAAAGATCACAGCAATTTCTATAAGAAACAAATATTGTTCTGGCATCATCTTCTTTACATTATGCTCCTAAAATTGTTGTAAAACAAAGAATAGCAAGAAATGCTTAAGTGCTGAGGAAGAAAGAAGATAAAAAGGTGTGGAATATACTTCAAGAATACAGATTATAATAGTCACTAAGGCCTAGAGATGACCTGTGCCTGCCAGTAGTGAGTGTGGGAGGGGAATAGAGTAAGGGCAGCTGGCTTCAGCACTGTTACTGAGCATGCTCAGTCCATGTGAGCATGCTCAGTACAAGCCAAGCAGCAAATCTGGTAGGGCACATCACCCCGCATGCCCCCCCATGCGTTGCCTCTGCTAAAGCCACATTTTCTCGTGAAGGTCTATAAAGTGAGCGTATCATAGACCACAATGCTTGCAGTCAACTTTAACATTTAAAATTAATTTTTACTACTATTTCTCCCTTCACAAAACATACAGGGCTGATCTGTATCACAAATTGATGGAGTTACACTGGTACAAGTTTTCCAGTCAACCCTCACATTGGTAGGATTTGTGAGTTGCTGATGAAAGTAGGAAAGAGGATCCAGCCATAATCCTGGGTTTGTCCTTCCTCAAAGTTTGGAGAAATTTGCATCCAAATCCAAAATTTGAGCCTTAGGTTCCTCTGTTTAATTTACTAATCTACAATCAAAGCCAAATCCTCAGAGGGTGTAAACTGACATTGTTCCAATGACTTCAGAGGAGCTGTGCCAAATTTAAACCAATTGAAGATATGGCCCTAAATGCATAGAATAAATTCTTCTTTCACTTACACCCATTCAACTCCATTGAGCTGGACTTCTTATCTGAGGACAGAGTATGTTCAAAGGTTGATTGAGCAATGAGGGGTATGGTGCCAATGTGAACTGACATCAGAGTAATTTAGGAAGCCTGCCTTTTGAAGATTTTGGGAGGAGGAATGAGTAAACCAAATTGAAGCAGAAGATGTAACAAGCAACAATTTAGGCCTGGTCTACACTAGGAAATTAGATCAGTATAACTCACACTCCTGTGTGATGTAGTTAAACCAACCTTACCTCCATTGTAGCTACTGCCTCCCAGGGAAGTGGATCACCTATGCTGATGGGAGAACCCCCCCTGTGGGTGTAGGTGGCATCTTCACTGAAGTGTTACAGTGGTGCAGCTGCACCAGTGAAATGTTTTATATGTAGACAAGCCTTTAGAGGAGGTTATGTTAGGACAATAGGAGATTAACTACCTTCAGTTATTAGAAATATGGACACACTGTTAGTATTCCCAGGAGTAGGAGAAATAAGAAAATACCCAGACCTGCACTGTAAGTCAGATTGTATCACATATGTGGCCACTACAAGTCCTGAATAAATGGAACTGATGCAGTTTACTGACTGGGTCAGGACTGTCAGTTAAACTGATGCGGTTCTGTTTGGGGGAGGAAGGATCTGAGAACCACTTGGGGGACGGTGGCCTTATGTACTCTGCAGAGGCTCCCTGCATACCATTGACACATTGGCCCAATGAGAGTTTGAATCCTTTATTAGGAACTAAGATCCAGATTCTGATCTAATTTACACTGCTGTAAATTCTAAACAACCCCATTCAAACTAGTGGTGTGACTTGGGATTTACACTAGTGCAAATTGCATCAGAACCTGGTCCTAAAAGAGCAAAGTAACAAGCAGAATGAGATGGTGAATTTTCCTGTATTGCAAGGCCACCAAGGAAGAACAATATTTCTGTACAAGTCTTACCTTGATTGGTGAGATAGTGAAGATTTTTATTTCCAAGCCAGTATTCACCATTTCTCAAAACAAAATTTCCAAAACCTTGTTCATAGTCAGCCCAGACTCTGAAAATAAAATTGAAACTAATGATTTGGGATAATCAAAGAAGATAAGAAGTTTGCTAGGAACTATATAATTTTTTTAACCTCACAGTCTTATATGATATCAAGTCACTAATAAATGACTGTTTGGGGCATGATTCTGACCTCACTTACCCTGGTTTTAAACTAGTGCATTGACTTAACTAGAGTTACTTCTGATTTACACACATGGAGGTGGGAGGTCCTTAGTTTCTTATACTGGCAGCTGAAACCCAAACTAGAGTTGGGTCTCCAGAAACACAGCCACAATACCTTTTAAGGTCAGACAGTATCATTATGACCATTTTGTCTGACTTCCTGCATAACATGCTTGTCTAAATTCCAGTAATCATCCCCCAAAACTGTACAATGAAGAGACACTTCCTGGGTGACCACAGCATGAAAGTCTGTGTAGATGTGTCGCACACAGCATTTCATCAGAAATAATATACCTTCTGTGATTTGAGCATTGGCCTGCTAAACCCAGGGTTGTGAGTTCAATCCTCGAGGGAGCCATCTGGGGCAAAACCAGTACTTGGTCCTGCTAGTGAAGGCAGGGGGCTGGACTTGATGACTTTTCAAGGTCCCTTCCAGTTCTATAAGATAGGTATATCTCCATATATTTGGCTGAGTAGCTTATGAAACTTCCACAGATCTAGCTGCTATTGTTTTGTAAACTGTAGCATCACTCTGCTTTTCCCATCCTTGAGCTAGGGGCACATCTCTTGATTGGCCCTGCCACTTTTGAGTCTCTCTCTGGTCTCTAGATACTATAGTGAAGGGAGTACTAGAAATACCAGATAGATCAGATAAAATAGGTTGTTTCCTTTGCCTTGCAATGGACCCCAAATCTAATGAGCCCTGACTACAAGTGCTGGGTTCAGAATGGATCAAGTGGAGAACAACCTGACACTCAGGCTGGAGTTGAGTCAGGCAGTCTCTGCGCACCAGTGGCATCATGGGTTGGTACAGCAGTGCTGCCTGCCCCGCTCCTGCTAGCCACTGCCATCTCACTGTGCTGTGCTAACAAGTTGTCGTGCCTCTTTTTCCACAGCACGCACAGCTCAGGGAGGCAGCAGTGGCCAGCAGGCAGAGCATGCAGCCAGACCCTACAGGAAGGAGCCATTTGGAAATAGATCTGGGGCACAGAGAATGGGGAGCGGGAAGGGCCACCAGCCTGACTTTTGAGGCTGAGGTGGTGGCACTAACACAGGTCTTGGGAGAGTGGCCCTGGAGAGGGGGAAACTGGCCACCCTTCGGGTGTGCAGTGCTGGCTGGGGCAGTGGGTTGTGGTGGGAGAGCGGGGCTGGGGGGTAGTTAGCCTCAATGGCTCCCTAGAGAAACAAAGTAAAGAAAATGCATTCTGGGACAGAGGTTAGACTCCTGCAACCTGCCTTGAACCTGACAAAACCCAAATACTAGTGTCAGGTTCGAGTCAGGTATGAAACAACCCCTCATGCTTGGGCTGGGTTCAGATTGGCTGCGGTCAAGTCAGGGTTGGGTTGGGCTTTAGAATTAGGCTTGAGCAGATCTTTATTTTTCCATCTCTAGAGTGACTCTGAGAGCCCCCTTTATCCCAACAGGTGAAGGCCACACCCAGCATGCTGTTGTGAGAATATTTAGCCAGAGTGTCCTGTGAGGTTTCATGTAAGAACTGGTGGTACAGTGGTCCCTAATATTACTGTGTGATGTATGTGCAGTTGGTGTGTAAAGACTTGTGTATATGTGCTGGAAATATAGTCCTAAAATATGTTCAAACCAAGCAACCTGAGTAGAGCAGATAAACAGGTTTGAAATAGACAAAGGAACGTTGTTTCACCCGTTTACCTTTGTCTCCAATATAAATTGAGCAAGGAGAGGCCAGAGACAATGGAAGTACATTTACAGGTAAGGTAAACGAAGTAGTTAAACCAACTGAAAAAGAAAATTGACCAGTGTCATAAACAGATAGTTAAGGGTTAATGTCTCTTTTACCGGTAAAGGGTTAACAAACAGGGAACCAAAAACACCTGACCAGAGGACCAATCAGGAAACAAGATACTTTCAAATCTCGGTGGAGGGAAGCCATTTTTTGTGTTTTTTGGGTTTGGCTTTGTTCTCTCTGGGTCCTGGAAGGGATTAGATGTGCAACCAGGTTTCTTGCCAATCTCCCTGCTACAGTCTCTTATGTATTCAGAATAGTGAGTATTAAGTAGAACAGGCGGTTATAGTCTTTTGATTGTTTTCTGTATTTGCAAATGTGTGGTTTACTGGAAGTATTTTAAATTGTATTTTGCTGGGAGGAGGCTTCTTTCTAGTGTCTATAAGCTGAACGACCCTGTAACTTTTACCATCTAAATTACAGAGATAACTTTTACTTTTTTTCTTTCTTTTTTTATTAAAAGTTTTGCTTTTTAAGACCTGTTTGATTTTTCCCCTTGTTGAGGCTCAAGGGAATTGAGGCTGTACTTAACAGGGAAGGAGAAGGGAGGGGAGAAGGGTGGAATCCCTTTGTTTTAGATTCACGGAGCTTGAATCTGTCTATCTCTCCAGGAGCCCAGGGAGGGAACACCTGGAGGGGAAGAGAAAGGGGGGAACAAACCTGATTTCTGTGTGTTGTGATTCAAGGAGTTTGAATCACAGTAATTTTCCAGGGTAACCCAGGGAGGGGAAATCTGGGAGAGGCAATGGTGAGGGAAGGGGTTTACTTTCCTTGTGTTAAGATCAAGAAGGTCTCGGTCTTGGGGGTCCCCGGGCAAGGTTTTGGGGGGGCCAGAGTTTACCAGGCACTCCAAGTCCTGGTTGGTGGCAGCTTATCAGATCTAAGCTGGTAATTAAGCTCAGGGGAATTCATGCTGGTACCCCAACTTTTGGACTCTAAGGTTCAGACTGGGGAAAGATACTATAACAACTAGATGATGAGGAAGACAGCATGGTGTCTGCACACCAGGAGAGGAAAGGAACTTTGTCTGTGTTTGCTTTTCAAAGGTTTCCTGGACTATAAAAAGAAGGGGCGAATAACCCCTTAGTTATCCATACTTATGGAAGAAAAGGGACACTACCCTCTGATTCTGTGCAAGATTTATCCCCTGGCCTGAAGGGCTAAATATTTTGGTAACCTGATGTAAGTGAGAACTGCTTAGGCAAAGATTGTAACTTGCTAAAATTAAAAGATTTAGTGACTAAAATGCATGTTTTGTTTGTAACCATACCTGTCTTTTTCTCTTGCTTAGTAGCACTTAAATCTCAACACTCCCCCACCCACTATTCTTAGTTTTACTATAACTCATCTCATTGCTGCTATATTTACGTGAAGAGTGAGTCCTCAGGTAACCTAACAGGCTGGTGCACACACTCTCTCTTTAGAGGCAGCAAACTTACTAACTTCTGTGAGAGGGGCTGGACACTGCAGAAAGACATCTCTGGGGAACTCGGGAGCTAGGTTTTACTGATTGTTACTGGCAAGGAAGGTTTAGAATGGCAGAGTCTCAAGGAATTTGCTGCCAAGGCAGAGAGACTGGTGTGTCAGGGAGCTGACATACAGTTTAGCAGTAGCAAAGCTCTCACTTGCTGAGGCAGAGGAGTAACACAGTGATTTATGGTTCTGAGAATCCTGAAGAGAGTGTCCCACTCCCCCTGTGGTCTTGTATAAATCACTTACTATAATCTCTTTGGGGTTAATACTGATCTCAGTTACATCACTGTAAAGGCACAGTAATTCAATTTCAGTCAATCAGTGAACTAAAACCTTATTTCCCCCATCTGAAAAATAGAAATAGTATTGGTCACTTTTTGCCTGCTTGCAGGTGCTCAGCCTCTCTCAGGATCAACCCCCTGCCACCACAAGGGTATTGTGAGGTTTAAGAGTTTGTAAAAGAGGCTAGCCAACAACCCCCTATGAAATACATAATGGATAATACAAGGTGTACTCACTACAGTTAAAAGAAGTAAGCAAAGTGTCAGACATTTAAAGATCTTCATTTACTACAGTGTGTTATTATAGACTAGGTCATGAGAGTGCAAAGAGCATCAGGAACATATGGGTAACAGGGTAGTGCATGTAACATCATTAAAGTTAACTGAGTATGAATTATATAACAATATTAAAACCATATTGGACTTAGTATGGTCTGGCAGACTGAACACAGGGCTGGGAATCAGGACTTTGAGTTACAGAATTCTAAACTTCCCTTTCCCAGATTGACTTATTGTGTCTCTAACCTTTTTGTTCCTCGGTTTCCCCCATTTATAAAATCAGGATAGTAATATTTACTAAAACTAGCCAACATTTTTGTCAAAAAAAATTGACAGAAAATTGGGCTTTCAACAAAAGTAATTTCTCCCCAAGTAGTACCTGCTTTACTTAAAAAGTTAAACTTTTTCATAGAACCGTCATGCTTGAAAACCAATTTATAAAATAAAACAAACCACAACAAAACCCACAGTGGTGGCAGGTTTGTATAATTTTTGGCGGTGCCCAGAACAGGCCCAAGTCGCGCCCTCCCCCCCACCTTGTAAGCGGATAAATATTTTTTTTAAATAATGTAAAAATGGACTGGAAGCAGTAAGCGTTTAACAGTTTCCCTGTATCACACAATATCACTATTGTAAGAAATATTTATTTAACTAAGAATATCAACTTTATTAATACTCTTTTGAATATGGATACCACCAAGGACTTTAGGATCAATAACCCTCAAAAGCAAAAAGCTCTGTCTAATTCAGTATTGTACTCCAACCACATAAATCTTAATAGATTTGACTGATGAAAGCTCCTTTTCTTATCTTTTAGATTTGCGGCGTCTTTCTTTTGTATAGCTTCAGTTTGCAAGCTGGCTGTCGAACTCAGGTGTCACTTTGTTCTTTTTCTCTGGGTAACTTTATTAAGAATTTATCCATTGTTGATTATTATTACACCAAATTAATAGGGTGGGCTGAGGGGTTTGGAGTGTGGGAGGAGGCTCAGGGTAGGGCAGAGGGTTGGGTCGCGGGGGTGAGGGCTGTGGTGTAGGGCTGAGGATGAGGGGTTCACAGTGCCGGAGGGAGCTCAGGGCTGGGACAGTAGGTTGGGGTGTGGGGGGATGAGGGCTCTGGGGTGGGGCTGGGGATGAGAGGTTTGGGGTGTGGGAGGGGCTCGGACAGAGGGTTGAGGTACAGGGCTGAGGGCTGAGGGTGGGGTTGGGGCTGGACGGGTTCATGGTGCAGGATGGGGCTCAAGGCTGGGGTGCAGGCTCTGGGGTGAGGGATCTGGCTGGGGGTGTGGGCTCTGGGGTGGGGCTGGAGATGAGGGGTGAGACATTCCTTTCCTCTCCCAGGCTGGAGAGCAGGCAGAACTGGATTATTGGCATGGCTGTGCAGAGCATTACTACTGGGGGTGTACACTGATTTAACTGGATTTGTTGTTTTAACTGTTACACAACTATTTCAGACTAGTGTCCAAGATGAAAGGAATCTAAAAGAGTACATCTTCATTAATGTGCACAGGGAGGTAAAAGCAAAACTCTATTATTGGGGACATGGCCACCTGAAAGCCATATATTGTAAACAAGTATTTCTTTACCTGTTTATGATTTTCTCACAATCTGTGCATCTCTTATTTTGGACAATGAAAATCAATTAAGGTGCTTCCAAGTTCTCAGTGCTGTAACGTTTGGGTTGCGAACACTTGATGGAAATTTGTCCTTGCTGTAATACCAGTGTTTTCAATGGAATTTAACAGGGGAACATTTTTCTGTGGGTCTTAAGGATTTGTTTTTATAAAACCAATTTTTTTAGATAAAGTGGAGGTGTCATCTTACTAAGGGCTTGTTCACACTGGAGTTTCACATGGAGATAAACTGTGCCAGCACAAGTCATGGTTAACTGAGCATGGATTGTTTACACTAGGATGTGTAAAATGCAACTATGTTGGTGTAAAATAACCCAATGCAGACAAGGCCTACAAATCAGACAGTCTAGCACCCACCTGTAAGAACCACTTATAAAGAACAAAGGAAAGAAATGCCAACGCCTAAGCAAAGAATGGGGCTGGGGATGAGAAGTTCACAGTGCAGGAGCGGGCTCAGGGCTGAGGCAGAGGGTTGGGATGCAGGGGGTGAGGGCACTGGCTGGGGGTGCAGGATTTGGGGTGGGGCTGGGGATGAGAAGTTTGGGTTGTGGGAGGGGCACAGTGCTAGGGCAGAGGGTTGCAGTGTGGGGGTGAGGGCTGCAGGGTGGGGCTGGGGCAGAGGGGTTCACATCACAGGAGGGGGCTCAGCTGGGGCAGAGGGTTGGGGTTGGAGGAGTGAGGGCTCTGGCTGGGGATGTGGGTTCTGGGGTGGGGTTGGGCCAGGTATGAGGAGTTCAAACTTTGATGCACAGAAGGCAGGCTGCCCCGGGGCTAGGGCCAGAGAGGAGGACTCCCCGCAGCCCTCTCCTCACCAGCAGCAGCAAGCTCTTGGGGAGGAGCCTCCCTCTCCTCCCCCTCCCCTCCAGCACAACACTCACCCAAGCCCCAGGCTGCTGCTCAGGATGTCCAGACAGGATAAGCCACCTTGGAGTTGCCTGCTGGGGGAGGGGCTGCTCCACCTCCCTTCCTCCCTCTGCAAGTGCAGCAATCAGCCTGCCATTGGCACTACTCCCTTAGTTGGCAGTGGCCAGCGAGGGAGTGCAGTGTGGAGCTGCAGGGGGCAGCCGCCCGCCTCTGCCCAGGGGCAGGTGAGGCAGGGACACTCCAGAGAGGCATGCAGGGGTGGCAGGTGGAGCTGGGGGAGAGACCCAGCCCTGAACATTGGTGGAGCCAGGCCGCTGGGGCCCTGAATTTACTGGAGCATGGGCACCATGGGCCCATACAACTCGCCAACCCTGAAAACTCATGCACAGAAAAAATGCCTGAAAACCAATGAGATTTTGTTTTTCAGCCAAAAATTGAAATATTTCAGCCAAGTACATAAATATTTTGTTTCTTATATGCCACCATGGTGACTCATGAGAGCTGTAGTTCAGTTGTCTTGTGTTCCCATTCCCTTCTACATGTTGGGCTCCCCAGACTTCACCTCCCATGGTGTACCACAGCCAGGGATTCCCTAATTCCCAGGGTACATCATGGGAGATGTAATCCAATCCAGGACCTTGGCCTATAAAGGAGAACAGAAGCATGAGGAACCTGAACTACCATTCCTATGAGGCACTGAAATGTCATTTCTGAATCAAATTATTTTGGTTTTCAATTTTTTGCTGAAAAGACCAGGTTTTCCACCGAACACTGTCTCCTCCCCCATTTTCCAACTATTTTTAATATATATTTTCCTGCCTCTCAGAGTTTTTTTAAAGGATTCCCTAGTTTAGTATTTGCATAGAACTCTAAACATGTCAAATACTACGGCAGTGCTTATTAATTACATGAAAATGAACTTAGTTACACACAGTGGGACAGTGGTGCTATGAACACCTGAATTACCACAAATACTGTTGTAAAAGAAAATACCCCAGCACAGCAAATGACCATTTTTGCTGTGGCCTACTATGATTAGAATTTAACGTGTCTGTAGTGTTAACTGCAAATAATTAGGCCAGTGTTCCTGATAATCAGTGGGTGTTCTAATAGAGAGGATATAGCCAGAATTCATTTGGACAGGATAAGTGGGGAAAGGAAGAGCAGCTCATAAATCCAATTTAAGTATATTGTCCCCTTTCCTAGGTCCAGCATCTAGGTACTTACATACCCCCGCATCATCACGGTATCAGAGCACCTCAAACATTATTGATTTTATCCTTGTAACACAGTGAGGTAGGTAGGTACTATTATCCCCATTTTACAAATGAAGAACAGAAAAATTAAGACCCAAATTCAACAAGATACTTAAATATGTGCCTATTTAAAGCACAGGTGTAGTCCCAAGGGCTTCAGTGGATTGTTGTTAAAAGATGCTTAAATGTTGGGTTCATTCTTAACTACTTTAAATTGGGGCTAAATAACTTACCCAGGGCCACACAGAGTCTGAGGCAAAGTCAGAAATTGAACCAAGAACTTTGGCATTCCAGTCTGGTGACTTACGTACAAAATCATCAATAGTCCCTTACAGAGATAGCTTTAGAGTTAATGTTTAACTTGATCCCTCCTGGTCTCCTATGCCTGTGGTTTGTTTGTAACTATAACTGCTGGCTCCAACACCTACCTATCAAATTTCTGGCTGCCATCAGAACGTCTCTGAAAAACAGTCCAGCCTCCCCCTTCTGACATGTCACAGTAGGCAAGGAACTCACTAGGACTCTGGAGAGGTTTCATCTTGTAAAATCCACTGCGTTTATGTCCATCGTTGTAGATCTCTGCACAATCTGCTTTCAAAATATCAGTTGAAAACAGATTTTTTCAGTCCTGTATTTATTAGTAAAAATAAGCTTCGCAAAGAGGGACCTTTATCAACATAATCAATCTATGGTAAAAATATAAAACTTGCATATTATCTTTGTCTTTTTATCATTTTCATCAATTACCATAATTACATGTTTGTACAGCCTCCCCAAATATAAAAACACCACTAACTTCAGTGGGATTTTCATGTACTGAGGGGGCTACAGAATTTTGCCCATTGTAGAATAGCCACAAACAGCAGGACAGAATCATCACTGTTAGGAGAAAAATAACAAACATTGAACCTGGAACAGTATTGCACCTTCTACAAAATGAGTCCAAACTCACTTTCTCCAGTGTGTAAAATGTTCCCATGTGATTTGATACTATTTTGCTCTTACTTTGCATTGGTATAAGTGACTGACTAAAGTTCAGGGCAATGGGAGAATTGGGCCCAATGAATGTACAATAATTATATAATTCTATAATCCTTTTTTTCCTTGCAGGAGTTAATTTTTATATGAAAGGAGTTCTTTGTTTATATCTAATCTACCATCACGCTGTCAGTTACACAGGAAAGACGTATAATTTTCAACTCTTTCTGTTTTTCCTGGCAAAGGTAGAGGTGATTAACTGTAAGATTTACCTCTGAGAACTTTATCAACACGTTGGCTGGGATTCAGCCAACATTTTGTTTTTTTAATTGCATTTGCTGGCCAGTTTGGAACATTCTGAACTATTTTCTTTCTCCCTTGTGAAAGCCCCAATGCATTTTAGACCAGAAAATAAACTGTTTATACTGAAAACAAGTTACTGTGCTAGGGTTTGAACAGACTATAGTAGAAAAAAGTAATGTAAATAAGATCTAAGCCAGTCGATGGGAGGAATGTAAAGAATGTTTCACTAGTTTAGAGTATAGTCTCAAATTTTCAAACACTCATGATTTTTTCAGCAGAGTCCTAAGTCTGCAAAGTACTTAAGAATGTGCTTAATTTTAAGCATATGCTTAAGTGTTTGGCTGAACTGGCACCTAGCTCCCTTAATTTACATTACTTTTTAGTAAAAGGAAAATCCTGCCTCCTCTTCTATGCAAGTGGAAGATCAGGATTTGACAACCTAACACCAGTTGCATCCACTGTGCATGGTGGAGCTCAGCTCCTTGAAGATGCCTGTGCATGACTATAGAGCTGGATTGGGTTTGGGCTCTGTGGGGCAAGGACCTTGGTGCCTTATTTTTCTGTGAAGTGCCCTGTGAACTGTGGATGCTATACAAATACATAACCACCCTCACCAACAGTGATATTACTCTTAATAAATACAGCAATTCAGTGAACTTTACTCCTGTATAAAGGGGCCATTAGTATTGCAGGAAGGAAGATTCTTCCCCAAATACTGTGGGGTGAAATCTGGGTTTTAGGGGTTGGCACAGGGAGGAGGACATGCCTTTATTATAAGAAGGCATGTCATGCTGTAGGATGGAATATATATATTATACACTGGAAACTCAGCTATGCAAGCATTCAAACCTTCCTAAGAAACTGCTTGTGTCTGTATTGACTCTTGCTTATCTGCACGCACCTGATATGGGAAAACTGTAGCTGAACAGTGGAGACAGGGGCATGCAGAGAGGGTAACATATTGGGCCCACTGGACTAAATTCACTCTTGGCATGATTCCATTGATGTCAATGGATTTACATTATGGATAGATTTGGCCCTTTAGGACTCAGTAGTGACTGATGACCCAGAAAGAAGAGAAGATTTCATTTAGAATTGCAACAAACCTGCTGCACTCTTGCAACACAAATGTCTTGAAAACTATCAAAGTAGCTTCATCTTTTACAGAAACAGAAGATATTCAATATGAATCTGTGATTAAGCTTTTCTCTTTTTGAACCCTTGACTGCTAGTATGGTGCCTTAGACTAGAACAAGTGACTGATAATTTATAAAATTTTAAGATATCTTCTTATGGGTGTGTTATCCACCTTAAAATGCCCTTCAGCTGTAACAGGCCCTAAAAGAGTCTCACTGTCCTGTAAGCATTATAGATGTTAGATCAAAACCAGAGCTTCGCACCTGGCAAGGAAGATGATCAGTTGCTTCCACTGGCAGAATGGTTTTAATAATGAATGTGATGCATTGTTGACAGGACAAATGGGGAAAAGGAGGGAAATGTTTGGGGCTTTTTCTTTATAGCACCAGAGACAACAAAAACCCAACAATAATTAAGTTCTCCATATCTTGCTAGTTAATATGGCAATAATGTGTGAAATATGGTGCTCTATTATAAGAGATAATGAAATGGGGCCCAATCCTACAATTATGATGGGAGACCCTGCTGATTTACTTCAGTGGGAGTTCAGGGTACTCAGCACTGCCTTCCTTTCATCTACCTTTTGTCTCGTCCATTTAAAGTGCAAGCTCTCCGTAGCTTTATGAGGTTAATGTCCAGTGCCTAACACAGTGAGGCCCTACTCTCAGTTAGGGCCTCTAGATGCTACTTTAAGACAAAAAATAGTAACAGTTACAGGATGCACTTAGATCAGGCTCTTAACTGGAAAAAAAAATCTCATCTGTATGGATAATTGGGCATTCATATTCACGTTCAGCCAGGTTTACAAAGGCATTTAAGTGCCTAAAGATGCAAATTAGTGCCTTGTGGGATTTTCACAAGCCCTTAAGCAGGTTAGGTGTCTAATGCTGACTTTCAATGGGAATTAGGCATCTAACCTGGCTAGGCACCTCTGGAAATACTATTAGATGCCTACTGGCGGCCCTAGTCTCCTAAATACCTTTGGAAATCTGGTCTCTAACTACTCTATCTGGTCTTTAACTTTTTAAAATATTTTCAGTGATTTAGTAATTGTATGGTGGTTTATGTCCACTGTCCTTCCTAGTCTTTCACTCCTCCTTCACTGGGACTTGAGATGGTAATTGGCTGACATGTGTTAGTGTTTGTCTAGACTTGGCTAATATTAGACACAGATTTAGCAGGCCATGAAGGGTGAAAGGAAGAAACCTGAGTTTTCTATTAGCTGACTATAAGATTGCCGCCCATCTGGATTTCACCTGGACAGTCTGGGTTTCCGCTTGTGTGTCCAGGTACCATTTCACAAGCCTTGATGTTGGATTTTTTTGATCTGTTAAAACTTGCTCACTGCTAATTTGAGAGACACTTACCCAGAGAATGCACACCACCCTCGTGAGGAGGGGGACAGAGCCCAGCCAATCATAGCTGATCACCCTGCCACTCAGCAAATCACAGCCCGCAGCCCTCCCTGCCCCACCCTCTCCCAACTGGGGAAAGTTTGGAAAGATTCGCAGCCTGGAGTTTGGCGGGACACAGGAAGGGGGTGGGTGTGCTGAAAATGGGGAAGCACCTGTTTCTCTTCCTTCCACACATCCACTGTGTGTGCAAGTTGGTGGGACCTTCTTCTCTCTTAGGTACTAGTGCAAATAAGTGGAGTCTCTCCTCCAATCTAGGCATCCATGTAAATGTAGGGGGAGTCCTCCCTTTCACATCAGTTGTATGTGCAAAGGGGGAGCTTTCTTCCCCTGCTCCCCAGAACCAGTGTGCTAATGAAGCAAACGTCCCACTGTGTGCATGTGTGTGGAAATGAAGAAATTCAAATGAGTGTAAATGAAAATCCCCCTATGTGTGTGCAGATTGTATTTATTACCCCTAGGATGTGTGAGCAGATGTACCTCAGAAGCAGCAATCCTACGGGAGGAAGGCGGGAGAGGGGCGAATTATGGGGCAGGGCCTTGAGGGGAAGAGGCGGAGATGGGTGCAGGGCCTTGAGGGTCCGGTTACCAGCCATTAGAAAAGTGGCAGTCCTAGCTGACTATCTCTTATTTATGTCTCATTTTAACAATACCCTTAAGGTAGCAAAAATCAGAGGCTCAAATCCTCCATTCCAGCTGAGCTGAGCTCAGCACAGGGCAGGAGGGTTTATGAAATGGTGGCTTTAAGTCACCTTTGTGTTCTTCAATGCTGGAGGTAGTCCTGTTCCTACCATTGTAGCTCTACAGCACTTGTGGGGAGAATCCTGCAGGGGCTAGATCTGCTGGCACAAAGCAGCTGGAGTAGAGCCCAGAATCTAGTTGAATAATGAAATCATCAGCCAAACTAAAGCTAAGGTCACGAATAAAACTAAAAATTATATGAAGCCTGTACTGGCTTCTGGTTACCCAGTAATAGGATTCTAAAGTTTTATTAACTTTTATTGTTCTATATGGTCTCGCTTCATGTGTCCTGGATGAGCTGCTAGTGTCTATGCTTCTGGAAGAAATCAAGACATATAGTATTGCATTGCTGGATGTTCTTAAAATTAAATTGAAAACAGTTGGGAGTTAGACTCATTCTTCAGCTGAAAAAATATTATTAAAAACACGTTTGAAAGGGCTTTGCCCTTTCTCTTCAGTCTCTTACCTCAGGCTCTGTTTATATTCCTAAAGTATGTGACTCTAAACAACAGACCATAGCTGTGGGGTTTTTAAAAAAAATTCCTTTATTTGTATCTTTAGAGTATGGAAAATTCTTTCCCTACTGATATGAGGGAGGGATAGCTCAGTGGTTTGAGCATGGGCTTGCTAAACCCAGGGTTGTGAGCTCAATCTTTGAGGGGGCCACTTAGGAATCTGGGGCAAAAATCAGTACTTGGTCCTGCTAATGAAGGTAGGGGGCTGGACTCGATGAGCCTTTTGGGATCTCTTCTATCTCTATGAGATAGGTATATCTCCATTACACTTTTTTTTAATCAGCATTTCACCTGTTTTAGAATGTTAATGTCAACAAAGCAGCTGCTTTGGACTGAGATGGTGGGAAGTGAGGTCCAAAGTTGTGGGACCCTTATGGAAAACACCCTGTCAAACAGCCCCTTTTATGCTATACTGAGGGAAGCTTCATCTTGAATGCCATCATTCACTGCAGCTGTAGCAGTAACACAATAGGGGAAAGGTGGATTCTTGGATAGGTAACTGTCGGGCTTCTTAGGTTCTATAGGTCACCTTAAAGTCTAAGGTTATCACCTTAAAATTTACTCAGAAGCCAACAGGTAGCTAGTACAGATCTAGAGCACAGGTGTACTATGTTCCTGGCAAGATTTCATTTTAAAAAGCATGCTGGAACATTCTGCTCCAACTTCAGTTTCTGGACAGTTTCAAGGTGTAGCTCCATGTAGAATGCATTGCACAATCTGATCTCAAGACAACAAAGGCCTGGATAACAGCTGAATGCTATGTCTTGGTGGGACAGTTTCTGGGGGGAATTTTAAAACATGACTATAATGCTGGAGTCTCAATTGCACCGGCCATGGAAATATATATACACTAGTTCAAATAGACACAATATGAAAAGAAGAAATAAATTCTAACCTGCGTATTGTCTTTTTTCTCCCAGGTCAATAACACTGTTTTCATCTCCACTGTCACGGTATTGAATCTCCTTCTCCTGTAAGATCCGCACAATTTTTACCTGCTGTTGTTTCACACGATACTCCAGAAGTCTCACCTGGGCCTTGAGCCTCAGCTGCTCTTGAAAACAACTCTGTAGAGTCTAGAGGGGAAAATGCATTTTTGCTTGTAGAGTTAACATTTGTCACAGTGTGTTTAGAATTAATAAACCACTTAATTCAAGAAGACTGTTCACAGACTCATAGACTTTAAGGTCAGAAGGGACCATTATGATCATCTAGTCTGACCTCCTGAGCAATGCAGGCCACAGAATCTTGCCCATCCACTCCTGTAACAAACCTCTAACCTATGTCTGAGTTATTGAAGTCCTCAAATCATGGTTTAAAGACCTTAAGGTGCAGAGAATCCTCCAGCAAGTGACCAGTGCCCCACGCTTCAGAGGAAGGCGAAAAACCTCCAGGGCCTCTGCCAATCTTCCCTGGAGGAAAATTCCTTCCCAACCCCAAATATGGTGATCAGTTAAACCCTAAGCATGTGGGCAAGACTCACCAGCCAGCACCCAGGAAAGAATTCTCTGTAGTAACTCAGATCCCACCCCATTTAACATCCCATCACAGACCACTGGGCATATTTACCTGCTAATAATCAAAGATCAATTAATTGCCAAAATTAGGCTATCCCATCATACCATCCCCTCCATAAACTTGTCAAGCTTAGTGTTGAAGCCAGATATGTCTTTTGCCCCTACTACTCCCCTTGGAAGGCTGTTCCAGAACTTCACTCCTCTAATGGTTAGAACCTTCATTTAATTTCAGGTCTAAACTTCCTAGTGTCCAGTTTATATCCATTTGTTCTTGTGTCCACACTGATACTAAGCTTAAATAATTCCTCTCCCTCCCTAATATTAATCCCTCTGATATATTTATATCTCCCCTCAGCCTTCTTTTGGTTAGGCTAAACGAGCCAAGCTCCTTTCATAAGACAGGTTTTCCATTCCTCGGATCATCCTAGTAGCCCTTCTCTGTACCTGTTCCAGTCTGAATTCATCTTTCTTAAACATGGGAGACCAGAACTGCGCACAATATTCTAGATGAGGTCTCAACAGTGGCTTGTATAACGGTACTAACACCTCCTTATCTTTACTGGAAATACCTCGCCTGATGCATCCCAAGACTGCATTAGCTTTTTTAACGGCCATATCACATTGGCGGCTAATAGTCATCCTGTGATCAACCAGTACTCCAAGGTCCTTCTCCTCCTCTGTTACTTCCAACTGATGTGTCCCCAATTTATAACCAAAATTCTTGATATTAATCCTTAAATGCCTGACCTTGCACTTTTCGCTATTAAGTTTCATCCTATTACTATTACTCCAGTTTACAAGTTCATCCAGATCTTCCAGTATGATATCCTGATCATTCTCTATATTAGCAATACCTCCCAGCTTTGTGTCTTCCGCAAACCTTATTAGCACATTCCCACTTTCTGTGTCAAGGTCAGTGGGAGCAGAGGGAAACCTTCCCATAGTTGGGACCCTCCTTCCAGATGGTGCTGGGGTTGCCTCTCGCACTGAGGTTACCTCTCCGGAGGAGGAAACTCCAGTTGCTAGGAAAAGGCAGGTGTTAGTAATGGGAGATTTGATCATTAGAAATGTAGATAGCTGGGTTTGTGATGTCTGGGAGAACTGCATGGTGACTTGCCTGCTTGGTGCGAAGGTTGCGGATCTATCTCTTGAGGCATCTAGACAGACTTATGTGTAGTGCTGGGGAGGAGCCGGTGGTCGTGGTACATGTAGGTACCAATGACATAGGGAAGGGTAGGAGAGATGTCCTGGAAGCCAAATTTAGGCTGCCAGAGAAGTGACTGAAATCCAGGACTTCTATGGTGGCATTCTCAGAAATGCTCCGAGTTCCACGCGCAGGGCCAGGTAGGCAGGCAGAGCTTCAGAGTCTCAATGCGTGGATGAGACGATGGTGTAGAGAGGAGGGGTTTACGTTCATTAGGAACTGGGGAAATTTTTGGGATGGGAGGAACCTGTACAGGAGAGATGGGCTCCACCTAAACCAATGTGGAACCAGACTGCTGGCACTAAACATTAAAAAGGTTGTAGAGCAGTTTTTAAACTAGGAGATGGGGGAAAGCCGACTGCTGCAAAGGAATATGTAGATCGGACACAGACTTCTCTTAGGGGAGAGTCTAATGATAGAAAATCTCCAGGTTATAGTCAAGAGCACAGGATGGAAGAGGATAATGTAAGGGCCAGATCAGATGATAAACAGTCACATAAAAAAGAATCTGACACATCAGAAAATGGCAGACAAATAAACAGGGACAAGTTTTTAAAGTGCTTGTAAACAAATGCTACAAGTCTAACTAATAAGATAGGTGAACTAGAGTGCCTTGTGATAAAGGAGGATATTGATATAATAGGCATCACAGAAACCTGGTGGACTGAGAGCAATCAGTGGGACACAATCATTCCGGGGTACAAAATATATCGGAAGGACAGAACAGGTTGTGCAGGGGGGGAGTGGCACTATATGTGAAAGAAAATGTAGATTCAAATGAAGTAAAAATCTTAAGCAAATCCACATGTTCCATAGAATCTCTATGGATAGAAATTTCATGCTCTAATAAAAATATAACATTAGTGATGTATTATCGACCACCTGACCAGGACAGTAATAGTGATGATGAAATGCTAAGAGAAATTAGAGAGGCTATCAAAATTAAGAACCCAATTATAGTGGGGGATTTCAATTATCCCCATAATGACTGGGAACATTTCACTTCAGGACAAAATGCAGAGATGAAATTTCTCGATACTTTAAATGACCGCTTCATGGAGCAGCTGGTATGGGAACCCACAAGGGGAGAGGCAACTCTAGATTTAATCCTGAGTGCAGCGCAGGAGCTGGTCCAAGAGGTAACTATAGCAGGACTGCTTGGAAATAGTGACTATAATACAATAGCATTCAACATCCCTGTGGTGGGAAGAACATCTCAACAGCCCAACACTGTGGCATTTAATTTCAAAAGGGGGAACTATGCAAAAATGAGGGGGTTAGTTAAACAGAAGTTAAAAGATACGGTGACTAAGGTGAAATCCCTGCAAGCTGCATGGCACTTTTTAAAGACACCATAATAGAGGCCCAACTTCAATGTATACCCCAAATTAAGAAACACAGTAAAAGAACTAAAAAAGAGCCACTGTGGCTTAACAACCCTGTAAAAGAATCAGTGAGAGATAAAAAGACTTCCTTTAAAAAGTGGAAGTCAAATCCTAGTGAGGCAAATAGAAAAGAGCATAAACACTGCCAAATTAAGTGCAAGAGTATAATAAGAAAAGTCAAAGAGGACTTTGAAGAACGGCTAGCCAAAAACTCCAAAGGTAATAACAAAATGTTTTTTAAGGACATCAGAAGCAGGAAGCCTGCTAAACAACCAGTGAGGCCCCTTGATGATCAAGATACAAAAAGAGTGCTTAAAGATGATAAAGATATTGCAGAGAAACTAAATGGATTCTTTGCTTCAGTCTTCACGACTGAGGATGTTAGGGAGATTCTCAAATCTGAGCTGGCTTTTGTAGGTGACAAATCTGAGGAACTGTCACAGATTAAAGTGTCACTAGAGGAGATTTTGGAATTAATTGATAAACTCAACATTAACAAGTCACCAGGACCAGATGGCATTCACCCAAGAGTTCTGAAAGAACTCAAATGTGAAGTTGCGGAACTATTAACTAAGATTTGTAACCTGTCCTTTAAATTGGCTTTGGTACCCAATGACTGGAAGTTGGCTAATGTAACGCCAATATTTAAAAAGGGCTCTAGAGGTGATTCCGGCAATTACAGATTGGTAAGTCTAACGTCAGTACCGGGCAAATTAGTAGAAAAAATAGTTAAGAATAAAATTGTCAGATACACAGAAAAACATAAACTGTTGATCAATAGTCAACACGGTTTCTGTAAAGGGAAATAGTGTCTTACTAATCTATTAGAGTTCTTTGAAGGGGTCAACAAACATGTGGACAAGGGGGATCCAGTAGACATAGTGTACTTAGATTTCCAGAAAGCCTTTGACAAGGTCCCTCACCAAAGGCTGTTACGTTAATTAAGCTGTCATGGGATAAAAGGGAAGTTCCTTTCATGGATTGAGAACTGGTTAAAAGACAGGGAACAAAGGATAGGAATTAATGGTAAGTTCTCAGAATGGAAAGGAGTAACTAGTGGTGTTCCCCAAGAGTCAGTCCTAGGACCAATCCTATTAAATTTATTCATAAATGATCTGGAGAAAGGGGTAAACAGTGAGGTGGCAAAGTTTGCAGATGATACTAAACTGCTCAAGATAGTTAAGACCAAAGCAGACTGTGAAGAACTTCAAAAAGATCTCACAAAACTAAGTGATTGGGCAACAAAATGGCAAATGAAATTTAATGTGGATAAATGTAAAGTAATGCACATTGGAAAAAATAACCCCAACTATACATACAATATGCTGAGGGCTAATTTAGCCACAACTAATCACGAAAGAGATCTTGGAGCCATCGTGGATAGTTCTCTGAAGATGTCCACGCAGTATGCAGAGGCAGTCAAAAAAGCAAACAGGATGTTAGGAATCATTAAAAAGGGGATGAGAATAAGACTGAGAATATATTATTGCCCTTATATAAATCCATGGTATGCCCACATCTTGAATACTGTGTACAGATGTGGTCTCCTCACCTCAAAAAAGATATACTGGCACTCGAAAAGGTTCAGAAAAGGGCAACTAAAATGATTTGGGGTTTGGAAAGGGTTCCATATGAGAAAAGATTAAAGAGGCTAGGACTCTTCAGCTTGGAAAAGAGGAGACTAAGGGGGGATATGATAGAGGTAATAAAATCATGAGTGATGTAGAGAAAATGGATAAGAAAAAAAGTTATTTACTTATACCCATAATACAAGAACTAGGGGTCACCAAATGAAATTAATAGGCAGCAGGTTTAAAACAAATAAAAGGAAGTTCTTCTTCACGCAGCACACAGTCAGCTTGTGGAACTCCTTACCTGAGGAGGTTGTGAAGGCTAGGACTATAACAGTGTTTAAAGAGAACTGGATAAATTCATGGTGGTTAAGTCCATAAAAGGCTATTAGCCAGGATGGGTAAGGAATGGTGTCCCTAGCCTCTGTTCGTCAGAGGATGGAGATGGATGGCATGAGAGAGATCACTTGATCATTTCCTGTTAGGTTCACTCCCTCTGGGGCATCTGGCATTGGCCACTGTCGGTAGACAGATACTGGGCTAGACGGACCTTTGGTCTGACCTGGTATGGCTGTTCTTATGTTCTTATGTTCTTATTAAATAAGATTGGTCCCAAAACCGATTCTTGAGGAACTCCACCAGTAACCTCCCTCCAGCCTAACAGTTCACCCTTCAGTATGACCCATTGTAGTCTCCCCTTTAACCAGTTCCTTATCCTCCTTTCAATTTTCATATTGATTCCCACCTTTTCCAATTTAACTAATAATTCCCCGTGTGGAACTGTATCAAATGCCTTACTGAAATCGAAGTAAATTAGATCCACTGCATTTCCTTTGTCTAAAAAAATCTGTTATCTTCTCAAAGAAGGAGATCAGGTTGGTTTGGCATGATCTACCTTTTATAAAACCATGTTGTATTTTGTCCCAATTACCATTGACCTCAATTTACTACTACTATTTCCTTCAAAATTTTTCTAAGACCTTTCATACTACAGATGTCAAACTAACAGGCCTGTAGTTACTCGGATCACTTTTTTTCCCCTTTATTAAAAATAGGAACCATATTAGCAATTCTCCAGTCGTACGGTACAACCCCTGAGTTTACAGATTCATTAAAAATTCTTGCTAATGAGTTTGCAATTTCATATGCCAATTCCTTTAATATTCTTGGATGAAGATTATCTGGGCCCCTGATTTAGTCCCATTAAGCTGTTTGAGTTTGGCTTCTACCTCGCATGTGGTAATATCTACCTCCATATCCTCATTCCCATTTGTCATCCGATCATTATCCCTAAGCTCCTCATTAAAGACTGAGGCAAAGTATTTGTTTAGATGCTGGGCCATGCCTAGATTATCCTTAACTTCCACTCCATCCTCAGTGTTTAGCGGTTCCACTTCTTCTTTCTTTGTTTTCTTCTTATTTATATGGCTATAGAACCTTTCACTGTTGGTTTTAATTCTCTTTGCAAGGTCCAACTCTACATGGCTTTTGGCCTTTCTCACTTTATCCCTACATTTCTGATCTCAATAAGGTAGCTTTCCTTGCTAATCCCTCCCACTCCTTGTAGGCTTTCTGCTTTTTCTTAATCAGCAATCACTGTAGAAATTGATTATGATTAGCCTGCCCTGCCTTTATTTAAAGTTATTGAGTATATTACAGAGTGGCCAAACATCCACCATCACTTTTTCAGACCTCTCCTTAAAACACACTTCTTCCACACTTCTTCTTTAAACAATAATTCATTTATATATTTTATAAATAGGATGACCAGATGTCCCGATTTTATAGGGACAGTCCCTATTTTTGGGTTTTTTCTTATATAGGCTCCTATTATCCCCCACCCCGTGCCCCGATTTTTCACACTTGCTCTCTAGTCACCCTATTTTATAAATAAGAAATTTACACTACTTAGAGACCAGCCCTTATATCGTGGGAATGGATGATGTACTCCCATAATAAAATCTGCAGGAAGGGACTCTGATGGAGAATGTTACTGTAAGGATCCCTTCATAGAGATTGCCTCCCCCACATCTTCCTGTCAGGAACAGGGTTTAAGTCCCCAGAGAACAGGTAGTGGGATCTTCCCCAAACCTTGTAGATCTCCAAGGTCTCAGGAAATATAATCCAGGCACTGGTACTTTTTCAGCTTTGCTGTCTAAATGCCATTATGTCTGTCTTTCCTTTCATTTTAGAGTACAAGGTTCTTAGGATAGGGACTCGGACTTCCTTTATGCGTGGATTGTACTGCTCCACACCCACTGCCAGTGCTCACAAAAACAAAAAATTATGATCATTCACAAGTTGCTGATGAACATGAAGAATAAATGCTAAGTACAAAGAACCTGATTCACTAACATCCCACTACTCATTTAACCAGTTACATCAGGGCAAGGCTGGTGTGAAATTTCAACATTCTGGCAGTGGTGTGGTGGTACAAAAAACAAACAAACAAACAAATCTCACCTACATTCCATATTCCCCAATGAGAAGTGGATAAACTTTGTTTACCCTTGAGTATACTACTGCATTCTGATCTGGTAGTTTTGGTGTACTGAAGACTGTGTTGGAATCACAAGCTATCAGTCTGAGTGGTGGTGGGGGGTGGAGGCGGGATCCTAGTCCTGCTTGCTGGCTAGGGAGATTTGGAGCAAAGTGTACCATCAATGTCATTCTGGACTGAGTCAGCTTAAAGCAAGGTCAGGTGAACTGTGCTTTGCTGCCTTAGGAAGCAGTCTGTTTTCAGGTTCTTGAGTATTATCATTCTGAATTCTAAGAAATGAAGTGTGATGCTGCAACCTCCCTGCGAGAGAATCTATGTTTTTATTTAATTTCTCTGTGCGTATGCTGTGAACATAATAGTGTTTTGCACTCAATTCACACTGTTGCAAAAGCTTGGAAAATATAAATTTCTTTCTATACTAATTTTGTCCAATTCAATTTGACAAAATAGGTTCCCTCCAGAACATCTAAATGCAGCACAAACCAGCATGTTTCTCTATAGATTTGCTTCCTTGTTGGTGAATCAGCATGATCATTAATGTCTGTACAGCTCTGAGAATAGGATTGTTAATTAAGACACACAGCACTCATAAGATTCCACAAACTATGATGTTAATACATGATTTTACTATAGTGTTAGTTAAAAAGCAGAGGGGCTTTTACTACAACCAATAAACACTCATGATCCATTTTACATAGATATGGCCCATTGTTTCTGGTAAGACTCAATATTATTACAGGAGGCTAGACCTCATTGCTTTTTCACTCTGGAGGATGCAATTCACTTTGTTGACCAATTTATAATAGGAGATTGAAAAGAGAGAAGAGTTGATCTTTTTAGGAAAGAGATAAAGAATCACTTCAAAGGGATTTGTTATGATTTTTTTATATAAAATGTTGTTTTCTTTTAATATTCAAGGTTCCCTTAGATGAGTACTTGTTGCTTCAGGCATGTTGTCTCTGCAGCGCAATCCTGATTACATGCCTTCATTTCAAATATTTGTGTTGTGTCTCAGATGTTTGCTTTTAATTTAATTCATACTCTGTTGTAATCCAGTATATGATGATGATTAGCAGCCTGGAAAACATATGGCAGGATAAGCTAGTTTTTTTTTGGAACCTGTTGAAGAGCAGAGGGTTTACTGTGTTTGCCAGTGTGATGCATCTTTGAAAACTCCATAAAGCTCCTTGGACCAGATTCAGCTATGGAGTAAGTTCCATACCAGCTGGCTGCCTGCACATAAGCCATGCTGAGCAGGCAGCAGGACCTTTGGACACAAGAGGTTGTGAGATGAGCTAGTTGACCAAATCCTAAAACTCACCAGAAGACACATAAAAGCCCTCCAGTGGCCTATTAACCCCTCAGAGCCCTAACTTATTTGAACAGTGCCTTGAAAATCTTTTCAGATATCAGTATTAATGGGCACAGTGATAGACAATACACTAATGTACTCCTGAAAAGCTGATGAGTGTCACTTATGAGATGGTCCTTGTTGGTCAAGTGATTCTTACTGCAAAATTCTTACAGATGACTTATGAGCGAAGCTACTTTTTTCAGCTTCAGGGAATGAGCACTTTTGCCTCACAGCATACTAGTAGTTTTGACACAAGTGTAAAACACTCATGCTCCCTCTACTGGCTCTTCATCAGCAAAGCCCAAAATAATATGAGCCAAATTTTCAAAGTGCCCTCAACACAGATGCCACATTTGCTCTGACAATATTACACACATAACTGCTTGTGGATCTTGCACACACATACAGAACTTGTAGTACTGTCAAGCAGTTAGAGGTCTGGCTGCTTAGTTTTCATGCACAGAAACATTTGCACTCAAAAATGTGAGTTTTTGCAGAACTGTGGGTGACAAAGTTAGAGGGTTTGGAAAATTTAGGCAGGTAGGATCTTAATTATTTTTAATAATTATACAATATTTTTTGTTTCTATAATGAATTTCAAATGAAGAACTGAGAGCTTAAAAAAATTAATGAATTAAGCCTCTAAACACTCCTGGGATGTAGGGAAATATTATCATAATTTTACACATGACCTTTTAGCCAAAGCTGAGGATCAGAACTCCATCCTCATTCTCTTTGACCAGTTAGACACATTCGACACAGTCAACCATAGTCTTCTTCCTGAAATCTTGCCCTCCCTTGGCTTCCATGACTCTGCTCTCTCCAGGTTGTCCTCTTACCTCTCTAATTGCTCCTTCAGAGGGTCTTTTGGAGGATATCCTCAGCTTTCTCTGAGGGTTCCACAGGGTTCTGTCCTTTGTCCTCTTCTATTCTCCCTCTACACCATATCTTTACTTTGGGTAATCTCATCCATAAACACAAATTTAACTACTATCTCTACAACTTAGGGCTTGTCTACATTGGCACTTTACAGCATTACAACTTTCTCGCTCAGGGGTGTGAAAAAACACCCCCTGAGCGCAGCAAGTTTCAGCACTGTAAACGCCAGTGTAGACAGTGCACCAGCAGTGGGAGCATGGCTCCCAGCGCTGGAAGCTACGTCCCTCATGAAGGTGGTTTTTTTAGAGTGCTGGGAGAGCCATGGCAGTGCTTTACCATTGCCAGTGTAGACTAGCCCTTAGAGATGTACCTCTTTGCTCCAGACCTGTCTCTTTCTGTCCAAACTAAAATCTCAGCCTGTCTCAGTGTCAGGGCTGGGCCTGGGGCAGCCTGCGTGTATGGGTCAGTTACCAAGTTGCAGTCAGGAGATGAGTAGCAGAGTCGGGTCAAGCCAGGTCAAGATGCTAGGAAGTTAGGGTCAGGCACTGAGTTGCAGACAGGAGGCAAGTAGCGGAGTCAGGGTCAGGTCAGGTCAGGCAGGGTCAGGATGCCTGGAAGTCAGGGTTAGATGCTGAGTTGCATAGAGGAGGCAAGTAGCAGAGTCTGTGGTTCACAGCAAGGCAAGGTCTGGAGCAGAAGCAAGCAAATAGTTTGCATCATTGCTCAGACAACTTGCTATGACGACTTCTTGGTTTACATACCAGCGTGAGCCAATCAGTGGGCTGTGAGGGGCTACCACTCAGGCCCTTCTGGGTGTACATTACAGCATGCAGCTTCACAGACTTCCTTAGCAGAAACCCAGCCTGAGCTTCCGATGGTGATGTGGAAGTGCTGGCAGCCTGGAACATCCATGGGCCCAGGATCTCGTCCAAGAAGTTCTTATGCTTGGTGACATCTCCTCATATCTGTCAGCACAAGCTCAATATGGCTAGAACAGCGTTCTTAATCTTCTCCTTTCCCTTCCCAGAAAATCCTTCTTACTATCTCTTTTCTTGATCACTGAGGACATCACCACCTGTCCACTCAAATCCATAACCAGGGCATCATCTTGGACTTTGACATCTGACTGCTCATGTCCATTTATGTCTGAATCATGCAGATTCTTTCTGTAAAACACCTAAGCTATGGCCTTTCCTATCAATTCACACAGCTAAAATTCTCATCCAAGCCGTCTTAATTTCATGTCTCAGTTACTGCAACATCCTTTTCTCTGGCCTTGAGAAATGCAGTCTTGTCCCAGTCATATCCATTCAGAATGCTGCTACAAAGATCATGTTCCTAGAACATGGTCAGAACAATGGACTATCTCTTTGTATTCCTTAATTGGCTCCCCCTTCTCTATTGTATAAAATAAGCTACTTTTCTTCACTTTCAGGACCTTCATGGCCTATCCCCCCCCCCCCCCCCCCCCCCCCGCACACACACACACTTTTCTCATTCAGTGTCAAAAGGTTGACTCTTGTCTCTGATCAGCCCATATCAGCCTCCATTCCCCCTTGTTAAATTTTCAAACAAACACATTTGTGCTTTTTCTCATGCTGCCCCTCACACTTGGAAGAAGCTACCTATAAACATCTATAAACCCACATAATTGTTTTCCTTCAAATCCCTATTTAAAATTTTTCTTTGCTGTGATGCCTACACAACAATTGACAATGGTAGACTGCTAGTATGCTGAGACCACAACCTCTGAGGATGACCAATATTCTCTTTGTTTCCCTGTACTCCCCATTTGTCTGTCTGTATCTCTACTGTCTCTTGTCTTATACTTAGATTGGGGCAGGGATTGTCTTTTTATTCTGTGTTTGTACAGCACCTTGCACAAAGAAGCCCCAGTCTTAGACCAGGTCTCTGAGGTCCTATGACAATACAAGCAATAAATAATAATACAGATGGATAAACCGAGGCATAGAAAGTTAAATAATATGGCCATGGTCACACAGCGAGTCACTGGCAGAGTCCAGAACTCTTGACTCTTAGTCCTTAATTTAATCACTTAACCAAAATTCCTAGAAAATTAGCAATAATCAGAAGTTAATGTTTATTTATATAATCTTGATCATACAGAAGAGTCTTTTAGGGGAGGAAGATTAATTCAAATCTTGAGAACATAACCAAATGGAGGTCCATCACTTATTTTGAATCTAAATTACTTAATGTCATTTTAAGATATTTTAAGTCTCTAAATACTGTTATTTTAAACTTTGCATTTTAAACCGAAGTTTTCTTTTTATTTACTTTAAATGTTTGCAAGTGAATTTAGAGCTCATAAAAGAGAAAGACCAACACAGAGCCTGAATAATCTCCACTGCTTTGCACCTTGTGTAACAAGGTACAATAGAAACTGGAATACACAATGTAAAAATACCCTTGATACAAGAGACCAAACATCCCTATGTTGGTGGATACTAGGTGCCTATCAGCAGTGTTGGACAGCTGGTACCATAATAAGAAACTGACTGACCAGAAACAGAGAATAAAATAAAATTTGTTTAGCTATGAATGAACAGTACTAACTTTGGGTTTTTGGTGTCTCTTTCGCTGAACTCTCAACAGGACCTTTAAGGCTTTGTTGATGAGCAGCAATAATAAGGGTCTCATATCTGGAATATCAGATCTATTCCTCCTGGGGACAATCACAAACCAGTTCTATAACTTTAATGTAGATTAGCCTGGCTCTCAGATGTGTGGATTAGGGGCCTGTTACTCCAGTTTTACCTAGAATAACTCCACTGAAATCACTGGAGTTACACCAGTGGAAACGTAGAGTAATGAAATGGTGACTCTGGCTTCAAGCATATAGTACAAGAATCTTTGGCAAAAATAGATTGCTTTTCCTTTATCTTTCTTTAGTCTAGACATGAATCAAAGTAAAAATATTATGATATTATAACAATTAGAGAAATGTTATTTGGTTGTGGCTCTATCTCTAGTGGATAGTAGTACCACTGATTTAAACCAGATTGAATATAGCTTCTTTTGTCTGCTTTACTGACTACAATTGTTTATACTATATATTTAGAAGCAATTATTCAAGGGCTGCTGACAGCTCTATTCTTGGACACATTGTCCAATATTTAACCCAGTTGTTGCTATTAATATGCCACATGTGTCCTATTTCTTCATTTTGTAACTCTTGAGGAACTAACATCCTTCCAGTAAAATACTACTTTAAATTAGGCTAAGGACTGAAAGGATCTTTCACTGAATTGTTCATTTGTATTCTCCTCTTTCTGAGGACTTTAATGAGATGAAATGGTATGCATCCTTGAAGTAGTGAAAACCCTGGGATAAATTTTTAGAGTACTCCCAGTTTATTCACATCAGAGTCAGCCAGAGTCCAGAAACTTCCCACTGAAAACTAAAAGAAGGAAAATGGACTTCATGCTAATGTAACAATTTTTTTCCCATTGCAGTCAGTGAACTTGCACAGAAATGAAACAAACCTAGACTTTCCCCCTTCATTTGATTTAATTTACATTTGTTTCCACCCTTCTAACTTTCAACCAGAACTAGAAATGGAAGTGCCAGAATTTAGGAATTTGAGAGACTATTCTTATGGTAGTTCTATCCCAACCACAACAGGAATTACTGCCACAGAAGTCCCCTTCCACAAAGCTCAATCTTGAGATTTTCAGATCCAAGAAATCGGATTGATTTGGATGTTTGTTTTATTGCCAAAAATTTTGGGTGCTCCTCCAAACCATCCTTCTGAACTTTTTGAAGTTAACCCATCACTAGAGGAAAATCTAGACATAAGAATAATGTAACTTATTCTTGACCTCTTCTACACTGTTAAAAATAAACAAGGGCATTATAAGTACAATTGCATTTCGTAAAACTTACCGAGTTACCAATGGCCATTATTAAACAATTTGCAAGGATGAAATTAAACAGTGTCAAAATCTTCATTCTCAGGAAACTGCAAAAGAAAGTAACAATGAAATCTGCATTAAATTAAATCTGTTTTATTTAGTCCTTTAAAATCATCCAGGTGCTATTTTCACTATATTTAAAATGGAGGGGGGTAATTGTTTTGGTTGGGGCAGGGAAACCGAGACTTTCTTTATACATCATGAAGCAAAAAAAAAAAAAAAAAGGCAGCATAAAATCATTTCTCTCCCTTGCAGTCTACTTTTAATACATCACTAATATTCATTTGAATGAGTACTGAAAATATATTTTCATGTAAAGATATGCAGAGGCTAGGAAATCACAAAATTGCAAGAGTGCAAAACAAAAAAACAAAATACCTCCCTCCCATTGACTATTGTTGTAAACTATTATTATATCATCCAAAAAAATTACATTGAAAAAGCTCTTATGACCATAGTATCTCAGGGCCTCAACATTAATAAAATCAGCCTCACAACTTCCTATTTGGGTGGGCAGTGTTACTATCCTCACTTTAGAGATGGGGAGCTATGGGCTTGTCCACATGAGAAAACTGCATTGATTTAACTTGAATTGGTTTTTTTAACTGATTTAGTTAAACTGGTTCAAACTGCTGTATAGACACTCATTTCAGTTTAAGAGTAGCTTATTTCAGTTTAATTTAAACCAATTCCTAATTGACTTTAAGTAAACCAAAATAAGCCCGGTTTAAACTGAAATAAGAGTGTCCATGGAGCCTTTTGCACTAATTAAATTAGTTTAAAAAACAATTTAAATTAAACCAATGCAAATTTGTGGTTAGACAAGGCCTAATACACAGAGAGATTAAGGTTCAATTTTAGCAAAGCACTTTAGCATGTGCGTGATAGGGAATAGCTTTTATGGAAATTTCTATTTGGTTTATTTACGCATGCATGTGCAATGCCAGTGGAACAATGGCAGATTGTTCTTTATGTTGTGTAACAAAAAACAGTGTGCATGTGTGAAGTATGTTTTTTTAAACTCTTATAACTCAGCCAAATCAGATCTAATGGTCATGAGACCTATGAAAAGCACATATCCTGGAGGCTATGGCCCTGCCAAATGTCAAGTTTCTATCACCTTCATTTTGCAGGTCTTTTGATTTTGTAGAAAAAATTCATTTTTCCAACCGTGTAATTTATTATGCTTGAAAATGGCTCATCTGTTTTTGCTGAAATGTTCAGAACAGAAATCATTCTGTGATTCTGACACAGAGAGCAAATTATCAAATTTCAGCCCAAAATTTAAAACTTCGAGGAAACTGAAAATGACCATGTAGAATAAAAAGCCTGGGCAATGTTAATATAAATGTTGCTATATTCCATGGCCTGAAATTTTTAAAGTTACCTAGGGGATTTGGATACCAAACTCCCATTAGTTTTAATGGCAATTGAGCATCCATTTTTCTTAGGGAAGATTTGGGGGGAAAAAATCACATTTTATATTAAGGTTACATTTAGAAAAAAATTATGAAGGGTTAATACATGATTAATAGATGTTTTAATAATGGTTAATCAATTGTTAGAGTCTAATAAGCCAAGCCAAATAACCATGAATGTGCTGCTGACAGTCTCTAATGTTACTCATACCTGTAGTAAGCTTCTAATATCTATTGATCACCGTCTAACCCTTTAGAAACTTTTTATAAATGTGACTTATAAAGTATAATCTGAAAATCTCAGCCTTGACTATTTGTCATAAATTTTCTGAATCATAACCCTAAATTGTTTTCCATGCTGACTAGATATTATTATAGACATTATATTATCTGAATATTTAATTTAAACTCAGAGGACCAAATTCTGCTCTTCTTTACACCAGTGCAACCCTATTTCTGTTTTAATGAAAGCAGAATTTACAAAACCCGCCTATCATTGAACTCTGACATTAATCTGGATTTCAAATACTTTGAACCATGACAAACCTGAGGCACTTTCACATATTTGTGTAGTCATTCTCTTGTTGCAGCTACTCTAGTGTAGAAAGCAGCTGTTGCCACCTGTTGCAATGATTTTCTTTCAGTCATGGGAGATAAGTGACTTAAGAGTACATCAGCTAGCTGAGCAACCTGCACGTGATCTTTGGTTTTCTAGCTTTGACTATCTTGGTCATACTACTTATCCTGCATACAGTTGTGATTAAGCTATATTGTCTAGGACTTGAGGATTGTATTTCTTTCATTTAATAATTCATGTTCATCTGGCATGCACAACTACAGGCATTTATTTTTGTAAACTGTACACTAATCTCCACAGTCCAACTGATTCACAGAGAGTTCACAAATCTGAAGAGCTCGAATGGAGTGTCAATCCTTCAAAGACTGAACATCATTCTAACTAGAGTAACTTCATTTTTTAAAGGGAGTAGCAAACACACTTTAAATAGTGTTGATGCAAAAGCAGACTTTACTCATCAGAGTTCTTTCAGTCAGCCTACACCTCTTACAGTATGTTTGATCTATTGCATGTAAGCTATAGATCAAGTGTAGGAGTTTAGAATTTGTGCAGTTGAGATTGTATATTCTATTCAAATGAAGTAGCCTTTCTATTTAAAAGGTCGCTCATTTTAAATGAAGTCTTTCTTACGGAGAGGTGCACAAGGATTGGAGTTAGAAGCTCACTGGAACACAACGTTGGCTATATCAGCTCTGGCACAGACAAGAGAGGGGTCACTGATATGATATCTGGCCTCTTTGGCTAGCTTCCCTATTTTGTTTATTTCTTCATATTTCAAATACATAAGGTAAATGGGACCACTTGTGAGTCCAGGTTGCAGAATTGGGCACTTAATGTATAATATTAGAGGGGTAGCCGTGTTAGTCTGGATCTGTAAAAGCAGCAAAGAGTTCTGTGGCGCCTTATAGACTAACAGATGTTTTGGAGCATGAGCTTTCGTGGGTGAATACCCACTTCATCGGATGCAAGTAGTGGAAATTTCCACTACTTGCATCTGACGAAGTGGGTATTAGTGGAAATTTCCATTACTTGCATCCGACGAAGTGGGTATTCACCCACGAAAGCTCATGCTCCAAAACGTCTGTTAGTCTATAAGGTGCCACAGGACTCTTTGCTGCTTTTAATGTATCATGCAACTCCTCCCTTTGCACCTAATTAGACCTCCTTTCCAATATAACTTGTAGCAGGACCCTGTACCCCCACAGATTTTTATTAACAAAAAGTCATGGTTCTGGATTAGCTGTACCTCTGTCTCTCGGGTTGGAATCCTGTGATTCACCCCACTTTTAGACTGGGTCTCCAGGTTACAGTACCCTGGTTTATCAACTTTGTTTCCTTAGCTAGCTCAACAAAGTTTGGCACCTGCCCGAAACTTCCTTTCAGGAGTGGTGATCTGTATGAAAATGCAAGTGACAGACACCTTCTTCAGAACAAAGTATAATTTATTTATCCACAGAAACATAACAATCAGAGAGAAAATGGACTGCAAGATAGACTGGAGAGTCTATGGAATGGGTTGGCAACCTCTGGCACGCGGCTCGCCAGGGTAAGCACCTTGGAGGGCCAGGCCAATTTGTTTACCTGCCGTGTTGGCAGGTTAGGCCAATCACAGCTCCCACTGGCTGCGGTTAGCTGCTCCAGGCCAATGGGGGAAGCGGGAAGCCGCGGCCAGCACATCCCTCAGCGTGCACCACTTCCCGCAGCCCCCATTGGCCTGGGATGGTGAGCTGCAGCCAGTGAGAGCTGTGATCGGCTGAACCTGCCGATGCGGCAGGTAAACAAACTGGCCTGGCCCGCCAAGGTGTTTACCCTGGCCAGCCGCGTGCCAGAGATTGCCAACCCCCAGCCTACAAGGACTATCTGTGACTCTGTGGTAAGACTGTTACAGTGATCCAGGAGTTCACATTAGTGAAATTTAATTACAGAAAATACCACCAGTTTGGGGTTTCTGCCCTGTTTTGACAGCCTGCCCTGAGGTAGGCACTCACAATCATGAGCTACTCCAGACAGACATCATGACAGTCTACATCCTCATGCTAATCTCATTGCCTATTTAAACAGTTAAGTTAATTTTACATAGTTACTTAAAACTTAATCAGAAATGTCCTTATAGGATAAAACAATTCATTAAGAGTCTCTCCCTACACTAGGGTAAATAATTACAAATAAAAAAAATTCACATATTAAATCAGCAAAGAAGCCTATTCATTCCAATAAGCTTCTACATTATTAAATAAATAGTCACAGCACAGCTGAAATCAGTCACATGATTTTAGTGAACATTTTTCTGTTACTGACTTTAGTGACTCCAAAGAGATAATATGTGCTGAATAATTATAAAGACGACTTTCCCTCCAACATCAACACTTGCCCATAAAGGAAACAGAAATTGTACACATAGGGACTCTTCTCCTGAAAAACCTTTAAGGTGAATAACAGATCTTACAGATTCGCTGTCATCAGTTTTCCACACACCATGAAGGGCCATAGGTGAAGATAAAAAATTAAAGAAAATTCTTCTCGTCTGAAGACGCAAACTACTACCACTTGACCCAAAGGAGAATCATCTTTAGGTAAAGCAGTATTAAGTCTTATGAGATGTTCTGACA